>NC_073307.1:164709719-165040972 GCF_027595985.1 Sorex araneus | reverse complement strand
ACTCGGCTGGAAGAAAAAATAAAATCATGATCTCACAGGTCGGGGGCTGGAGAGATAGCACAGCGGGTAGGGCGTTTGCCTTGCACGCAGCTGACCCGGGTTCGAATCCCAGCATCCCATATGGTCCCCTGAGCACCGCCAGGAGTAATTCCTGAGTGTAGAACCAGGAGTAACCCCTGTGCATCGCCGGGTGTGACCCAAAAAGCCAAAAAAAAAAATCATGATCTCACAGGTCAACTCACCCTCCAATCCTGCTCTACTGATTCACGATGAAGTCTCCAAAGAGACGCAAGCAAGCCATTACAATTCATGGATACATCAGACTCCGGGCTGAAAGCTCTGGGGCACCCTCAGGAGGGAGGCCGGCCAGTCCTCACCCTTGCAAAGTGCCGGCAGCCACACTCACAACCCGTGGCTGCCTCCCGCCAACAGTCCAACCAACTGCCTCACGGTTAATCCTGCAGAGACATCAAACTGCAAAAATTCTAGGTCTACCAATTCTCAGGTGGAGAACTCGGGGTCTTCTGAGCGTAGGGGCAGGCAGCCTCCTCCCCACACCTCCCCCACACTTCCAGAGGCCCCAGAGGCTACGCCCACAGCTCACACCCTCAGCCTACAGCTGCTGCCATGTCAACCCATCCATCTGCCCAGTTTACGAGTACTGAAGCTTCTGTACCCCCAGTTTCCACAGTACTGACACCCCAGGAGGAGTGGGATAGTAGATGGCAACAAAGCTCCGCAAAAATAATAACACCGAAGGCTCAACTAGCAACAAACACCTTAGTAAATCCTCAGACCCTGTGGGGAGATCTAACAGTTTTCACAAACGTTCTTATACTGAAGTATTTTTGATAATTTCATTAGTCATTCAGTTGTAACAAGCAATAAAAAATAAATATTGTGTGCCTGCTAAGGGGGGTGGTTGGGGAAATGGGGACAATGGTGGAAGGCCTGGTGGTGGGGGTGGCAGAGGGACAACGAGTGACCCTAACAACTGTATTATGAAGGACTTCGTAAACCACAGTGAGAAAAGAAAGAAAGGAAAAGAAAGGAAAGGAAAGGAAAGGAAAGGAAAGGAAAGGAAAGGAAAGGAAAGGAAAGGAAAGGAAAGGAAAGGAAAGGAAAGGAAAGGAAAGGAAAGGAAAGGAAAGGAAGGAAAGGAAGGGAAAGGAAAGGAAAGGAAAGGAAAGGAAAGGAAAGGAAAGGAAAGGAAAGGAAAGGAAAGGAAAGGAAAGGAAGGGAAAGGAAAGGAAGGGAAGGGAAAGGAAAGGAAAGGAAGGGAAAGGAAAGGAAAGGAAAGGAAAGGAAAGGAAAGGAAAGGAAAGGAAAGGAAGGAAAGGAAAGGAAAGGAAAGGAAAGGAAAGGAAAGGAAAGGAAAGGAAGGAAAGGAAAGGAAGGGAAAGGAAAGGGAAGAGAAAGGAAGTAGAGGGGAGGGGGAGGGGAGGGGAGGGGAGGGGAGGAGAGGAAAGAGAAAAGCATGCATTTGGCTGCTACACAGATGGAACTGGAGACCATCATGCAGTGAAGTTAGTCAGAGAGAGAGAGACTGACACAGTATGACCTCAATTATATGCGGCATATAAAGAAATATAATAGGGGAATAACAAATGCCCAAAGGCAATAGAAACGTAGAACATGAGACTGGTCTTCAGGAGGATGCAGGGTTGGGGGGGTGGGGAGTGGCGGGGGAAGGTGACAGGGCAGAGAACACTACACGCGGTGGAAGGAAGAGGTAACCCAGGAGGAGAAGGGGGTGCTGGGAGGTGGTGAAGCGCATGTACGGAATGTATGGAATGCCATCAGTGACAGCATTCCACAGTGCCAAAAGTTAAAAAAAAAAAAGTGCCTGTCATAGAGGCAGGCGGGTGGGTGGGAGGAAAACAGGAGGCACTGGTGGAGGAAGTGGACACTGGTGATGGACAGGATTGGTATTGTAACACTGTTTTCCTAAAATCCAATCATGAATAATTTTGTAATCCACCGTGACTAAACACAAATTTTTAAATAAATTAATAAATTTCAAAGGGTTCAAGTAAACAATAGGCTAAGATGATTAGCTTCCTGCGAACCCTTCATTTCTAGTCTTATCATGCCCATATTTGTTGGGCATGATAAGATATCCAACTTCCGGCATAATTCATCTGATACTGACAAAACTTTAGGCTCTACCTGAACACCACGCAGTCCTCTGGGGTTACTACTATATGGCTTATATGCCAACCTTACTTTATGTGGTGTTTTAGTTTATTCTAAGTGAGCCACATGAATTTTATCATTTTATTAGAAGCATTTTTCTTTCACAATAGTGCTTTCAAAATGATGTCACTGCTCGCTTATTAACCTTTCTAAATCCCAGGTCAAGGCTGGGATGATAGCTCTAAGAGCTATGCATTCTTTGTATGTAGGAGCCCCAGGTTCAAGTCCTAGCATTGCATGGTCCCCTAAGCACTGCCAAAAGTGAGCTTCAAGCACCAAATTGTTAGTAGATCTGGAGCATCACCAGATGTGGGTGCCTCCCAATGGAAAGAGAAACAACCCAGGTTGGCAGGTTCAGGTACAACAGAAACCCACTGACCCAGTCCCTAGGATACAAGTCAAGAATACTAGGACTAGGGCTGGAGCGATAGCACAGCGGGTAGGGCATTTGCCTTGCACGCGGCCGACCTGGGTTCGATTCCCAGCATCCCATATGGTCCCCTGAGCACAGCCAGGAGTAATTCCTGAGTGCAGAGCCAGGAGTAGCTCCTGTGCATCGCCAGGTGTGACCCCCCAAAAAAAGCAAAAAAAAATACTAGGACTAAAGGCAGTAGAGAGAGTTAGAGGAAACTCAGCAACAGTGTGTAGCCTGATGACACCTGTTGGTCTTATTCTACATAGATTTAAAAAAATTTTTTATTGAATCACCGTGAGATGGTTACAAGCTTTCAGGTTTGGATTACAATCTCACAATGATCAAACACCCATCCCTCCACCAGTGCACATTCCCCACCACCAATATCCCCAGTATACCCCCACTTTCCCACCCTCTCCCTGCCCCGATGGAAGACAATATTCCCCATACTCTCTCTCTCTACTTTATGGCTTGCAGCACAGACACTGAGAGGTCATCATGTTTGGTCCATTATCTACTTTCGGCACGCATCTCCCATCCCGACTGATTCCTCCATCATTTTCTTAGTGATCCCTTCTCTATTCCATCTGCCTTCTCCCCTCCGCTCATGAAGCAGGCTTCCAGCGATGGAAAAATCCTCCTGGCCCTTGTCTCTACTGTCCCTGGGTGTGTGGAGGTATGTTTTGTGGCTCAACATTCTCCAAGATAGACCACATGCTGAGCCACAAAGCGTACCTCCACATAGATTCTTAAGCTTGGCCGGACCCCTACTTCCAATCTTCAGCCTAAGCCATCAAATGACTAGGACCCAATTTCATACACAGTTGCCACTTATATTTCCCTGCCTAACCTACTGATAACCTACTGTTATCCAGGTTATTCATATGTGTATATAGAGAGAAGGAGGGAAAAGGATAGAAAAAATGTGTGAAAGAGGAAAAGGAGGGAGGGAAGAGAAAGGAATATGGAAGAGGTGGGGGAAGTGGAGGGAAGGGAAGATATATATATATATCTTGCAGTGTATATATATATATGTATATATATATATATATATATACACTTCTGGACTGGATTGATAGCAGAGGGTAGGGCGTTTGCCTTGCACGTGGCAGACTCAGGGTCGATTTCTCCGTCCCTCTCGGAGAGCCCGGCAAGCTACCGAGAGTATCCCGTCCGCACGGCAGAGCCTGGCAAACTACCTGTGGCGCATTCTATATGCCAAAAACAGTAACAAGTCTCACAATGGAGATGTTACTAGTGCCCGCTCAAGCAAATCAATGAACAATGGGACAATATATACCTCTGTCCAAGTTGCAGTCCAAATTTGGCACCATACACAAATGGTACTTCTTCCAGTCAATGAAATAAGAAGCATCTCTGAAGACAGTAGTAGTTTTCTGCTCCTCAGTTGGAAATATCAAAGGAAGGCCTGAAGGTCCATACAGAAATAGGTAGCGCTATTAAAGAAAACTAACAATTTCTAATTTCTGACTGCTATATATTCCTTTGCATAAAAGAAACATAACACTGACCTGGTTCACACCCCTAGAAATAAACTTGTGAGCTAGGCAATTATATATTAAGCCTTTACCACACTGAAGATATTGTCAGGCACCAGAGACAGATCCACTAGAGCCTGCAGAAATTTATTCTGGGCTTACCATGTGGACTCTATGTATTGTACTGGGGAATTCACTTATTTATTAGCCTAACCATTCAGCCACAGATCTGAGTGGCACCACAGGCTAAACACTGTACTCAATTCTGGGGATACAATGAACATCCAAAGTTAATATCTACCGGGGCCGGAGTGATATTACAAATGGGTAAGGCATTTGCCTTGCACGTGGCCGACCCAGATTCGATCCCCAGCATTCCACATGGTCTCCCCAGCACCACCAGGGATAATTCCTGAATGCAGAGCCAGGAGTTACCCCTGAGCATCACTGGGTGTGACCCCCCCCCCACAAAAAACAAACAAACAAAAAAAGTTAATACCTACCGACCGCACAGAGAACCTGGCAAGCTACCCGTGGCGTATTCGATATGCCAAAAACAGTAGCAACAAGTCTCACAATGGAGACGTTACTGGTGCCTGCTCGAGCAAATCAATGAACAATGGGACAACAATGCTACAGTGCTACCTACCTTCAAGCTACCATTCGTACGGGAGACTCTTAGAAAAACCAGTTGGTTGTAATACAGTATAACATGCTTTATTTGGTTTGGGGGCCACACCTGGCTGTGCTTACTCCTGGCTTGTACTAGGGGATCACTTCTGGCAGGTTCAGGGAACTGTAGGTGGTGTTGGACATTGAACCAGGGTTGCAGCCCAAGTGGCTCGTGTAAAGCAAGTGTCTCCTCCTATATTATCCTTAGAACTGCCAGTGTAATGGGCTTTAAAGAGACATCTTCCAGTAAGCACTTGGGTCTATTGAGAGGGAGAACTTTTTCCCCTCCCCTTTTCTAACCCTATTCCCTGAGCAAGACTTTTGTTACCGCTCATCCTTCCTGTCACCCCAGGCTTCTCCTCTTGACACTGCTGACGCTTGGGCCAGAGAATTCTTTGTGAGAGGTTGTCCTGCACACATTGTAGGATGCTCAGCAGCACCCCTGCTCTCTGCCTGCCAGATGACAATTACATCCTCCCTCCCATCACATAACTGAGTTTCAGACACAGCTAAAAGAGCTGGGGCTGGAGCGATAGCATAGCGGGGAGGGCGTTTGCCTTGCATGCGGCCGACCCGGGTTCAAATCCCAGCATCCCATATGGTCCCCTGAGCACTGCTAGGGGTAATTACTGAGTGCAGAGCCAGGAGTAACCCCTGTGCATCGCCGGGTGTGACCCAAAAAGAAAAAAAAAAAGAGCTTTGGAGGTGACAGTTTAAACCCATGGCCTAGGGGCGCTGTAGGGCGCTTGTCTTGCACATGGCTGACCCAAATTTGATCCCCAGCACCACATATGGCACCTGAGCGCTGCTGGGTGTGGAGCCACAACAAACAAGTAAAACCCATGGCCTAATCATTTCTATCCCCTCACCAGAGCTAGAGACACCATCATGTATTTAGGTCTGGGTGTTGGGTCACACCGGTGGTTCTAGGGCTTCCTTCCGGCTCTGTGATCAGGGATCACTTCTGGAGGGATTGGAGGATCATGAAAGTCGCCAGGGATCAAACCTGGGCAAGCCCTATGCAAGGTATGTGCCACACTTGCTGAACTATCACTCCCGCCCCAAGATCATAATATATTTTTATCTACTTTTTTTCCTCTTTTTTTTTTCTCCAGGGGGTGGTGCTCAGGAACCATGTAGAACATGTGGTGCCAAGGATCAAACCCAGGTTTTTAGCATGCATACAGTCCAGCTCTTTGGGTTATCTCCCTGGGTTTTATTTATTTATTTGCTTGTGGCGCAAGGGATCTAACCCTGGCAGGTATCGTGCATGAAAGCCATGGACTTTACTATAATAGTAAAGTCACATCCCTGGCCCTTTCATCCTGTTTTTAATAGGGTAAACTTGAGGCATTAATTGTGAAGATCAAAAATCCTCACCCAAATGGCTTTGGGCCATTATGGAAAGTCACAGCAAAACAAAGAGGATCAGAGAGTCCTTGAGTGATGTCTCCATTATAGATCCAAGACGGCATTACTTAATACAGGCGCCAAGGCAACACGTCAGAGCCAGGGGGATTTTGAGAAGCTGCAAACTCAGAATCTAAGAGTGCAGTATCTGGTATTGTTTTTGGTGGGGCAAGTCACAACCCACTACACTCAGGGGTTGTTTATTCCTGGCTCTGCACCCAGGGATCACTTCTGGTGAGGTACAGCGGACCATATGGGGTGCCAGGGATCAAACTTAGGTCAGATGCACGCAAGGTAAGCTCCTTACCTGCTGCGCCACCAGATCCTGTTAAGAGTGAACTATCTAAAGAGCTAAATGTGATGGTATTTTTCTTACTGCTATTGGTTGGGTTTTACTCTACTTCGTTTATTTCTATTTTTTCCTTGTGTTAATCTTTTTCTTGATTCCTTTCCTTCTTTTCTACTTTTAGATTCTATTTCAGATTTGGTATATTTTATATTTAATTTTACTCCCCTTTCTGGTTTGATAGCTATAATTCTTTGTTGTGTTAACTTGAGAGTTGTTTTAACTTACCAGTCTACTTCCAAAGGATATTCTAACTGTTCACACAGATATAGTATGAGAATCTTTCAGTAATACACTTCTATTTACCATTCTTGGTCTTTCTACTATTGTCACATTTCCCTTACACCTGTGATAAGAAACGTAGACTCTTGTTATTTATATATACAGTGGGGGTGACCTCCCAAGCAATGCTCAGGAGGTTCTGGTGATTCTCAGCCGACCAGGCAGGTGGTGCAGTGCAAGGACCAGAGAGTGCTCAGGGGCCACTTGACCCATCACGTGGGTGCCCTAAGCCCAGGGACCACCAGGGCAATCCTTCATCCAGCCTTTGTCTTAAAGTGGAGGCCTTGTGTAAATCGTCTAATTTTTCACTTTCAGGAACTAAAATCTCAGCAGAGTTTTCATAGCTGGCTAATCTCTCCACTAAGACATCGCTTTCCTTTTATTTTTTATTTATTTATTTTTTTGCTTTTCGGGTCACACCTGGCAATGCACAGGGGTTACTTTACTCCTGGCTCTGCACTCATGAATTACTCCTGGCGGTGCTCAGGGGACCATATGGGATGTTAGGAATAGAACCCGGGTTGGCCTTGTGCAAGGCAAATGCCCTACCCGCTGTGCTATCGCTCCAGCCCCTGAGACACTGCTTTCCTAAGAATCTTTGGGGAGTCCAGAATTTTTCCCCCTTTTCTTTTTTTTTTTTTTTTTGGCTTTTTGGGTCACACCTGGCGATGCGCAGGGGTTACTCCTGGCTCTGCACTCAGGAATTACCCCTGGCTGTGCTCAGGGGACCATATGGGATGCTGGGATTTGAACCCGGGTCGGCCGCGTGCAAGGCAAACGCCCTACCCACTGTGCTATCTCTCCAGCCCCCTCCCCCTTTTCTTTTACTGAGGAATTAAGCAGACATTCATCCAGAAGTTGTATGAAACCACACTAGGCAGAGAGGCAGCGGGCCCTGCCCTGGTATTAAGTGAAGACACCCCCTTCCGCACTCCCTGCAGACTTCTCCCCTGGAAGCTCCCTAGAGGGGAGCATGTGGGTCCCTGCAACACTGTGGATGGCAGAAAGTTCATCTCACAGCACCCCCTTTTTGGCCTCCGTAGTGGCTGCCCTGCAACTGTCCCCACACCCCCAGGAGAAGGACAGTGCGCTCTCTTTCACTGAGGGTCTGCATCACCTGCCAGATACTCTGATGGCCATGAAATGACTGGGGGATTCAAAATAATAATCCCGATCATTTCCTCTCTTTACTTTCTTATTTTTATCTTCACTGCATCAGTAATCACCTCATACCTACTTATTTATCAAATTTTCCAACTAAAATTATCTCTAAGAGGATGAAAAATTTGTCTTATTCTCTGTGGTGAACAGAAAAGCAGGAAAAAACTGAACAAGCGGAAGAAATTCATATTTTATACTCTTCATTTGGGCTGGAGCGATAGCACAGCCGTAGAGCGTTTGCCCTTCACTCGGCCGACCCATGTTCGATTCCTCCGCCCCTCTCGGAGAGCCTGGCAAGCTACCGAGAGTATCGCGCCTGAATGGCAGAGCCTGGCAAGTTACCCGTGGCGTATTGGATATGCCAAAAATAGTAACGATAAGTCTCACAATGAGAGACGTTACTGGTGCCCGCTCAAACAAATCGATGAGCAATGGGATGACAGTGACAGTGACTCTTCATTTGACCTATACATTAAGAAGAGACATGTTTGGGACTAGAGAGATAGTACAGCAGGCAGGGCACTTGCCTTGCACACGGCTGGCCTGAATTCAATCCCTGAGCCCACCAGGAGTGATCCCTGAGAGCAGAGACAGGAGTAAGCCCTAAGCAATGCCAGGTCACTGTGTCACTGTCATCCGTTGATCATCAATTTGCTCGAGCAGGCGCCAGTAACGTCTCCATTTGTCCTAGACCTGAGATTTTAGCAGCCTCTCTCTATTCATTCTTCCCAGCGGTGCCGCACTGGAGACTCTTTCAGAGTAAGGGGAATGAGATCCATCATTGTTACTGTGTGTGGCGTACCAAATATGCCATGGAGGAGCTGGAGTGTTAGCACAGCGGGTAGGGCATTTACCTTGCACATGGCCAACCCAGGTTCAATTCCCAGCATCCCATATGGTCCCCCGAGCACTGCCAGGAGTAATTCCTGAGAACAGAGCTAGGAGTAACCCCTACGCATTGCTGGGTGTGACCCAAAAGCAAAAAAATATATATATTCCTTTGAGAGCTTGCCAGGCTCTGCCATGCAGGCAGGAGGCTTTCGGTACCTTGCCAGGTTCTCTGAGAGGGAGAATTAGGCTATATAAGATTTATATACACAATGGAATATTATTCAGCAGTAAGGAATAATGAAATCATGCAATCTGATGCAACATGGATGGAACTGAAAGATATCATGGTAAATGAAGTAAGCCAGAAGGAGGAGGATAAGCACAGGATGGTATCACTTATATGTGGTAGAGTAACTGAATAAGGAAATGCAATGGTTTAAAGGGGGGATGCCAATAGGGGTTGGAGGCCATTCTCACCACATCTGCACCAACAGATTGTTCCTACTATTTTTGATATGTGCTATTCTCACTGGTCACTTTGTCACTTGTCATCCCGTTGATCTTCGATTTGCTCAAGCGGGCGCCAGTAACATCTCCATTTGTCCTTGTCGAGTGCTAGTGCAACCCAGTGATATCTGCTTGCTCCAGGCATAGGAAGAGCCTCAAATCGTTCATTCAGGGATTTTACAAAGAAATATGACCATCTAGTTGGTGGGCGGCCACGAGGTCTTCTGACGTCCCGTGGAATCCAGTCGGTAACAGCTCTAGTCCAGCCGTCGTCATTACATGACCGGCCCATCTGATTTTTGATGCCTTGGCAAATGAGACAGAGTCCCTGATTCTTGACCGTCGACAGAGGTCAGAACTCGGATTCCTTCTCTCACTTGAGTGAGACAGGATATTCCTAGCATAGCTCTTTCGATTCCTCTTTGGGATACCCTAATAGTGTTCTCATCCTGTTTGCATAGGGCCCAGGTCTTGGAGGCATATGTTAGTGCAGGAATTATGGTGGAATCGAAAAGATGCGCCTGGAGTTGGAGGCTCTTCATTCTCTTAACCACCTCTTCGATGCTCCTAAAGGCATTCCACGCTGCTCTCTTCATCCTGCGCAGTTCTGGCACCTAGTCGTTTCTCATGTTGATTTCTCGACCCAGGTACACATACACAATAGTTCCTACTACTTTTGATATGTGCTATTCTCACTGGTGTGAGATTATAATTCATTGTAGTCTTGATTTGAAGTTCCCTAATGATAAGTGACGTTGAGCACTTTTTCATGTACCTATTGGCTATTCTCCTGTATTCCTCTGAGAAGTATCTATTTGTTTCTTCTCCCCATTTTTGGATTGAGTTTTTAAATTTTTTGGTTGACTTTTGTCAGTACTTTATATATCCTGCATAATAACACTTCATCTGATGTGTTGACTGCAAATATTTTCTCCCTTTCAGTTGACTGTCATTTAGTTTTATCCAGTGGGGTTTTTTTTTGCCATGCAAACATTCTTCAATTTAATATAGTCCCATTTATTTATTTTTGATTCTGTTGGCTTTGCCAGTGGCATTGTTTTGTTGAAGACAATTTTGAGGTTTAGTATTGGAGCATTCTGCCTTCATTTTCCTCAATGTATTTTATGGATTCTGGTCTGATCTCAAGTTCTTTGACACTTTGAATTGACTTTCTTGTAAGGTGTGAGATACAGATTCAGCTTTAATTTTTTACATGTGGTTACCCAGTTTTACCAGCACCATTTGTTGAATTTCATGTACTTAGCTCCTTTATAAAAAATTAATTGTCCATATATGTGAGTTTTGTCCGAGAGTATTCAATTCTGATTTGTTGATCAGAGAGCCTATTTTCATTCCAGTACCATGCAGTTTTGATAACGACAGCTTTATAATATAATTCCAAATAAGGTAATGAGATACTTCCCAATTTGTTTTTTCTCTTTCCCACTCCCAAATTTATTTTAAGAAAGCACATGATTTTCAAAGTTACTCATAGGTGGATTTTAGACATACAATATTCCATCACTGATCCTGCCACCAGTTTCATTTTCCCTCCACCAGTGTTCCCAGGTTCCCCCTCCTATATTGGCCCACAACCACTGCCCCTCCCCACCACTCCCCTGCCTGCCATATCAACAGCCACCTTTTAAAGTTTGGTTATTTAAGTTTGGGTCTCATGATTTCAGTGTTGCTGACACTGTGTTTTGAATATTTAGCGCTACCATTCTTTAACACTGCCAATACCTTGCCTCTTGCCCCCTGTTGCTTCTCATGTCTCTTCTCCCTCACTCTCTACCTACTGTCTTTCCTTCTCCCTATACGTTGGGACCAAGGGTGATCTAGGCATCCTCCTTTTATTTTATTTTAAATCACCATGAGATACAAAGTTCCAAAGTAGTTCACGATTGAGCTTTGGTCATACAACATTCCAACCCTGTCCCATCACAAGTGTATGTTTCCTACCACCAATGTCCTCTATTTACCTCCTTCCAACCCCCACTGGCATCCCCCTTTAAACCAATACATATATATATATGTACATATATATATACATATACACATATATGTGACCCAAAAACCAAAAAAAGGAAAAAACTGCCATGTTTTGCCCCAGAGAGATAGCACAGTGGGTAAAGAGCTTGCATGTGGTCAACTTGGGTTTAATTCCCAGCACCCCATATGATTTCCTGAGCACCGTGAGGAGTGATTCCTGAGCATGGACCCAGGAGTAATGCCTAAGTACTGCAGAGTGTGGTCCAAAACCCAGAAAAACAAAAGAAAAAGCATGTTTTTAAATACAAAGTGTTTCTAAATACAAAATAATGTCCGTGCATAGACTTTTCAACATTCTGCTCCTTTCTCCTCCTTGAAAGATGGTCTCAGCTGATGTTTATCATAGCATGACCTTAACCCTTTGACCCTTCTGCTATTCTTGTTCCTTCTACTCTCCTATACCTCATTTACTCCAATTACCTTCAATCCTAAAATAATGAATTGGCTCCTGCATTATATTGATTTCTCCCAGAGGTAAGTCTCTTCTTTCCACGATCATTGCTTTCACCTCAGGCACTCATTTTCTCTGACCCAGTTTACTTACCCGTTTGCTTATTGATAAACAATAAAATTACCAACTTCTCTCTCCCACCCACCCTGTATAATACTGCGAGAGAATAAAACATTCCATGACTTTCTGTATGCAGAGAAGAAAGTTCACACTCCTTAGTGTGGTGCTAAAGATCCACTACATTTAATGCCAAACTACTGTTCCAGCCTCATCTCTCCCCTGGCACCATTTATCCTATGCTTTAGACAAGTTGGATCATAAGGAAAGTGCATGACATATGGCACACTGTATAGTTTCCAGGTTTGGTTTTTTTTTTTTTTCAGGTTTTTAGGGGTGGCTCTTCCTGGGCTTAGTAGTCCTAGGGACCCCAATCTGGCAACTCTTAGCCAACCGGGCCAGGGGTTCAATACAAGGAAGGGCCCAAATATATGGTGCTGCTCGGGCCTGGGGCCCCAGGGGTTACCTGGGCTACTCTGACAGTCAGCGGAGGCCTTTGGTGCCACACCAGCAGTTCCGAAGGCCTCCAGTACTGTACCCAGCAATGCTGGGGGACCACGTGGTGCCAGGGACCATGCAAGGCTTGTGCTTCAACACCTGTGCTATCTTCCTGGCCCTACAGTTTTCAATTTTATTAAAAAAAAAAAAACCAATCAGGGGCTGGAGTGATAGCATAGCGGGTAGGGCGTTTGCCTTGCACGCGGCCGACCCGGGTTCAAATCCCAGCATCCCATATGGTCCCCTGAGCACCGCCAGGAGTAATTCCTGAGTGCAGAGCCAGGAGTAATCCCTGTGCATCGCCAGGTGTGACCCAAAAACCAAAAAAAAAAAAAAAAACCAATCATGCTTGATTTTTATATTGGATTTTTGTTTTTATACAAGTCATGCCTTTTTCTAGACATTTTTTACGCTAAAGGCTTGTTCTGGATAGGAAAATGGATAAAAACCTATTTCAAAGATAATTAGATGAATTCTGTCATAAAAAAGGATATAGAAACTGAAGAAATTCCACTCAGCTGGTTAGAAAAGACCTTTGGGCAGGGACACAGAGCAGCAGCTGGAGTCAATATCAGCTCTCCCAGAAACCTCATCTCAGCCACGTCATCAGGAATGAAAAGCATTACCGGATGTCCTAGCACAGGATGGATTCTACTGCAGACTAATTTTGTTGTACCAAATTTTGGTATACTGTCCAAAAACAGGAAGACAAATTTAGCCTTTCTTCCTCATCTTAAATTTAAAAAATTTAAAAAATTCCTTTTATAATCTTTAACATATGTATCACCAGATAACTTGCCATATCAGTTTTTTTTAATAAACAACATGTGTTGCATTCAGAAAATGACAAGCAATACAAAGAGCAGACAAAGGGCATTTTAGGAATGGCATGTTAGCTCCCTCTTTTGCTGCCATATATTTTAGAACTTATTTCCCCCACTAATATACCTCTTAAGGTTCTCAGGCTGGAGAGATAGTACAGCAGGTAAGGCTCTTGCCTTTCATGTGGCCCACCCGGGTTCAATCCCTGGCATCCCACATGATTTCCCACCCCCCACACCACTGCCAGGAATAATTCCCGAGTGCAGAGCCAGGAGTAATCCCTGAGCATCACCAGGTGTGGCCCCCAAGTAAAACCAAAACAAAATCCAAAATCCTCTGTGGTTCTAAACAAAGTTTCCAAGATCATTCAACATCAGCATTATGGGGCTCAGGACGGGTCCTGGTTCACAATAGGCCTAAAACTGTCCAAGTGGGACTTACCTGTTTTCCCTCACATATGCAACACCTTACCCTGAAGAGGTCTAAGGAATCATGAAAAAGAGCTGACAGGGTTGGAGCAATAGCACAGTGGGTAGGGTGTTTGCCTTGCACACGGCCGACCCAGGTTCGATTCCCGGTATCCCATATGGTCCCGGTATCCCAAGCACCGCCAGGAGTAATTCCTGAGTGCAGAGTCAGGAGTAATAACCCCTGTGCATCGCCAGGTATGAAGCAAAAAAAAAAAAAAATTCTTATGAAGGTTTACACCAGGTCTTTTCTATTTTTTTTTTTTTTTTGCTTTATGGGTCACACCCAGCGATGCTCAGGGGTTACTCCTGGCTTTGCACTCAGGAATTACTCCTGGCGGTGCTTGGGGGACCATATGGGATGCCGGGAATCGAACCCGGGTCGGCCGCGTGCAAGGCAAACACCCTACCCGCTGTGCTATCGCTCCGGCCCCACACCAGGTCTTTTCTAAATGTAAATGAAATATTAATGAACCAGTCATACTTTTTCTAATCAGTTGCCCAGAGAAATCTGCCCACAAATCCTGGCTCGTGGGCCTAAACTTAGTCAGTAAACCTATGATAATGACCTGTCTCCATGTATGTATTACATGATACTATAATATTACTTAAGAAATATATGGGGCAGGAGAGTGGCTATGGAGAGATAGTACAGTGGGTGGGGCATTTGCCTCATATGCAGCTGACCTGGGTTCGATCCCAAACACCCCATATGGTCCCCTGAATCCATCAGGAGTGATCCCTGATAGCATAGCCAGGGGTAGGCCCTGAATATGGTTGGATATGGCCCCCAAACAAAGCAACAAAAAGAAATATCGGAGGTGGGGCCAGGGATGTGGCTGAGCAGTATAGCAGTTGTGTGAGGCCCTGAGTTCAAGCCCCAGGCCCACAACCCACCACACACACACACACACACACACACACACACACGGAGGTGAAGATTTTGTTTCCAGTCCAAAGTAAAGAATTAAAAGTAAGTCTACAGAAAAAAAAGTGTATGTTTTCAGCTAGAGAGATGCGCAGAGAGATGCGCTGAGGTCAGGGGAGCAAACCTTGCATGAGCCAGACCCAGCATTCGAGCCTTGGAACTGCCTGGCCCCCAACCACCACTAGGTGGGCAGCCGCAGTGGTCCCTGGGTCAGTAGAGCTCTGGAGGCTCCAGCCCGCTGGAACCCAGCACTAAGCATCTAGGCTGGCTGGCCAAGGATTGCCGAGAGTGACCAGCAGGCCCCCTGAGCACTGCTTGGAAGGTCCCCCGCAAAATAAATTCCCAGCGCCAGGAAGAGTACACTCCCAGTACGAAGAAAGTATTACTTCGAAGTTTTACTTTGACAGAGACTGACAGCTGGCGCTGGTGAGGAGTGAGACGTTTCCCATCTCTCCCCACGCTCCCCCCATGGCCAGAGCCCACCGTGCTTTCCCCTTCACCTCACATAGTGCTGAGCGCTCACAACAAGGGCCACTCCACCCGGCAGGCTCAAAGTAGGCTCATTCTCTGCTCTGCAAAGCAAGGAAGAACAAAGTCAGATCTCAACGGCCCTAAGGCCAATCCCTATTTATTACAAATTTTGTCCCATGACTACTATTACTTCCAAAGGAAGCCAGAATTCACTAGCTAACTTCCCAAGGGGAAATGACAATCGTAAAGTTCAGCCACTTTTGTTAAAGGGAAAAGTTAGAAATGTATATATACCAACCTATTTACTCATTCAAAGATACTATAAAATATGAAAATGGGAAGGGGTCTCAGAAAATTTGTTTCAAAGTCACTTTCGATCAAGAAATTCAACTATGAAGCTACTAAAACAGGACAGTGAATGAAAAACAGGACAATGCGTAAAACTGTAGACCCATGGATTTAAAAACTTACCCAAAGATTTCTTTGGAGAAGATTCCATTCAAATTTACATTGAAATTAAATCTAATCTGCAAAACAAATAGGATGTGAACTTGATGAACCAGGAAAGGGAATTTAAAAAATTCAATATTCAGAGACAAAGAGACAGTATAACATATAGGACTCTTGCCTTAAATGTGGCTGACCCAGGTTAGATCCCAGGTACCACATAAGACCCTTAAGCACTACTTGGAGTGATCCCTGAATGCAGAGTCAGGACTAAGCCCTGAGCATCACTGGGTATAGCCCAAAAGTGAAAAAAAATCCATAATCAACTATTAAAGGAGAATGTATTTTTTTTCCCTGGGTGTGGTAGGGCCCAAACTGTGTGATGTTCAGGGGTTACTCCTGGATTTGTACTCAGAAATTACTCCTGGCAGTGCTCAGGGTCCATATGGGATGCCAAAGATTCTGGGTCATCCTTGTGTAAGGTGGGAATCCTACCTGAGGTACTATCACTCTGGCCCTTTGAGAATATATTTTTAATTACCTTTTCCCCCCTTGCACTTCCCCTAAAATAATTAACACTTCTCCATGTTCAAATTCTTAATGTTCAATACATTATACTAAATCCTGGGGTGGGTAGTTCAATAAGCTAGAGAGTCCACCTTGCATGTGGGAAGCCTGGATTTGATCCCTTGAGATTACCAGGAGCGACTCTCCCCAAACACCAAGCCAAGAGGAGGCCCTGAGTGCTTCCAAGTGTGCCCTGACCAAATAAAATAGCACAGCGGGTAGAGCGTTTGCCTTGCACACGGCCGACCCAGGTTTGATTCCTCCGTCCCTCTCGGAGAGCCCGGCAAGCTACTGAGAGTATCCCGCCCGCCAAACTACCCATGGCGTATTCAATATGCCAAAAACAGTAACAACAAGTCTCACAATGGAGATGTTACTGGTGCCCGCTCGAGCAAATCGACAAACAATGGGACGACAGTCTACAGTGCAAACAAAAACAATATACTGAATCCTATACTTTAATTCCAAGTTTTCAAGAATTATTAGAAAATAATTTCACAATTATTAGACTGCTTCTCTCCCAAATCTATCTCTTCCCCTATTCTTAAAAGGACTACTGATTTTTCTCCCTGTTATTTCACATTGTTTCCAGAACGTAACATTTCAAATGCTTTATTCCCTCACCCAAATATGACTTTCATATTCTGCCCCCAACTCACATTACTGTTTTCCTACTTACCTAAATTCAACCTACACTATTCTTTCTAGATGCTGTACCAGTGACAAGGGATTTGAGAGCCAGATTCGTTTGTTCAAATCCTGGTTCTGCAAATTATCTGACCTCTAAAGCACCGAATTGGAGAGAACAACTTACCTTAGGGTGCACCATAATGATTTTGTGTAAAAAATTCTTTATAACCAGACTACCTGTCACCAAAGTTGTGAGATTTTCATCAACCTAGAACAACAAAGAGACTAAGTACACACCAACAACCCCAAAGCACAAATGAATGGATGGATGGATGATTAGAAAATTCTGCAAACAAGCAAAGAATTACTCATACATGTAAATAGTGGCAATTAAATAGTAACTACAGCATACATATGTTATAGGCATATCTTTCATTTAAATTTTTTATTCTATAGTATTTAATAATATAAAAGCAATGGTATCTTTTTTAAAAAAATACATTTCTTAACACTTCCAAAACAACTTCTTGGAACAGCTTCATATATTTGAAACCTTGGTGATTATAGGGTGTATTACAGAAACTACTAATTATATCTAGCAGTAAGGCAACCAAATAAGAGAGAGTTTCTTGAACAGAGTTCTTCCAGAAAGGGACTACAATTAATAACACTGAGAGGTACCACTTTATAATTACTTATTACATGCCAATCAATTTATATGAATGTCAGAAATGTAATTCTTGGGTGAGGATAAGGAGACTAAATAAGCTAACTGATTTGCCTAAGGTCCCACAGAGCCACGTAAGTGGGAAACATGAATGCAAACCTAGATCTAATATAACCCACATTCCATTACACAGCATTTTCTGTGCCTACTGCTATCTGAATCACATTTATCACTATTTTCTAAGGCGTATATTATTTATTCACTCATACAACAACATGGTTTATCAAGTACCTGGGTCTAAGGAAAATATTAAATTCCTAATATGAAGAGTTTACAGTTCAGTAGAAAAGAAAGACAAATAAATCATTTGTATGACAATGTAAAAAGTTTTGTTACCTAGATATATAAGCGATCTAATAAAATGCACAAGAAGGATTCACAAGTAAGCCAGACTATGAAGGTAAAGAATCCTGTTACCAAGCGTGTAGCTTACACAAAGCAAACAACTTCTTTTGAACTGTACTTATAATTATTAAGAGGTGGAGACAGAGACCCTGATAAAGAAAGCCTTTTATAGCCATTTATAGTTGGGTGTTAGAAACTTGTGTAAGCGTTGTTAGGCGGGGGAGATGCTGCTGGCCCTGAGCAAGAGAAGCTACTACTGAATTTCCTCCTTTACCTTCAAACGCAAATCTAATTATGTGACAAAATATGAAAGATGCTCTCTGCTTTTTGGTTTGTTTGTTTTTGGGCCATAGCAGTGGTATTTGGGGGCCTGTCCCAGCATGGTGTTTGGGGGTCATTCCCAGAGATGCTAGGAGACCCATGTGAACCATCGTGCAAGGTACTGAACCTGGTCCCCCACAGGCAAAGCATTGCTCTAGCTCTTTGAGCCATCTCCCTGGCATTTTAAAATGTTTTCTTCATTGTGGTGCCAGGAATCAAAGAGCAGGCATTCGACTGCTGAACCACACCCCCAACACCCACTTTCTATTTTCAAACATGAATGGATCTTATATGACTGTCTTCGTCAGAGCTGAGTCTCTCTACCTCTATTTCCTTTAAATAGATGAGAAACAGAAACATGTAATAATGGTGCATGTTTGTGTATATGTATATTTCTATAATTTTATTAGTATTATATAAAAATAAATATAAAAGTAAATAGCTCTGTGAGGAAGATGTGGTCTGGTTATAAAGAATTTTTTTTTTTGCTTTTTGGGTCACACCCGGCTATGCACAGGGGTTACTCCTGGCTTTCGACTCAGGAATTACCTCTGGTGGTGCTCGAGGGACCATGTGGGATGCTGGGAATCGAACCCGGGTTGGCGGCATGCAAGGCAAATGCCCTACCCGCTGTGCTATTGCTCCAGCCCCAGAATTTTTTACACAAAATTAAATTAATCAAGTTTTTGGGTTTGGGCCATACCCTGAGGTGCTCAGCCATTATACCTGGTGGTACTTAGGGGACTATATGGGATGCCGGGGATTGAATCAAGGTGGGCTGCATACAAGGGTAAATACCTTACCCACTGTACTATGTCTCTGGCCCTACATGAAATTTTAAAAACTCGAACTCTTTTTTGAAACACATTATTCAATTTAATGAGCCCCCAACAGGAGTGGCTTTGAGCATAAACACAAAACAGTACCTCTCTTAAAGGAAGCTTTCCTCAGTCTTCTGGGATTATCTTTCATCACATGTCCAAAGCATTTCATAAAGCTTTCCCATGGATATCTCCATTCCCAAACCTTTGTTGTCAACCTTAAACCATATTGATTCTCTCTCTTTCTCTCTCTCTCTAATACTCATACAGATTTTCTTGAAAGAAATACTGCTTTTGTAATAAGGCAGGGTGGGGGGAGAAAGGCAAGAGAAACTTTACCCCTCTGATACAATTTGTCATTCTTTCAAGTCTCTGAATATTTTACATACAGAAAATTTGCTTTTCAGTCTCATTAAACCTCTAGACAGACCCCTAGGGTTTGGTGTCCCTCCTCTTTGCTACCACAACATTCAGTTTACTGGACTATTTTTACACTTACTTATATTTTCCTTTAGTTTCCAAACTCCTTAAGATCAAGTAACATGTCTTGGGACTTTGTACCTTCAATATCTAGCACAGTGAGGTTGATAAAACAAACACAGGTTTCTGAATGAATAAATATTACAACAGCACTGAGTATGTATTGCTTTGATTCAAATACTATTTATGTCATTTAATTTTCATATGACCTTGGAAGAGCAAGTCAAATTCTCTGAATCCGTTTTCTCTATGAAATGGAATAGTCACCCATGAGTCACTCTGCAGAAAAACACAGGTATGTGATACTTGTGACTTAAATTTCCAGGTTTGCATGGAGTTGGGAATGGGCAACCTTCCTCCATCTCCCCGTATTTCCAGTAACTTGGCAGTCACACCCCCGAACCACCTCTGGCGCCATCTAGACTCATTAACAGAACCATGATCCAGATACTCAGAAATAAAGCTCTCGGAAGTGAGCAACATAGAAAGAATGATATGTCGCAGAGATGCCTCTGTACCAGACTGTCCCATCTGGGGCAACCTGGAGGGGGGCAGGTGAGTTCCCTTCCCCATACCAACAGAACCCAGGCAGCCAAAATCCTCCAGAACTCAATCGCTGCCTCATATGTGAGTGAATCTGCTATATAACAAAATTTTAAATCTTAGAATTTCTGGAGCATGTGGTCACATTTCTACTTTATACTATTGATATACCAATAGTAGCACACCACATTTGATGGGGTTTAAAGTAGAAGGCAACCAATCTCAGGGGGAATATATGTATATGTATATATATATACACACACATACATATATATATATATGCACACAAGGCTCAACCTTTAACAGCATGTTAGTAATTTCTTATAGAAGGGCTTAATGGCTTCAGGGTGAAATATAACAATCTTCACACACTTTCCTCTAAAGAAACATTTTTGGATTTTTAGCAGGTTATTCATAACAAGTAATACAAAAAGGTTATTTTGTATTGCTCTGTTTTAGGGACAGGGTTTGGGGTTCAGGGTGGAAACACTTGAAATATGGTGATGGGAAGGTGTAATGGTGGTGGGGCTGGTGTTCAATTATTAAATTTAATAAATTATTGTGAACAACTTTATAAAAATAAAATTAAATTAAAAAATAAATTTTTAAAAAATGGGATGGTGATCCTTGTGCTATCTACTTCATGAAATTGATGGAAGTTTAAAATATAAATGTTAGGGTCAGAGAGAGAAGACTTGGACACAGTTGACCCAGGTTTAATCTCCAGCACCAAATACGGTCCCCAAAGTTCTGCCAGGAGTGATCCCTGAGCATTGCTGGGTATGGCCTAAAAGCAATAACACATTTTTAAAATAAAGAATGTTAGGTAAAAGAATTATTATTGTTCAAACTGGCTAAAACACATGATCAAGTTTTCTAGAATTGCTTTCCATGGTTCACTAGAATTGACTTTTAGTTGCCACTTGACATGAATAGTTTCAGAGATCACTAACCACTAATTGCTTCATATTATTTACTGTTCATTCCCCTAAAGAAGATAAGGCACAGCCAGAAATATTTAGCCTCAGTACTGTATACTTCCTCTTAGAAGGGGCATACAATTACTTGAACATGAAGAAAAGCTTCCCAAGCGTTTCCTGGGAGAAAGTTTAAAGAATGTTAATTCTTTGTGTCTCCACTAAGCCAAAGGAAGGAAAGATCAGAGATCAGAGAATTGTTTTGTATTCTTTTTCAGGAGATCTAAATTCAATGCTTCATGTTGGGGATTTTCAAGCTTGTACGCATATCAGGAATCATATGGGATTTAAAAAAAATTCCAGAGCCCAGATCACACCTGCTCTGAACTAAATTTTGTCCTCTCCAGGACATATGACTTCATAAGACTTAATGTGACTGCATTTGAAGTCTTAAAGACACAGTGAAGATTAAAAGAGGTGGCATGAGGAGGAAGCTTCTCCCACATGATCAGTATCCTTATAAGAAAAGGAAGGGCATGGGGGCTGGAGCGATAGCACAGCGGGTAGGGCATTTGCCTTGCACGCGGCTGACCCAGGTTCGATTCCCAGCATCACATATAGTCCCCTGAGCACTGCCAGGAGTAATTCCTGAGCACAGAGCCAGGAGTAACCCCTGTGCATCGCTGGGTGTGACCCAAAAATTAAAAAAAAAAGAAAAGGAAGGGCAGAGGAGACAGCTCAAAGGTGTGAAGGGCATGCCTTTACTGCACTAAAGCATAAATCCCCAGCACTAAATGGTCCTCCAACCCAAGCACCACCAGGTGTGGGTCTGGTGAGTACTATCCAGGGGACTTCTAGCATCATTTGCCCAAATAGTATCCCATCAGTGGCTCAAACACCAAACCATCTAACCTACATCCTGGCTAAGTATCACTAAAAGTGGATCCCTGGGACTACAGGGTAGTCCCTATTCCACCCCCACCCCACACATATAAATAGATAGATAGATAGATAGATAGATAGATAGATACATAGATAGATAGATAGATAGATAGATAGATAGATAGATAGATAAAAGAGCTCTTTCTCTCTCTCTCTCCTCTCTCTCTTTCTCCCCCGCAAGAAAAGCCATTGGAAGCAAGAGTGACAAGACACCTTCATCTTAAACTTCTAGTCTCAAGAAATATGAGAAAACAAATTTATCTTATTTAAGCTACCAATTTGTAGTGTTTCTTTTTTCTCCAATGGCAACAGGAGAAGATCAGTTCATACCCACTGAATATCAGCCTCTTGGAATGGACAGAAACATCGGTATTTTGAAAGTCCTAAAGGTGAAAATTGTACATGTAAACTTGGGAATGAACGCCTTACTTTGTTTCAAATAAGGTTGTACCTAGGCTTTTCTTTCCTGTTAATAGATTTGTAGAAAAATAAGAATCAATACATAATCAAATAAGAATCAATACATGATACCACAAAACCTACCTCAAAAATCATCTGGAGGCATCCTGGCCCTGATGTGTGCTGAGAATGGCTGATTTCTTCTGAAGTCCAATTCAGCTTTGCAGAGAATCCAGGCAGTATAGATTGGAGTGTATATAGCATTTCTATGTGAGAAAAAATAGCAACAAAGTCGAATAAGAAGTTTGGATAATCACCAGAGTTTCTGGAATTGTTTATTAAACTGATGAGCCAAGAAGGCTTTTCTCTGATGAAAAGATTATCTGAAAATTTAAAGTATGACTGGAAATGACTGTATCAGCAAATTGCTTGATCATTTAGAATTACGTTATGGAGTTAAGACATTCAATCTCATGTTTTCAATTTTTTATATTTGCTAAATCAATTTGTATTTTCAGTTCCTTTCCACAAGGTCATATCCAATGCCTGAAATCTCCAGATTTAATAGCTCTAGTTGATATTCTTGTATTTTAAAATAGATCAATTCATTATTTAACAGACACAAATCCAGTAAGCAAGATAATTTAGAACTGAGAACAGAAAATTCAAAAATGATCCTCTCAAGCATTTGCCTAATATAGATGTTCTTCAACGAGGTAATCTAAAACAAAATCCAAACAAAGGCAAACTTTTTCCAATTTATTTAACTACTCAATGAATTTATATATATTGACACAGAATTATCTTTCCACAAATCATGACTCCTCGACCATCTACACTCGAAATATGTCTCATCCTTCTTCCTTCTTCTTCCTTTCTGTACCCTCAGCTGTATCCTCATAAAAGGTACCATCAAATCTCCTATTTTATAAATGCCATCCCTTCTTACCCTTCCATATTACTATTAAAATTGGGAATGAAGGCCTAGGAGATAGCCCAAAGAGCTAGCCCAAAGAGTGAGGTCTGGAGTTTGATTCCGGCACCATGCGCCCCCTCTCTGCATTGCAGACTTATCCCTAAATACCACAAAACACCACTGGGGTAGCCCTGGTGACCCGCAGTATCACTGAGCCTTAACAGCACTGCATCACAGAACCTGAGCATGGAAACTTCAGTCCCTCACCGCCGGGATGAGTATCATGGTGCGTGGCCCCTGAGCTCCCTGAGCACTGCTCTCTGTTTTAACGGAGAAACTAATATGAATAAAAATAGATACCCCTAAAAACCCCACCTTGTAAATTAGGTTTACAATGTTGATTTTTGTTTCGGGGCCACACTAGTGGCGCTCTGGACTTACTCCTGCCTGTGCTCAGAGATCCTCCTGGCTGGGCTTGGGGGACCATATGCAGTCCTGGGGCCTAAACCTAGGTAGTCAGCACACAAAGCAAGACCCTTACTCATACCATCTCTCCAGCCCCATTCAGTATTGATATGATAGAATAATTCAACTTAAAAAATCTAATAACAAGGTATCTCCAAAATATTATAGGAAGTTTTTAAAAATTTGTCTTTTTAGGCATTAATACTACATAGTAAATCTTTAGCCATCTAAAAATTTGGGCTGAACCAGGATCAAGTTCTAGCCATCTATCTTAGCACATAATATTTTTCTTGCTACTAGTTTATTTTTCAAATATAATTCAGTCACAAACCCAAGATAATGTGGTAGCAAGGTTATGCTACACTGAAGTTTAATGAAGTTGGCACTGAGCCAGGATGTCATGCATCAATGTTCAATTTTACCAATGACCGATTTCTGACCTAAGGTGACCCACTTTTCGTAGTTCAACTGCCTTTCTGTGAAATTAGGAAAAAACTTTTCCCTTACCATTCATTTGTTAAAACTATAAAACCCTATCATTTGTAACATGGATGTACCTAAAGCTTAGGGAAAGCAGATGGGCCAGGGAGACAGTAAAGCAGGTAAGGCAATTGCCTTGCACACAGCTGACCCAGGTAGATCCCCAGAACCTGGATGCTCCCCCAAGCCCTGCCAGGAGTGCTCCCTGAGTGCAGAATCAGGAGTAAGCCCTGAGCACAGAAAAAAAGCAAAGTTTTACTATATGTCATCTCAAATACTTTTAAATAGTATAGAAAAATATATAGGGTATCTCAACATGGAGAAATCTGGCAAAAAGCAACTTAACAAGGTTATTACCAATAATAAGATATAACATTGGGGCTGGAGCGATAGCACAGCGGGTAGGGCGTTTGTTTGCCTTGCACGCGGCCGACCCGGGTTCTAATCCCAGCATCCCATATGGTCCTCTGAGCACCGCCAGGGGTAATTCCTGAGTGAAGAGCCAGGAGTAACCCCTATGCATCGCCAGGTGTGACCCAAAAACCAAAAAAAAAAAAAAAAAGATATAACATCAAAGAAACTGCCCAGCTCCACAACTGATCTGAGAAAAATGCCATCACCAGGCCCAGATCTCTGGAACTTTAGCAGCACCAAATCCCTACCCTGCAAGAGGCCCAGCACTCCACCCACCCACTCTGGCTCCTCTGCTGCCAAAGAAATGGCTCGGCTTCAAGACTGACCTCAGAGAGACGCCAGAGAGACGTCAGCAGCTGATCAGCCCAGCTCCAAAGTTCTGAAGTATGTGGCCATGCAACACCTCCTAACTTCACAGAACTGACAGTCCAGTAAATTAGATGGGGAAATTAAGTAAAATCCCACTAATCTCAATGCGTGAAAACAATAGCACAGAAGGCTCAACTCACACCTAACAGTTCAGTAAATTCTCAGGCCATGACTTTAGCAACACAATTACGAGATACATGTTGTAGCAAGCAATACAGTAAATATTTGGTGTCTGCTAAGGGAGCAGACTTGGGGGCGGGGGGGGGGGGTGGGAAACTAAGGACAAAGGTAGTGGGACTGGTGTTGGAATCATGGTGGAATAAAGCTTCATAACCCCCCCAAAAATATAACATCAATAATTCACTGATGAACCGAAGGCTAGTCTTTCCAACAATGTGTAGCCACAATCTAGTGTTTATAAAACATCAAATAAGCTGAAATCCAAACAAAATATTTGGCAAGTAATCTTCAAACGTGTTAAGATCTGAAGCTATACGGGGCTGGACAGTGGGTAGGTGAGGCCAACTGGAGTTCAATCCCCAGCATCCCATATGGTCCCCCAACCTCCACCAGGAGTAATTCCTGAGTGCAGAGCCAGGAATAACCCCTGAGCATCGCTGGGTGTGACCCAAAAAGAAAAAAGAAGCTATTAAGGTAGTAGAGAGGGAGGCATTTGCATTGCATGAGGCCCACCTAGATTCAATCCTCAGCCCTGCATATGGTCCCTCAAACACTGCCAAAAATGAACCTTGAACATGGAGCCAGAAGTAAGCCCTGATCACAAATGGCTGTGGCCCAATCTCATCTTCTCAAAAGAGTCAAGGTATTGAATAAAAGTAAGACTGAGGAACTGCAACAGACTGAAATTAATAAAATAACTAAAAGAAAACGAGACCCTGCGGGCCAGGACAGTAGTAGAGAGGGTAGCAGGAGGTAGGGCACTTGCCTCGTATGCAGCTGAGCGGGGTTCAATCCCCCATGTGCCAAACGGTCCCAGAGCCTGCTAGAGTGATCCCTAGTACAGAATGAGCATTAAGCCCTGAGCGCAGCTGGTTATGGCCCCAAAAAAAGAAAGAGAAAAAGAAACTAAGATCCTGGAATGTATTCAGAACACAAAAAGAAACCTAAGTAGGAAAACTAGTTGATTCTTAATGTAAGTAGTTAAATTAATAATATTTTGCCAGGGGCTGGAGCAATAGCACAGCGGGTAGGGCGTTTGCCTTGCATGCGGCCAACCCAGGTTCGATTCCCAGCATCCCATATGGTCCCCTGAGCACCGCCAGGAGTGATTCCTGAATGCAGAGCCAGGAGTAACCCCTATGCTTCGCCAGGTGTGACCCAAAAAGCAAAAATAAATAAATAAATAAATAATATTTTGCCAATTGTCTTTGATAATTGCACTATCATTATTTAAAATATTAATTGTAGGGAACTCTTTTCTATTTTTTTTTTTTTTGCTTTTTGAGTCACATCCGGCAATGCACAGGGGTTACTCCTGGCTTTACCCTCAGGAATTACTCCTGGCGGTGCTCAGGGGACCAATATGGGATGCTGGGAGTCAAACTTGTGTTGGCCACGTGCAAGGCAAACACCCTCCCCACTGTGCTATTGCTCCAGCCCCCTCTTTTGTTTGTTTTTCTAGGCCACACCCAACAGTGTTCAGGTCCTCTGGCTCTGTGCTGAGGGATCACTCCTGTGGGCTGGGGACCATACATGGTGCCAGAGATTGAGTCCAGGTTGGCCACGTGCGATAAGCACTGTATCCACTGTACTATATCTCCTGCATCAATTGTTAGGGAAATTTTGACAAAGAGGTGACAGGAAGCCTCTTGTATTATCTCTGCAAGGTTTCTGTGAGCCTAAAATTAATTTAAAACTAAAAATATACATAACCAAAATTAAAATTCACAAACTAAAGGAAAAAACACTTGACAAATATAAGAGTTTACTGTACTTACTATATAAAACCACAGCAGAGCCTGGCAAGCTACCCATGGCATATTCGATATACCAAAAACAGTAACAACAAGTCTCACAATGGAGACACTACTGGTACCTGCTCGAGCAAATCGATGAACAATGGGATGACAGTGATAGTGACAGTGACAGTGACTATATAAAAGACAGTCTTTTTATGAGTTAGAAAATAATTAAAATCTTGAAGGGGAAAATGGGAAAAGACTATGAACTTATAGCTAACCATAAAAACAAACCAGTCCATAAGCAAAAGAGGGAAATTTCACTTGATTAAAAAATGTGAATGGGGACTGGCGCGATAGTACAGCGGGTAGGGCGTTTGCCTTGCACGCGGCCGACCCGAGTTCGATCCCCAGCATCCCATATAGTCCTCTGAGCACCACCAGGGGTGATTCCTGAGTGCAGAGCCAGGAGTGACCCCTGAGCATCGCCGGGTGTGGCCCAAAAAAAAGCAAAAAAAATGTGAATGAAAATTAAATGCAGGGGCTGTGGAGATGACTCAAAAGGCTGGAGTGTGTATGTTTTGTGTACAGAAGCCCTGGGTTTGATCTCTGGCACCACATGGTCTCCTCAGCATCAGGAGTGGCCCTGAGAACCACTGTGTGTACCCAACTCCCACATCCCATTAAAATGAGAAGCAAATTTTCTACCAAAAATTACACACACACACACACACACACACACACACACGCTTCTATGATAGGTTGAAAAGAGATCTGACAAGGTATTCAAAATATGGTTGGCGCGGGCCAGAGCAATAGTATAATGGGTAAGGTACTTGCCTTGCAAGTGGCTGACCCGGGTTCGATTCCCAACATCCCATATGGTCCCCCGAGCACCACCAGGAGTAATTCCTGAGTGCAGAGCCAGGAGTCACCCCTGTGCATCACTGGGTGTGACAGAAAAGCAAAAAAAAAAAAAAGAAAGAAAGAAAGAAATTGGGTGAGCACCCCAGTCAGCCATGTGGCAATTCTCAGTCACCCAATAGTATTAACAATAAGAAAGGAGAAGGAGGATATAACTAAAAAGAAAAAGTGGGAGGTCTGGAGCGATAGTACAGTGGGTAGGGCACTTGCTTGCACATGGCCAACCCAGTTGTGATCCTGGTATCCCATACGGTCCCCAGGCACCAGCAGGAGCAGTTCCTGAATGCAGAAACAGGAGTAACACCCAGCATGGCTGGGTGTGGCCCAAAAGAAAAAAATTCAAAACAAAAAGTGCTAGGGGCTGGAGAGATAGTTCAAATAGTTGAGCACATGCTTTGCATGCTGGGGGCTTGGGTTCAATTCCCCACACGATGTGGTCCCACTGGGAGCAATTTTCAAGCACAGAGCTGCGAGTAACCCCTGAACACCACTGGGTGTGGCCACAGAACAAAAAGTGTGGGGTCAAAGCAAGTGGATACAAAAATAAACAAATGGGACTACATTAAACTAAGAAGCTCTGCACCTCAAAGGAAATGATGACCAAGTTACAATAACAACCCCTGAAATGAAAAAAAATATTTTCCCAACACCCATCTGATAAGGGGTTAATATCAAAGATATATAATAAAGGCATTGGTAGAACCTTACAAGAAAAAAACATACAACTCCATCAAAAAGTGGGGAGAAGAAATGAACAGAAACTTCATTTCTTCAGAGAAGGTGGCCAAAAGGCACATGGAAAAATGCTCTACATCACTAATCATGAGGGAGATGCAAATCAAAGCAACAACGAGATATAATCTCATGCCACAGAGACTGGAATACATCAAAAAAGAACAAGTACAATCAGTGCTGGTAGGATGCAGGGAGAAAGGGACTCTCATTTCCCACCAGTAGTCAGCCGGTGGGAATGCTGACAACTCCAACCTTTTTGGAAAACAATATGGGAGCTCCTCAAAAAACTAGAAATTGAGTTTCCATATGACCCAGCAATACCACTCCTGGAAATATACCCCAGGGGCCTAAAAACAATGCAGAAAAGCCATCTGCCTCTTTATGTTCATTGTAGCACTATTCACAACAGCTAGAATCTGGAAACAACCCAAGTGAGCAAGAACAGATGATTGGATAAAAATATATATATATATATATATGGTTCATCTACATAATGGAATATTACACAGCAGCCAGGAAAATTTGGGCCATGAAATCCGCTTTTATTATAAATGGATGGACATGGAGAGTATCGAGTTGAATGAAGTCAGTCGGGGTAGAGGGAAGGACATAGAATGACTGCACTCATTTTGGGGTTGTAAGAAACATAGTATAAAACTAACATCCAAAGACAGTACTACAGTAGAAACAAGGGCCAGCAGGAAGGTCCATAGTTGGAAGCTTGTCACAAGTGGAGTAGGGGGCAGTTAGGACAGTGGGGAGGGGAAGGAGGGCAGTTAGGACAGAGAAGGAATGTCTGAAGATAGCTGGAAATGAACACTCTTGACAAGAATTAAGTCTGGAAAGAGGTAAAGGGATATACATGATAACTTTCAGTACTTGTGTTGTAAACCAAATTGCCCAATAGGAGAGAGAGACAGAGAGACAGAGATAGAGAGAGACAAAGAGACAGAGAGAGAGAGAGAGAGAATCTGCCATAGAGGCAGGGCTGGGGGTGGATGGCAGGAGGGAAACTGGGGATTTCGGTGGAGTGAAATGAACACTGGTGAAGTGTTGGGTATTGGAACATTGTATGACTGAAACCCAATCATGAACAAACTACTTTTGTAACCATGTATCTCCTGGTGATTCAATTACAATAAATAAAAAATTTCTTGGGGGCTGGAGTGATAGCACAGCGGGTAGGGCGTTTGCCTTGCACGCGGCCGACCTGGGTTCGATTCCCAGCATCCCATATGGTCCCCTGAGCACCGCCAGGGGTAATTCCTGAGTGCAGAGCCAGGAGTGACCCCTGTGCATCGCCGGGTGTGACCCAAAAAGCAAAAAATAAATAATAAAAATTTCTTTCAAAAAGTGTTGAGTCAGGAATGTGACTCAAGTGGTAGAACACATGCCTTGCATGTGTGAGGACTTGGGTATGATCCCCACAACTGCAGGGTCTCCCAAGTACCACTAGGTATAGCCCCAGTGGTTCCTGAGCACCAGCAAGAGTGCCCCCCAAAGTATTTCATAACCTCCCAATGAAAAAATGCTAATAAATTAACAAATTTTAATTTAAATATTATTGCATAATACTGGTAAGATGAGGATCAGACAGGTGTTCGTGTGTATTAACAATAAGATTGTCAAGTGCGATATCTTTATGAAAACAATCTAATATTTCATTAATGTACTATTTATCATACATAATTGAAAGTTACTGAATGTCTGAAAGAGAGGAAAGAGTACTTGGGTTATTGCAAACAACTTCAAGCATTAAATTTTATGGGTTTTTTTTGGCGAGGTGGTGGTGGTATGAGCCAAGCTTGGCAGTGCTCAGAAACTATTCTCATCTCTGTACTCAGGATTCGCTACCAGCAGTGCTCAGGGAATCATGTGGTGACCAAAGCATGCACTCAGTCCACTGAGCTACACTCTAACACTGTCTGGATCATTTTTTTTTCACTTTTCAACAGCAGTTTCAGGAATATCTAGGAACTTCCATACATTCTTTACAATATATTCCACACATTCTTTTTTTTTACATAGGCAAAATTTTTCAGATTTTTATAAAGTTCAATTTTATAAAGTTCTTCAAGAGAATTCATTATATTTAATACTCAAACACCAATCTCACCATCATTGCACCTTTCCACCACCATAAAAGTGTGTGAAGATTGTTGTATTTCATCCTGGAGCCATACAGAGACTATAAACATATTTGTTAAACCCAATCAAATGTGTGCTACTCTTAGTATATCAGTGGTGTAGAGTGGTGTATCACTATATCACTGTAGCACTGTCGTCCTGTTGTTCATCAATTTGCTCAAGTAACGTCTCCAATGTGAGACTTGTTCTTACTGTTTTGGGCATATCGAATACGCCACGGGTAGAGTGGTGTAGCTCCAGGAATTCTAAAATTTAGAATACGATTATAGAGCAGATTCATTCATGGGTGAGCCTTAAGTTGCTCTCTTCTGGGAGCTTTATTTCTGAGTGTCTGAGTCAGGGCTGTTGATGAGATTATATGGCGCCAGGGGCAGTTTGTGAGTATGGCTGCCAAGCTACTGGTAAACTTTGGAGCTTGGGGGAGTAGGCCCATTCTGGCTCTGAGCGAGCTTGGAGATTTCAGTCACAGGTCCTGCGTACCTGGATTTTTCTGCAGATTCACTCATGGGTGAGGCTGATCCAAGCCTGTGGAGAGCGGCCATGAGTATGGCGGCAAATGGGTTCTGAATCCATACATTCTTTAAGATAAATTCTATCTTTGTATGTAGGTACGTGTAATTTTTCCTCAACTGAGAATTGGAGATATTGTACCCCTGTAATCCTAAATAATTCAGTGCCTCCAGATCTTAAAACATCCTTATAATTATCAACATAAAAATTTAGTCTAGATATAATATGTACATTATTTTTGAAATTTTATCCTTTTATTGTTCATAGTTTTGGGGTCACACCTAGAGTTGCTCAGGGGTTACTCCTGGCTCTGCATTCAGGAATTACTCCTAGAAGTGCTAAGGGATGCTAGGGATTAAATCTGGGTAGGTGCATAAAAGACAAGAACCTTACCTGCTGTACTATCCAGTCCCTAAATATAACATTAACTAATTCATAGTCCATATTAAAATATCTACAAGTATCCTAATATCCTTTTATAGCTATTTTACTCCTGGTTCAGGGTTTAACTTAGTATTATATTATCTCTAGTTCTAATGACCATTGAAAGACTGAATTCCCATTATGATATGTCTATAAATTATCCAGCAAGCTCGCATCGTAACTTGCAATGGTAGGTGACATGGTATGTTAAGAGATGATTCATACCATTATGGAATAGCTGATACATCCACATTTCTTCTTTAAGTTATTTTATTTGTTTCAATAAGGAACATAGAGGGCACTGGCAACGTGTGTTCCATAAACTGCCCCAAACTCCCTCTGGCCAAGCTCCCTAGAAACAGGCTGGGGTGGGGTGGGCTGCTCCTTAGGAGCAGTGTCTATAAAGCTAATCTGAACAAGCGAGCATTTGCATGTGCTGTCCTCACCCTTGTGTTATTGCCACACAGAGCTGTTATCCTAGCACATGTGTTACTGCTACATGCATGGTGTGGGGGCTCCACTCCAGGCTGTTTTCACTCGGGGCGCACCAGAGGGGGGGGTGGGTGAGAACCCTCCCCGCCTCAAAGGACCCAGCCCCGGCAGCCGACCTCCACTACCCAACCGCCTCCATGTTCCAGGACACATTATAAGACACTTCCTACCCATTTTCCATAATTACCACACCATATTTGATGGGGTTCAGACTGTAGGCAACAAATCATAGAGTAATATATATATACACATATATGTATATAAATATATTTGTATATATATTTATATATATATATATCTTTTGGAGAGCCCGGCAAGCTACCGAGAGTATCCTGCCCGCACGGGCAGAGCCTGGCAAGCTACCCGTAGCGTATTCAATATTCAAAATTCAATTCAAAAATTCAGTATTCAATATGCCAAAAACAGTAACAATAGGTCTCATTCCCCTGACCCTGAAAGAGCCTCCAATCATTGGCAAAGATGAGCAAGGAGAGGCTGCTAAAATCTCAGGGCTGAGAGGAATAGAGATGTTACTGGTGCCCGCTCAAGTAAATTGGCGAACAACAGGATGACAGTGATACAGTGATTGTACTAAATAAGTACTAAATATTTAGTATTTAGCTTTTGGCCTCCAGAATCTAACTTCTTGTGTCTTTCCTGTCTTGCTGCTTTTTATTTATTTGCATTGGTTGGTTGTTTTGGGGCCACACCCAATGGTGCTCAGGATTACTCCTGGCTAGGTTCTGCAGACCATAGGTTGTGCTTATGTGGATACGTGCAAAGTAAGAGTCTTACTGGCTGTGCTATCTATCCAGCCCAGTCTTGACATTTTCAAAGAAATTGGACCAATTATCTTACAGAAAACATAAGCCTCAATTCAGGTAATCGCTCTTTCATTAATTAGATTTGGGTTATGTGTGTTTTTGCTGAAATACCACAAAAGTGAGGATAGATGCTCTTCGGTGCATATCAGAAGGCATAAAGGCATTAGCTTATTTCCCATAAATCCCTAGGACATGGTTTAGTGTCTCATAAATTCCTCTACTACAAAGTAATTTTCCTTTGTAATTAATAATTTATGGAGAGGTATTTTACATACCCACTTTATAGTGAACATCTATGAATTTATAAAAATGACTCATATATCCTGCTCCTCATCCAAGTTACACTCAGGAGGTTAAGCAGTTACTGAATATTTTGTAAGCCCTTCTACAGGTTGATAGTCTTCCATAAAGAGGACCTTTCTTTTATTTATTATATCTGAATGGAGTCATATGTTCTTATTTTCTTTCATTAGTTATAATCCTTACCATTGTTTATTTTGAATCTCAAATTGTCCTGTGATTGGTCAGTGGAAGTCCCTTCAAGTTGGCTATGCTTTTTAGTCTATTTATTATCTCTGAGACCTTTCCTAATCTCTGTGGTCATCTTGTATCTCCCCAACTCTGCAACCTTGGCAAAAACCTTGCCAAAAAAGTACAGGTTTTTAAGAGGAGAGCAAGTTCAGAAATAAAGGCTTGAGAACTAAATCAGTGCAGTCACTCAATTTCACTGTTTCTAGGCTCTTTCAACAAAGTTAGAATATACGCAAATATTTTTTTATCCAACTGTTGCATATATACATACATACTATACAAGTGGAACCATGAGTTCCAAACATATAGGGTATATTTTGGACTCCCACCTTTCCATACATGTAACTTCCTTATTCAACAGTGAAAAACTAGGGTTCCATTATTCATAAATACTTACATATTTTATAAAACTTGAATACAAAAAATTAGTTTTAGAACTTAAATTATATTTGTAAAAAAGAAATGTACTTGGATGAGTTTGTTACTCAGTGGTAGATACATGTCTGCATGTGAGAGTTTGATCCTCAATGTCATAGGCCTCCCCTACACCAACACCCCAATACCACCAGCTATGGCCCCACAACAACAAAAGAATAAAGTTTAATAAAGAGTAAATACTTGCCCAAAAGACTCAAAGAAATTTAAATTAAAACTACAGATCATTTCAATAACTAGTAAATTGGCCAAAGCGTAAATTCTCAACTGGTTCAGAAATTAGAGATTGGTATCAGTCTAAAGGTATAAAAAGGTATTAAAAGTCTATTGGGGGGGGCTGGAGTGATAGTATAGCGGGGAGGGCGTTTGCCTTGCACACTGCGGACCTGGGTTCAATTCCCAGCATCCCATATGGTCCCCTGAGCACCGCCAGGAGTGATTCATAAGTGCAGAGCCAGGAGTAACCCCTGTGCATCGCCGAGTGTGACCCAAAAAGGAAAAAAAAAAGTCTATTGGGCTAAAGTATTTTGAATAACTGAAATTATCAGTGCTAATAAAGTACACTGAAATTGATATCTTCACATAAATACTATTATTACATGACTCACCTTTTAAAATGTGATTTCAAGAGTCATAAAAATATACAGGCTTTGATCAAGTAATTCTACTCCAGGAAATTAGTCCCAATTTTTTTTAATTAACTAAAAAGCTAAATGCATTACATATAACCATCCAGTGACATTAACATTAATTAGTATTATTAAGAACTATCCAGATACTGTGCTACATACATTATGTATATTAACTCACTTAATCCTCAAAACAGGTTTATGAGGTTGGTATTTTCAAAAGATCAAATAATCTACTCAAGAACATACTGTATTAGGCCAGAGGGGTTAAGACATCTGTTTTGCATGCAGCCAGCGCTGGTTAGGTCTTAGGCACCACATTGTCCCCTAAGCATTGCTGGGAGTGACCCTAAGCATCACTGAGTATGAATCAAACCTCCACTACACAAAGTTAAAGAACAGGAGCCAGAGTGCTAGGATAGTGGTTACAGCATTTGCCCTGCAATGCGGCTGATCCGGGTTGGTCCCTGGCACCCCACATTGCCCCAGAGCCCAGGCAGGGGTGATCTCTGATACTGGTGATGGGGTTGATGTCAGGAAAATTGTACACATGGAATTTCATCATGGCTGATTGTAAAGTTGGGTGCTATGAATAACTTTGCAAATTACAGTACCTCAATAAAAATCACTGTCACTGTCACTGTCATCCCATTGCTCATTGATTTGTTCAAGCGGGCACCAGTAACATCTCTCATTGTGAGACTTATTGTTACTGTTTTGGGCATACCCAATACACCACGGGGAGCTTGCCAGGCTCTGCTGTGTGGGTGCGATACTCTCGGTAGCTTGCCAGGCTCTCCAAGAGGGGCGGAGGAATTGAACACGGGTCGGCCGTGTGAAAGGCGAACGCCCTATCGCTGTGCTATTGCTCCAGCCCCTCAATAAAAAATATTTTAAAAATATTTTTAAAAAGTTAAGGAACACACAGTACAGTATGAACATCTAACCATTATAATACACTGCTATTCACGATTGGAAGTGGTGAGGAAGAATAAACCTCAAGGTCTAATATACAAAATAGCTAATTTATGATACATCTTCTTATGGACAATCTATTCATCAAAATAATGGCAATACTATGTCATAACATGAAAAATGCTTACTGCTAAGTGAAAAGGATTTGGTAGGAAATTATGCTTGTATTGTGATGAAAAAGACATGGGGGTGTAGTCTGAAAAGAATATAATAAAATGTCAACATTTGTTGTGCAGGAAGTCTGATCCTTTTCTCTATTTTACCAATTTTCAAAATAGGCTTAACTCCTATAACAAAAAAATTCCCTTTAAAAATAATCCCTCGAGGGAGGGAGAGGGGAATGGGGGACGGAGAGAGAGAGAGACAGAGAGACAGAGGGACAGAGACAGAGAGAGACAGAGACAGAGAGAGAGACCGAGAGAAAGTGTAGAAGAAATGCCTGTCACACTACACGGTCTGAGGATCACCAGGTACAGACCTGGAGCACCCACACACAGCTAGGGGCGGGGGTGGTCCTGGAGGCCCCTGAGCATTGCCTGGTGGCCTGAGCAATCCTGGCATTGCACGGCCTGAGCTACACTACATCCTTAGGCTCCTCTATTGAATCCCCAGTTCCCTGCCAAGACTTACAGGTTATTGAGGTTCAGGGGTAAGCCTAAGCACTGCTTGGGAGGAACCCCCATAAAAACACTTCAGAAAATATAATATTCATTTATAATTAATACAACTGGTAAATTACAAATAGAAACCAAATTACTTAACCTGGCAAGAAGAAAGTACCCCACCCCCCAAATAGAAAATAACTAAAAGTACATTAATGAAAGGATTTGGAGTAATTCCATTAAGAGAAGTCAAGACACAGATGTCAAATGTTATTCCTGTTCTTCTAATATTAGTATGTCATCCAACACAACAAGAAAAAAGAACTCATTTATCTTAGGAGGGAAAAGACAAAACTCTCATAATTCAAAGATTGCCTGTGTACAGAATCCAAGATAATACCAATAAACTAAAAATTAATGAGCTCAGTTTAATAATGTTTAAAAAAATGTGTAAATCAAACGACAAAACTACCAGACATTAAGAATGAATGTAACAAAATACGTGTAAGACTTATGAAAATAATTACAAAGTGTTAAAATGTTAACATAAAAGAAGCTGGAAATTGGGCTGGAGCAATAGCTCAGCGGGTAGGGCATTTGCTGTGCACGCGGCCGACCCGGGTTCGATTCCCAGCATCCCATATGGTCCCCTGAGCACCGCCTGGGGTAATTCCTGAGTGCAGAGCCAGGAGTAACCCCTGTGCATCGCCAGGTATGACCCAAAAAGAAAAAAAAAAGAAAGAAAAAAAAGAAGCTGGGAATGAGTCACATCAACAAAATGATGAGAAAAGAGTACCTGGCCCTTGCTCCACCTTGGAAGCACCAACTGAACCATACCAAATTGCCTCAAAGAACTCTGAAAATCAATTTAGAGGCTGTAGCACCGCAGGCTAGTGCTAAAAAGACACAGCCAAGTAGAATATAAATTAGAAGAGCATCTTCTCGCTCAGATATCCTATTCTCACACAAAAAAATAATAAATAAACAAACAAATAAATAAATAAATAAATACATGTGCTATGCCAAAACCTCCTGAGGCACTGGACTAAACTCCTGGCACTACCCCTAGCAAAGCTTCTCATGGGAGGTGACACCTTTAACTTCCACTCACAGTTCATGCACAAGCAAGTTATAAAGCCCAGCCTTACACTGGTGGAGCAAGAAACATAATTCTCTCAAAGAGAAAGAAAATTACTGTGAACAAATAATAAAATACACCAATGGGATACCGAGAATTGAACCCTGGTTGACCACATGCACAGTAAGCACCCTATTCGCTGTACTATCGCTCTGGCCCTGACTTTGGCCAGCTGCTCTTGAGAAATGTCTTATTCTTCTACAGAACCATACAATGGAGACGACAGTGCCAATCTATCAGGTATCACTGTATCACTGTCATCCTGTTGTTCGTTGATTTACTCGAGCGGGTACCAGTAACGTCTCTATTACACTCAGCCCTGATATTTTAGCAGCTTCTCCCTACTCATCTTTGCCAATGACTGGAGGCTCTTTTAGGGTCAGGGGAATGACCCTAACTATTGTTACTGTTTTTGGCATATCGAATACGCCACGGGTAGCTTGCCAGGCTCTGCCGTGGGGACAAGATACTCTCGGTAGCTTGTCAGGATCTCCAAGAGGGAGAACAAGGCTATTAGATGTCGTGCAGCTGCTTTGTGGTGCGCGCTTCCGGGAGCTTAGTCTTAGTCTCTGGATGTTGGCCGTTGGTGGGATTACATGGCGCCGGGGGAAGTTTGTGGGTGTGGCTGCCAAGCTACTGGAAAATGGGGGGTCTCGGTGGAGAAGGCCCAGTCCCAATCTGAGCAGGCTTGGAGATCTTAGCCTGGGGTCCCGCACACCTGGGTTCTTCTGCCGGTCCCTTCAAGCATGAGGCTCATCTGAACATGTGGAGAGTGGCCTTGAGCATGGCTGTGGCTGGGTTCCAGAGGTCTTCAACTGTCAAGGCTCTGCTTGGGTCGGGGAGGGAAAGGCAACCCATCCCCTCCCCGGGAAAGGCAACCCGGGGCCCCAGTGAAGACAGCCAGGTGCAGGGGGCAAGAGACTGTGTCACTCTGTTCCGGGAGCTTGGTCTTATAGTCTCTGGATGTTGGCCATTGGTGGGATTCCACGGCGCCGGTAGCAGTTCGTGGGTGTGGCTGCCAAGCTACTGGAAAATGGGGAGTCTGGGTGGAGAAGGCCCAGTCCCAATCCGAGCAGGCTTGGAGATCTTAGCCCCGGGTCCCGCACACCTGGGTTCCTCTGCTGGTATCTTCATGTGTGAGGATCATCCGAATGTGTAGAGGGTGGCCTTGAACATGGCTGTGGTATTGTGGTATTGTGGTACTCTATCAATCCACAGGTATTGATAATTCATTAAACATAAAAATATGATTTTTAAGACCCAATAAATAGCAAGTTATGTTAAATCATATAGAAATAATTAGTACTTTAAAAATATTCATTGCTAGGTATCTTCAAAGGCGACACAGAACTAAGCAATCTAGTAAAAACAGAGATCAACAAATGGGACTACATTAAACTAAAAAGCTTCTGCACCGCAAAAGATACAGTGACCAGAATACAAAGATTATCCACAGAATGGGAAAGGATATTTACACAATACCCAGCAGATAAGGGGTTGATATCAATGGTATATAAAGCACTGGTTGAACTCTACAAGAAGAAAACATCCAACCCCATCAAAAAATGGGGCAAAGAAATGAACAGAAACTTTACCAAGCAAGAAATACGAATGGCCAAAAGGCACATGAAAAAGTGCTCTACATCACTAATCATCAGAGAGATGCAGATCAAAACAACCACGAGATACCACCTCACACCACAGAGACTAGCGCACATCCAAAAGAACAAAAGCAACCGCTGTTGGAGAGGATGTGGGGAGAAAGGGACCCTTCTACACTGCTGGTGGGAATGCCAACTGGTTCAGCCCTTCTGGAAAACAATATGGACGATTCTCAAAAATTTAGAAATTGAGCTCCCATTTGACCCAGCAATACCACTGCTGGGAATATATCCCAGAGAGGCAAAAAAGTATAATCGAAATGGCATCTGCACATGTATGTTCATCGCAGCACTGTTTACAATAGCCAGAATCTGGAAAAAACCCGAATGCCCTAGAACGGATGACTGGTTGAGGAAACTTTGGTACATCTATACAATGGAATACTATGCAGCTGTTAGAAAAAAAGGTCATAAATTTTTTATTTAAGTGGATCGGCATGAAAAGTTTCATGCTAAGTAAAATGAGTCAGAAAGAGAGAGACAGACATAGAAAGATTGCACTCATCTATGGCATATAGAATAACAGAGTGGGAGACTAACACCCAAGAATTGTAGAAACAACTACCAGGAGGTTGACTCCATGGCTTGGAGGCTGGCCTCACATTCTGGGGAAAGGGCAACTCAGAGAAGGGATCACCAACTATAATGTAGTCGAAGGCCATGTGGGAGAAGGGAGTTGCGGGCTGAATGAGGGCTAGAGACTGAGCACAGTGGCCACTCAACACCTTTATTGCAAACCACAACAGCTAATTAGAGGGAGAGAACAGAAGGGAATGCCCTGCCACAGTGACAGGGTGGGGTGGGGGGAGATGGGATTGGGGAGGATGGGAGGGATGCTGGGTTTACTGGTGGTGGAGTATGGGCACTGGTGAAGGGATGGGTTCCCGAACTTTGTATGAGGAAAGCATAAGCACAAATGTGTATAAATCCGTAACTGTACCCTCATGGTGATTCATTAATTAAAAATAAATAAATTTATTATAAAAAATAGTCATTGCTGGGCAAGAGAAATAGTATAGGGATTAATGACTTGCATGTTGCAATCCTGATTTGATCCCTGGCACAACATGGACCCCTGAGCATCAGTGGGTGCAGCCCTGCAGGCCTCTGAGCACTGAGAAGCATGGTCCTGGAATTTTCCAAGCACTGCCTGGGTGGCCTGAACAAGCCCAGGATCACAGAGTAAGCAGTTCCATATCCTCAGTCCCTTACATGGAATCTCTGACAAGTACGCTGAGAATACATGGGTGGGGTCTAGGCATCCTGAGCACTGCTCAGGAGACTCTGTGTATGTGTGTGTGAGTGTGTGTATAGAATAAAATTGGGTTTGTCCTTTTAGCCTTGCTGCAGGGAACTTAGTTTATCTTAAAGCAATGTCCTTTCTGTATGGACACAGGAAGACAGTTAATATTATGCTTTGTAACTTCGGAGCTGATTGACTCCAATATTTACTCTTGGGCATCTGCTTTCTCAACTCAGTTGCCCTTAGTTCCTAGCACCCCAAAAGCAGGGTCCCGACAAGGGACGGAATGGACCCAGGGCAAGCTGTGAGCTACCCAGGCATTGAAATGGCCATATCAAAGCACCACAATACTCAACTATAAGTTGAGAGTATGATCATGGACAAATGCTGTCATGATCCAAAAGTCGCGACGAGATTAGGACTGGAGTTAGGAAGACTAACCTGACCTGAGGACTGTGGTCTGGAATATATAGTGAGAAGTCCTCAGGAAGAATCAAACTTTAAGTTTGATATATCTCTTACTGTGCTCATACAGAAGCACACTGCTAGAAATATTAGAAGTAGCGGGTAGGACATTTGTCTTGCCTGCAGTTGACCCGGGTTCGATTCCTCCGGCCCTCTCAGAGAGCCTGGCAAGCTACCCGTGGAGTATTCAATATGCCAAAAACAGTAGCAACAAGTCTCACAATAGAGACGTTACTGGTGCCTGCTCGAGCAAATCAATAAGCAACGGGATGACAGTGATGGTGACAGTGAGATTTACTACAACTATTTAAGTGAATTACTAGCTGAGGAATTTTGACATTTGATATTAAAAAATAAACAATGCTCATATTTATCATGGACTGGAGCAATAGCACAGCGGGTAGGGCATTTGCCTGCACGCGACCGACCTGGGTTGGATTCCTCCGTCCCTCTCGGAGAGCCCAGCAAGCTACCGAAAGTATCATGCCCACGTGGCAGAGCCTGGGAAGCTACCCCTGGTGTATTCAATATATCAAAAACAGTAACAAGTCTCACAATGGAAACGTTACTGGTGCCTGCTGGAGCAAACTGATGAACAATGGATGACAGTGCTACTGTTACTAGATGAGGAAAGAAGAAAGCCAGTGATACACCCTGGATAGGATCTCACTCTTAAGCAGATCTGGAATAATCTCCTTAGATGAGATTTTGTTAATCTCCTATAGGAGTGGTTTTACCCCTCTTTGATTTGTTAATGTTCAACCCACCTTTGTGTCACCACCCTATGTGATTGCTATATAAACTAAGACTGTAAGAAAAGTAGAGGGAGAAGACACCGAAGCAGAGCACAAAGCGAAAGAGAATCAGGGAGTCATCAGAGCCAGAAGCAGGGGAAAGAAAGAGCACAAAGCGAGTCAGAAGTTAAGAGTCAGAGTCAGAAGTCAGAGTGGGTCAGCGTCAGACGTAAGGGTCAGAGTCAGAAGTGAGAGCAAGAAGGGCTCCAGAGAGAAGCAGAAGGGCTCCGGAGAGAGAGATTGGAAGAAGAGAGACCGGTAGAGACCAGAGGAGAGACGACAGACAGAGACAGGTTGGTCTGGGTTCAATATCCGGCACCCCATTACCTCATATGGTCCCTCAAAACCCCACCAGGAGTAATCCTTGAGCACAGAGCCAGGAGTAAGAAGGAAAAAAGAGGGGAAGAAGGAAGGAAGGCAGGAAGAAAGGGAGGGAAGGAAGGAGGGAGAGAAAGAAAAGAAAGAGGAAGGATGGAAGGCAGGCGTAAAGCAGAGTTGAGGGCTGAATCAATAGTACGGAGCATAAGGTGCTTGCCTCTCATGCAGCCAACCCAGATTCAATCCCTGGCACCCCAAATGGGCCCCAAAGCCTTGCAAGGAGTGAACCTTGAATGTAGAGACAGGAGTAAGCCCTAAGCACTGCTAGGTGTGCTACCCACCTCAAAAAAAAAAAAAGGCAATAAAACAGACAACCAAGAACCCAGTTCAAATACATGCAAAAGATAAAAACATATACTTCACAAAAAATATATGTGAATCGTAAATAAGCATATATTTTCAGACTTACCAAATTGCGCATTTAAAACCTGTACATGTAGGGAAGATGAGCTTTCCACTTTGCTTTACTTTTGGCTTTTGGGCACAGTCTGCAGTGCTCAAGGCTGCATTGCTAGTGGCCACTGCTAGCATTGTTCAAGAGATCGTGACGTGTCAGGAGTCGGACATGGGCTTCCAAAGACAAAGCGTGCACACCAGTCCTTTGAGCTATCTCCCTGATTCAACTTTATCTTTTACATATTACCATTTTTAAATGATACAATAAATAATCATAATATCAGTATCTGATCTTTATGTGTAGAGTACACTTATACCATCCTTTACTATTTCTATATATCACAAATGGTTTTTATTCTCTTTTTTGTTTTTGGGCCCCATCTGGCAGTGCTCAGGGGCCCATATGGGATGCCAGAGATTAAACCTGGGTTGGTCATGTGCAAGGCAAGCGCCTTACCAGTTGTATTATCACTCCAGCCCCTCAAAAATGGTTTTAAACAATCACTATAAGGCCAGTGCTGGGTTAAACAATGAAGAAACACAAATAAGACAAAACCTTAGCCTCAAGGAACCCTTGGTCTAGTGAGGAAGCAGGTGCATCAGAAGATTATTTTAATGAGAGTGAAAATCAATTTTAGAATAGTGGCTAAAAGTGTGAACTTCTGTGTCTGGCAAATTTGAAGAAAATTAATTTGGAAGGCCAAGACTAAAGATAAGAAGACCAATTGGGAAACTGTTGTAGGTGAGAATAATGAGATTCTGAATCGAGACCGTTATAGGTATGGAGGAGAGGGGCAGATTCAAGAAATACTGGCAAGGTAAAATCAGCAGAATTTTAACACTGACTCAATATGAAAGAGAAAAATTGAAGAAAAATTTGATCATTATTAAACTGGAGAAATCGGTAATAATCCTGAGGGAAGGTCAAAATTCAGGGGAGAATAAGTTTTATACATCATCAACTTGAGGTACCAGTGGAAATTCAGGTGAATATTCTTTAAATGTGTGGGTAATGGTTCAGAGAGCTAGTACAGGATGGTGAGGTGGTTATCCTGCATGTCGCCAGCCCCTCTTCAATCCCTACATTGCATATGGTCCACCGAGCACCACCAGGAGTGATTCCTGAACACAGAGTCAAAGGTAAGCCTTAGCATAGCTAAGACTTACCTTAGCTAAGACACAGCTCAAACACAAAAACAAACAGGAAAAGTATGGGTAGAGGGATTGGAAAAATAAGAGAATAGATGCATTTATAGCATTAGGAAACAAAAGGGAAGGAACCTAAGTAGAATTATTACTAAAAGAATGAATGAAAGTCAACTAGTCACCTTAATCTTCATTGTGATTATGAAGAAGCCTTGCAAGCAGCCAACCCAGTTTGATTTTGGGGACTACATATGGTCTCCTAAGTACTCTGTGCACAGAGCAACAAACAGCTCCTGAACACTTCCAGGACCAAAAGACTCCAAAGTTTTTAAGTAAGTTATATGCCTTCTCAGCAGATAAGTAACACAAAATCCTGCACTTAAAATATTTATAGATTATTATAGATTAGCATCTGTATTGCAAACCATGATGCACTAACGGAGAGAGAGAGAGCAAGAAGAAAAGTGCCTGCCTTAGAGGCAGACTGGGGCAGAGGGTGTTGGAGGATGGTGGGAGCAAAATTCGGGATATTGGTGATAGGAGATGTACACTGGTAAGGAATGGGTATTGGATCACTGGAACCCAATGATGAACAGCTTTGTAATGGTCTATCTCACGGATATTCAATAAAAAACCGATTGGACTGGGGCCTGGAGCAATAGCACAGCAGGTAGGGCGTTTGCCTTGCACGAGGCCGACCCGGGTTCGAATCCCAGCATCCCATATGGTCCCCCGAGCACCGCCAGGAGTAATTCCTGAGTGCATGAGCCAGGAGTGATCCCTGTGCATCGCCGGGTGTGACCCAAAAACAAACAAAAAAAAACCGATTGGACCCCAACCATTTACAATTTTAGAATTCCATTTTTGTGTCCGCGCAACCTCTCATGATATTCATAATAAGCAATAAAAAATAAATCATCGAAAAAAATAGAAAAGAAATCATCGAGCATCTGCCCCTGGCAGGTAGGCTTGAGTGGTGGTGGGAAAATTCAAAATTATGGTTGCGGGAAGGTGTAATGGTGGTAGGATTGGTCTTGAAATATTGAATGTAATCAATGTGAACAACCTTATGAAAATAAAATTTTTTAAAAATATCATTTAGAGACTTACAGTTTATGATCAGAAGGAACAGACTTTCCCAGTTGCAAACGAAAGTAATTATGGGTTTTAAGTAGGGGAGCGACATACAAATTTATGTTTTTAAAAGATACTGATTGCTATAAGGAAAATAAATCTGAAAGGAGATAAGATTGGGATAGAGATATGAGTGCTCAAAAGCATAAACTTGGACACTTTCTTTGTCCCCAGTACAATGAAAATATTTTTTTCTTATTGAGGTAATGTAGGTATAGGCTTATACCTCTTCAAATACATATTACTGCTCATCAATAAAATACCAATAAATTTCTATCACTGTTCATGTGAACCTCACCTTTTTTTTTTTCTTTTTGGGTCACACCCGGCAATGCACAGGGATTACTCCTGGCTCTGCACTTAGGAATCACTCCTGGCGGTGCTGGAGGACCATGTAAGGATGCTGGATTTCAAACCCAGGTTGGCCCCATGCAAAGCAAACGCATGACCCACTGTACTATTGCTCCAGCCCCTCATGTGAACCCCCTTTGCACCTAACTCCCACCCCTCTAGTAAGATGACATAAAGTATAGTCAGAACCCAGGGATTTGTTTTGACTGTTTTTTTTTGTTCCTTTGCTTTGTTTATATTCCAAATACAAGTAAAATAACTCACACTGTCTTTTTCCTTTTATTTTCCTTAGCATAATCCCTTCCAGTTCAACCCATGCTGTCACAAAAGACAAAATCACTGTATCACTGTATCACTGTCATCCTGTGCTCATTGATTTGCTCAATCGGGCACCAGTAACGTCTCCATTGTGAGACTTGTTACTTTTTTTGGCATATCGAATACGCCACAGGTAGCTTGCCAGGCTCTGCCGTGCCGGTGGGATACTCTTGGTAGCTTGCCGGGCTCTCCAAGAGGGGTGGAGGAATCGAACCCTGGTCGGCCACGTACAAAGCAAACACCCTACCCACTGTACTATCGTCCCAGTCCCCCCTTACATTCCTAAGTAGTTTCATTCCATAAAAGCAATCTTGCTTGATCGTTGTGAGATTGTAACCCAAACATGAAAGCTTGCAACTATCTCACGGTGATTCAATAAAATTTTAAAAATCAAAACAAACAAACAAACAAACAAACAAAAACAATCTTGCTTCACTGAATTAAAAATAAAAGCAGCTGAGTAGTAATCTGTTATTTAAATATGCCAAGTTTATCTAACCATCCATTGTTTAGTATCTTAGGTGGTTTCTATACCTTAACTATTCTAAATAGTGCTGAAATGAGGGGCTGGAGCGATAGCACAGCAGGTAGGGCGTTTGCCTTGCACGAGGCCGACCCGGGTTCTAATCCCAGCATCCCATATGGTCCCCTGAGAAAATCCTGAGTGCAGAGCCAGGAGTATTCCCTGTCCATCGCCAGGTGTGACCCCCCCCCAAAAAAAAATAGTGCTGAAATGAACACAAGTTCAACATAAAAAAGTAAGGCATTTTTTATGTTTGTTTTTGTTTTTGTTTTTTTGGGTCAGACCCGGCGTTGCACAGGGGTTACTCCTGGCTCATGCACTCAGGAATTACTCTTGGCAGTGCTCAGGGGACCATATGGGATGCTGGGAATCGAACCCCAGTCGGCTGCATGCAAGGCAAACACCCTACCCACTGTGCTATTACTCCAGCCCCTATTTTTTATGTTTTTATATTCTCCAGATAGGCAAGTAAGAGTGCTGTATCATATGGCAGATCTTTTAAAAGTACAAAGTTCAATTTAGATTTTTGGATGACAGTGGTGCTCAGGAGTTTACCTGTGGCTCTGCGTTCAGGAATCACTCCTAGCAGGCTTGGGATACCACATGGGATGCTGGGTATCAAACCCAGGCTGGCGCCAAGCAAACCACCTGCTGTGCTATCTCTCCAGCCCCATTATCTACTTTTATATTTTGAGAAACTTCCATACTACTTTTCATAGAGGCGACTAATTTATATTTCCATCAACAACATACAAGGGTTACATGTTTGGGTTTTTTTTTTTTGCATTCTTGCTAATACTTGTTTCTCATCCTTTGGCATAGGCCATTCTCACAGATGTGGTGAGATATATTACTGTGGTTTTGATTTGCATTTTCGTGATGAATATTTTTCATATGCCTATTGGTCATTTGTTTGTCTTTAAAAATGTTTTTTAGTTCTTCTTCCTGCTTTCTGATGGGCTCTTTAGTTGCTGAGCTGTCTGACTTCTTTATTCTGTTTTTTTTTTTTTAGGGGGCCACACCCAGCTGTGCTCAGAGGTTACTCCTGGCTCTGAACTCAGGAATCTCTTCTAATTATACTTGGGAGTCCATATGGGATGTTGGGAATCAAACCTGGGTTGGCTGTGTGTAAAGCAAGCCGTCTACTCATTGTACTATCTCTCTCCAGCCTATATATATATTTTTTTCTTTTTTTGGGGTCACAGTCAGTGATGCACAAGGGTTACTCCTGGCTCATGCACTCAGAAATTACTTCTGGCAGTGCTCGAGGGACCATATGGGATGCTGGGAATCGAACCTGGGTCAGCCACATGCAAGGCAAACACCCTACCCACTGTGCTATCACTCCAGCCCCTCCAGCCCCAATATTTTTATTTATTTATTTATTTTTGCTTTTTGGGTCACACCCAGCGATGCTCAAGGGTTACTCCTGGCTTTGCACTCAGGAATTACTCCTGGCGGTGCTTGGGGGACTATATGGGATGCCGGGGATCAAACCCGGGTCGGCTGCATGCAAGGCAAACGGCCCTACCCGCTGTGCTATCGCTCCAGCCCCAATATTTTTATATTATATAATGTAGGCCTATATTGTTCTAGTTTTCTCCTATCACTTTTACTGTGGCCCACAGATTCTACTAGTTCATGACTTCACTTTCATGTTTCTGCAGGCATTTGTTTTTATTTCTACTTTGATTTCCTCATTATCTTAGTAGTTAGCATGTTTTAGTCTCCACATATTTGGGGAGGTTTCAGGGGGTTCTCCCAAGCAATATTCAGGGACTCTGGGGCCATTCCAAAGATAGTCTGCCAAGATATATAAGTATGAAGATTCAATGCTCAGGCCAGTACTCAGAGCCTCCACGGTATGGAATGCACCCCAGTCCTTTAAGCTATCACCCTAGGCCCCATATTTCAAGTTTTACCAAATATTTTCCCTCCTTTGGCTCCCAAGTCATGCTCAGTGGGGTTTGGGTAGCATGTTTACTCCTGGCAGTGGGGGCAGTCTAATGTAAGCCTCTATAGGCAAAGCATCCAGTTTTCTTTATGTGGTTGATTTCTAGTTATCTACCATTGTGATCATAAGATCACTGTATCACTGTCATCCTGTTGTTCGTTGATTTACTTGAGTGGGCACCAGTAATGTCTCTATTACACTCAGCCCTGAGATTTTAGCAGCCTCTCCTTACTTGTCTTTCCCAACGATTGGAGGCTCTTTCAGGATCGTGGGAATGAGACCTATCATTACTGTTTCTGGCATATCAAATATGCCACGGGTAGCTTGCCAGGCTCTGCCGTGCAGGTGGGATACTCTCGGTAGCTTGTCCGGCTCTTCAAGAGGTATGTATATATAATTTGAGACATGAATACACCATGGGGAGCTTGCAAGGGTCTCCTGTGGGGGCAATAGACTCTTAGTAGCTTGTCAGGTTCTCCAAGAGGGAGAACAAGGCTACTAGGGAGCTTGGTCTTATAATCTCTGGATGTTGGCCATTGGTGGGATTACTGCACTGGGGGAAGTTTGTGGATGTAGCTGCCAAGCTACTGGAAAATGGGAGGGTCTGGGTGGAGAAGGCTCAGTCCCAATATGAGCAGACTTGGAGATCTCAGCCCCAGGTCCCGCACACCTGGGTTCCTCTGCCGATCCCTTCATGCATGAGGCTCGTCCGAACATGTGAAGAGCGGCCTTCAGCATAAGATACTTAATGTAATTTCAAAATTGATTCATTTATTGACAGTTGTTTGTATCTGTGGCATTTTAATTATTTTTTCATTTTAATATTTATACACCAATTTATTATTTTTACTTTATAAATAAGAAAACTGAGGCACATAGGGATTAACTTGTCCATAATCACAAAATTAGCAATGGTTAACTACAACAATTAAATATTGAGAGTCCTAAACTCTTCCAATTAATTTCTCCTTTTTTCTTCTTCTTTGTTTTCGGGCCACACTTGGTGATGCTCGGGCTTACTCCTGGCTCTGCACTAAGGAATTACTCCTGGCTCTGCACTAAGGAAAAAGTGTGAGGTCACAAATTCTATCCATAATGCCTTCCCTAATGCACCAAGTACAATCCTGGAGGCTCTGCTACTTGGGACCCCCATCACAAGAGAGTGTGTGATCTCTGGTGCACACTAGGCATGTGTGAGTACCACAACAGTGTGTAAACCCCAGCAAGTGTAACGTAAAGATATGCAAGTTCCACACATAAAACTCTGTGTCACTCCTTAAAATCTGAAAAATAATGTAGCTGGATAGAATATTCTTGTTAGGATGTTTATCACATCAACTGTTTGCAATGTCCAACTATTCTCTTCTGACCTATAGAACTTCCTTCAATAACTATGCTGCAAGACTGAGAGGAGTTCCTTTATAGTTTCTTCCTAGATATTGCTGCTCTCAGAATTCTATCTTTGGCTTTTGTTGTCTTAATCACAGTGTGTCTTAGAATTCTTCTACTTAGGTTTATTTTGTTTGGAACTCTGAATTTCTTAGATCTAGATACATGACTCAAATCCTCAGATTGGGGGAGTTCTCAGCTATAATTTCTTAGACCAGTATTCTTCATCCTGGGCTGGAGGGACAGTACAACAGATAGGGTGCTTGCCTTTACACACAGCAGACCCAGGTTTGATCCCCAGCACTACATATGGTACCCTGTGAGTTTCAAAGAGAAAGCGTGTGGGCACATGTAGGATAACATTGGTTTGTCCTTCCTCCCTTGCCACAAGGAGTTTAGGTTTAAGTGCTCTGGAGACACTCCCATTCCTTTGTTAATCTGTAAACTCTTCTTTGCATCCTCCTTCCCAACCAGTTAATCACCTTTTCCCTAATCAGATTCTGTTATCTTGTAAGATCAGATCCTTCTAAGGACTCTGAACTTGTACTGTAAGTTAGTGTCTTTTGCATAGTTTACCTTAAAGCAATGTCCTTTCTGTATGGACACAGTAAGACAGTTAATATTAACTTGGGAGTTGATTGACTCCAATAATATTTACTCCTGGGCATCTGCTTTCTCAACTCAGTTGCCCTTAGTTCCCAGCACCCCAAGAGCAGGGTCCCGACGAGGGACGGAATAGACCCAGGGCAAGCTGTGAGCTACCCTGGCATCAAAATGGGCCAGGCCAAAGTGCCACAATACTCAACTAAAGTTGAGGGCATGATCATGGACAATGCTGTCATGATTCAAAGGTAACGACGAGACTAGGACTCTGCTGGGGTTAGGAAGACTAACCTGGCCTGAGGACTATGGTCTGGAATATATAGTGAATGTCCTCAGGAAGAATCAAACTTTAAGTCTGATATATCTCTTACTGTACTCATACAGAATGACATTGCTAGAAATGTTAGAAGTAGATTTACTATAACTATTTAAGCTCACACCCTGACACACCCTTGTTTGGACCCCCACCCTTGAGCGGATCCCCTTAGATGAGATCTCCTTAGATGAGATTTTTGTTAATCTCCTCAAGAAATGATCTTATCCTTCTTTGTTGATTTGTTAATGTTAAACCCACCTTTGTACTACTGCCCTATGTAATTTGTTATATAAACTAAAACAGTGGTGAGATCTTAGATGAGATCTCCTTAGATGAGATTTTTGTTAATCTCAAGAAATGGCCTTACCCTTCTTTGTTGATTTGTTAATGTTAAACCCACCTTTGTACTACTGCCCTATGTAATTTGCTATATAAACAAGACAGTGGGGCACTGAGGGGAGAGATGAAGAAGACAGGAGAGACAGAGGAGGAGATAGAAGAAGAAGACAGGGGAAACAGGAAGAAGACAGAGAGACAGAGGAAGAAGACAGAAGAGACAGAGAAGGAGACACACGAGAAGACACAGAAGCACAGGGGAGACACCGAAGCAGAGCAGAGCACAAGGCGAAAGAAGTGAGAATGAGGGCGAGAGAAAGAGAGAAGCAGAATGGAACAGAGATTGGAATAAACTGCAACTGATACTGACCAGCCTGGCCCTTGTTCCTTCGCCTGCCTCATCATCGCCATCAACCTCCCCAGGGTGGGGGGAAACGGCGGGAGACTACCGAACGCGGCCGGCAGGAGAGAGATAGAGCACCATAGAGCACCATAGAGCACCGCTGCCCTGTGCCCGGTGTGGTGCCCCTCCTCTCTTGTGTGTTCACACAGGCACAAAAGAGTTGAACATTTGGTGGCCGAGAGCTGTTCCCATGACCAGCCCAGGGCGACCAAGAGACCAAGGACAGGGGAACAAAGAAACAGGGACTGGGCCCCACGCTGGTTGGTAGTCAGTTGATTTCTCTCTTTTCCCCAGCGTCATCCGATCTCTCCCCTTACAGCACAATTGTAGTCGTAGTTTTGACCATAGTTCAGTCATCATAGTTCCATCATCTCCTCGTAGACCTCCAAGTCCTGTACCCCTCTTACCCCTTACAGCATAGTTATATAGAAATCATGAAGAGTGGGGGTACTCAAAGGTGGGATTGAACATTGTCATAACAATAAACAGAGCCACTCCTTGAAAGGAAGTTCTAGGGGATTAACTCAAGGACAAAATCTCATCTGAGGGTTCAGCACTCCAGGTTACTGGGAGATCCATTCAAGGGCGGGATTCCAACCAGGGTGTATTGCTTTATCCTTTCCTCAGCTAATATCCATTTAAACAATCATAGTAAATTTACTTCTTATATTTCTAGTCATTTTGTATAAACACAGTAAGAGATATATTACGCTTAAAGGCTGGCTCTTCCTGTGGACATCTCGCTATATATTCCAGACTATAGTCCTCAGCCAGGTTAGTCTTTTCTAACCCCAGCAAGGTCCTTATTCAGTTACTTCTTTTTGGGTCATAATCAGGTTTGCTCCATAACCATGCTCTTAATTTATTATACTTCTTATGGCATTTAGCTTGTCCCTTTCTGATGCCAGGGTAGCATACAGCCTGCGCTGGGTCCATCAAGTCCCTTTGTTGGAACCCTCCTTTTGAGGGTGTTAGGAAGTAAGGGCAACTGAGATTTAAGTCAGGTAAATATGATGGATGCCCAGGAATAAATATTATTTGGAGTCAATTAACTCCCATGTTACAAAAGCATAGCATCAACTGTCTTCCTGTGTCTATACAATAAGGACATTGCTAAACCATATAAATGACATAAAGGGAAGGGAAAATCAATATAGAATTATTAGTGCTTGATGGAATTGGGTGTGCTTCAGGGGCACTGTTGTGGGAGTAACTCAACAAATCTAAGCTCCCTGCGGGGGGAACAAGGACAATCCAATGTTATCCAACAGTCCCCTGAGTCTGTCAGAAGTGATCCCTAGATGCAGAGCCAGGACTTCTGAGCACTGCTGGGTGTGGCTCCAAAACAAAAAATAAATAATTCCTCCCCATTTTCTCCTTCCTCTCCCTTGGGAACTTCTAAAATTAGGATAATTATCTTTAATTTTTTTATTTCATAATTCTCTGACATTGTCATTTCTTTCCATTCTTTTTTCTTTCTGATTTTTTGCATGACCCCCAAACAATCTTTTATTCCAATTCAACCAGCAAGAGAGCAGGAAGTAGCCAGGGAGACCATAGGGGTCCTATTGCTATAGGACCGCAGATTGGCTTTCTTTTGGGCCTGCACCTCCAAGATGCCTTCCATGTAGTCCTCATGGATGAGCTCTGTGGCGTCCCTGGCAGTGTGATTGTGCCCGCCTCCACACACATGGCCCTGACTGTGCCCTATTAAAGTCATCCATGCAGCGAGTGAGCTCGTACTTGACATCAGGACCAACGTTCATCTCCCAAGAGTGGATCTGCACGATTCTGGCCCTGGCCTCCTCCTCGGGTACTGGGAACTCAATCTTATGATCCAAATGGCCTGAGCAGAGCGAATCACAGACCAGGATGTCTACCCTGTTGGTGGCTGCAATGGAACCCGTCCAGCTGGTGCAGAAGCTCCAGCATCACCCTCTGGACCTCCCCAACCTTCTCACTGTCAAGAAGCATCCAGCTTAACAATGAAGATGATCAATGGGGTTTTCTCCTTAGTGAGGGCAAGAGCATGCTGAAGCAGCTTAGCCCCACCCCCAAGGAACATCTGCAATAGTTGGGGACCAGCCAGGTTTGAAAGTGGCCTTGGTCTGTTCAGCACAGCGTTGGGCCAAGGGGGTCTTCCTGGTACCTCGGGGGCCATACATCTGTACTCTTGAGAGGCTGAACCCCCAAGTTCTCAAGCTTTTCCTTGTGGCTCTCTGGTAGTACAGTGGCCTTGGCCTGCTTCTGAATCTGCTTGGCCAGGCCCCAGGTGTCACGGTACTGCTCCATGGGTCTCTATCCACACTACAGCCTCCACCCTTGAGTCATACTCTGTGTGTGGGGGGTGGTCTCCAGGATCAGGTAGGAGTCTGTATTCACACCCGCCAAGTCCCCCGGCTTCAGCTGTTCCACATCCACCAAGCCAATCACAGGCAGTAAGTATGTCTACCACATGGAGGTCTTGATCACAACGCACTGCCTTTCCGCTGGGAGTCATGATCAATATTAGCATGTCCTCCTCTTGGTCACTGGGGTCCACGTCCAGGAGCTCAATGGCACTGGACACCAAGTAGTACAGGGTCTTGTTCACTTTGATCTTCTCACTATTCTCTTTGATCTTGTCCCGCATGACCTGCAGTTCATAGATGACAAGCAGCACCGCGCCCTCCACGCTCTTGATCCCACTGTCCAGCAGCCGCGTGCACTGGAGAATCTCTTCTGTGGATATCTTGAGCACGCACCTCTTCCCCAATTCCATTTTTCTTGGCCTCATCCCACATCGTCACCATCTTCTCCTGCTGCATGTTCTTGTTATTTACGGCTTCCTATATCTTAACATCCAGCACCCTAATGTGTTCCTTGGCTTCTCTCTGCTGATGCATCCATCCAGCGAGTTTTTAGTTAACTAACATGCTCTTCTCTACTTTACTGATTTCAATTGCGGTTTTCTTGTGCCATCGCTCATACTTTCTTTGTTGGAAATCTGTTCTATCATTTCCTTCAATTTATTAAATAGCCTTACATTGTCGCTTTGATTTTTTGGTTTTGCTTTTGGATTTTTGGGGCCACACCCCAGTGGTGCTCAGAACTAACTCCTGTCTCTGCACTCAGGGTTCACTCCTACCAAGCTCAGGGGATTATATGGGGTGCCCGGGTTGAACCTGGGTCAGCCGCATGCAAAGCAAGTGCCCTACCTGCTGTACTTTCTCTCTAGCCCCACCATAGTCACTTTAACGTTATCATATGATAGGCTACGTACCACTGGGTGTTTGAGATCCTTTCCAGACTTCAACACTTGCATCATGTCTATTGTGCTCTAAGAGCTGGGGGTGAGGATCTGGTTTTATACAGGGTTGAGAAGCAATCTGAAGTTCGTATTCACCAATTCCACAAAGAGTTTACTATATCTGGCTACAATTAAGACTTTGTAGCATAAAACCATGCTCCTTCCCTGCTTTCATAGCACCCAGTGCCTCAGCCTGGCTCTGTTGACTCAATCCTTGAGTTGGGGCTGCTGACCCAGCCTTACTTCTCAGATCAGTCTCCTTCCTGAATCTACAATGAACGTCCGCACTCAGATGTGCTTTGGGGAAGGTCCTTTGCTTCACATGGTGTCATTGGTTGCTTTCTGCCTGCCACCTAAACCTGCAGCACTGGTAGATCACCTTCCTGGCTGGGGCTGGCAGCTGTGTGCCCCACTACAAATGCTGGTGTGGGATCCTACCAGACCCCGGTCCAACTCTCATCAGGTCTTGTGTGAGGCAAGATTCATAGGCTGGGTGAATTTCCAAGTGAGTGAAATTTTAGTCTGTTATATCCCCTGAAAACTCTCCCTCTCTCCACTTTGTCCCTCCTCAATTCTGGGGCCTCATTCTGAGCTCCTTACTGTTTGAGTAACTCACTCAGAGTTGTCTGCTGTTCTTTCTTGCATACTTCCTCCACAGGGCCCATTACAGAATCTTTTTGTAGTTTCTGTGTTTTATGCATGTTGGACCTGAAGTGATTCACAGAGCACCCTTCTCCTCCTTGACTCTGCTTCCCCTGATTTTCATTTCTTCTTTGCATTTGAATTTTGCAAATGTTCTATAATGAGTATGTATTTGTTTTATAATTAGAAAACAACTCTTAAATTGTAAATATATATGTACATATGTAATAGAGGTTAGTATTAACCTTTCAGGAATGGTTCTGATAAAATGACTAAAGTGAAGAAAATGATTTATAAGGGATGAAGGAGCTGAGTAAACAAGAGTAGGTAAGAGTAGTGAAAATGTTATCTTAAAAAATGTAAGGAAAAGAGAGAGAGAGAGAGAGAGAGAGAGAGAGAGAGAGAGAGAGAGAGAGAGAGAGAGAGAGAGAAAACAGGAGATTTGAGGACTGATTTTTGTTCCTTGTTTGGTAAGAACAGAAAAGACCTAACAACATTTGCATATAGGGCAAAGAAGATAGTACAAGAGGCACAACTACTTAAATAGCAAAAGCTGAGGTGACATTAGGTCAACAGGAAGCAATAGAGTTGAGAGAAATAGCATATTTATCATTTTGAAAGAATTGGAAAGACAGACTAAAAATATCTTTCGTGTTCTTTACAAAGCATTCTGTTTGGCTCTTCTGTTTTTTTGTTTGTTTGGTATTTTTTTTTTTTGAACTGTTGGGAACCAAACCCAGGGTCTCACACATGCAAGACATATGTTCTACCACTGAGTTTTATCCCTAGCCACTTTATACTTTTTCAAATTGCTTTCATATTATAAAATTTAAAACTACTTGTAGGGAAAAAAAAACTATGTGGTTTTGAGTGTCTTGGTTTTGGGCCAAACTTGGCAGTGCTTGGGAGATTCTGCTGGATCAGTGCTTGGGAGATCATGCAGTGCCAGGAATGAAAATTCAGGGCTCTTATATGCAAAGTACGTGTTCCAGTCCATTGAACTCGGTCCCTGTATCCCCCAAAAAACCCAATGTTTTTAGTTTTGCATCTCAAAACATTAAGGTTAATAAATAAAAAGAATTTAAATTTTTCATTTTTGAGAGTCAAGGAGATAACTCTGCTTAAAGGAGCCCCAGGTTCAATCCTTGACACCACATGGTTCCCTGAGTACATGAAGGGAGTTTGAGCTTTCAACTTTATTTTTTGTTTTTGGGCACACTCAAGGCTACACTGCCCAGCAGTCACCCCAACAGTGCTCAGGGGACCATGCAGTGACAGGGATCAAAGCACTGAAATGGGAATAGCTCTGAGCACTGCCAGGTACAGCCCCCAAAACAAAAATTAAAAAATTGAATTTTGAAAAAAAAATTAAATTTTGAGAACTTTTTATATGGTGACTCCCACCTATATTTTATTTTCTAAGAAAATAACATACAGGGGCTGGAGAGATAGCACAGCAGGTAGGGCGTTTGCCTTGCACACGGCCGACCCGGGTTCAAATCCCAGCATCCCATATGGTCCCCTGAGCACGGCCAGGGGTAATTCCTGAGTGCAGAGCCAGGAGTAACCCCTGTGCATCGCCAGGTGTGACCCAAAAAGCAAAAAAAAAATAATAATAACATACAAAAGGAGCAAGAAAACAAAATTAGCTCAAGTGCCTGATTTCAGAGTTAGGAATCAGGCACTTGATTCCTGTTTCATCCCTCTTCTCTTTTTGCTGTTATTATTGTGATGGCTTAAAATCACACATGCTTGGTTGTGGTGTTCACACACTTGGTTGAGGTGCTCACCAGAGGTCACACACCACCCAGATTCTCCAATATTTTACATCTTAATGCTGACTGTCAACACTTAGATCTAAGTTTATGATCCTTTTTAGAGAATTTTTGTGGTTGTTTTTGTTTTTAGCACACACGCAGCGGTTCTTTTTTTTTTTTTCTTTTTGGGTCGCACCTGGCGATGCACAGGGATAACTCCTGGCTGTGCACTCAGGAACCACCCCTGGCAGTGCTCAGGGGACCATATGGGATGCTGGGATTCAAACCCGGGTCGGCCGCGTGCAAGGCAAATGCCCTACCCGCTGTGCTATCACTCCAGCCCCACATGCAGAGGTTCTTAGGGCTTACTCTGGCTCTGTGTTCAGGGATCACTCCTGGCAGGACCCAGGGGTCCATATGATGTGTCGGAATCCAACTCCCAGTTGACCGCATGCAACGGAAATTGCCCTATCCACTGTACTATTGCTCTGGCTCCGTAGGGAAATTTTTTATACACTTATCCCTATTCAATCAAAAACACTTTGTCATAACATAAAATAATTTTGTAGTAAAATTAGAAGTAAATTAAAAGTAAAATTAGAGGCCAAAGAGATAGTACAGTGGGCTGGAGCAATAGTCCAGTGGGTAGGGCGTTTGCCTTGCACGCAGCCGACCTGGGTTAGATCCCCAGCATCCCATATGGTCCCCCCAGCACCGCCAGAAGTAATTCCTGAGTACAGAGCCAGGAGGAACCCGTGAGCATTTCTGGGTGTGACCCAAAAGAAAAAAAAAAGAGATAGTACAGTAAGTATGCCTAGAGTAGAACTGTTCGATCCTGGAACCCCATATGGTCTCCAGAACCCTGCTGGGAGTAATCACTGACCATAGAGTCAGAAGTAAACCCTGAGCAGTGTGGGTATAGCCTATAAAACAAAATAAATATGCATATTTTAAATGATTTTAAAGTAAAAGTAAAGTTAATACAAATTAGTTTTCACATATAAACATTTTATGTTTTTCAAAAATAATAAAGTAGCTGACCTATGAATACTATGGAATAAGAGACCCTTGAATTATAACTTAGTATTTCAAATTTAATTACAATGAGAATTTGGAGAACTACAACTAGAATTACAACTCAGACCACTTCAATTATCTCAGTAAAATAGAAAGCAGAGATAATTTGTTTAAATGAGTTCAGGCATTTTGTGACAATATACAGTGTATGTGTATATACGTGTATACACATATATATCGATTATGATGAATACAAATGATAAAAAAATAAAATAATCATGATTAAACAACCCTAATAGAAATTCATCTTGAGGGGCCGGAGCGATAGCACAGCGGGTAGGGCGTTTGCCTTGCACGCGGCCAACCTGGGTTCAATTCCCGGCATCCCATATGGTCCCCCAAGCACTGCCAGGAGTAATTCCTGAGTGAAAAGCCAGGAGTAACCCCTGTGCATTGCTGGGTGTGACCCAAAAAGCAAAAAAAAAAAAAATTCATCTTGAATTTACAGTGTACCCAAGGTTTTGTTTTATGGTTTATACTAAATAGTGCTTGGCATCTTGGAAATAAGGGTGGAAAAAAGTGAACAATGGGGATTACCTAAGCTTAGAAACTGGAAAGAAAGAAAAGGTAAAAAAGTCAAGGCATAAGGGGATTATACATGCTAAGTAGTTACCCAAGAGTAAGAGCCTAGTAGGGGTGCCAGAATGGAGGTACAGACAGGGGAAGAAGGAAGTTCAAGAAACTTCGATTTTATATAACCACTTTTACTAAACCTGAAATATATTTCACATACCATAAAATTCATCACGTTTTAAGTATATAATTCAGTGGCTTTAGCATATTCACAAGGTTGTATAGCCATCATCACTATCTAATTCCAGAACATTTTTATCACCTCAGAAGGAAACCTCATGCCTGATATCAGCTACTCCCCATTCTTTCCTCCTCCCATTAATCTACTCTGGATGTGTCTCTCTGGAACTGCCTATTTTAGACATTTCATAAAAATGGAATCATAATATGTAGCCTTCTGTGCAGTGCTGCTTTCACTTAGCATGTTTTCAAAATGCATGATGTACGGAAGCGTATGTCTCACATTTGGAGACTTCTCAGGCTCCAGAACTATGAGAAATAAATTTCTGACTTTCAAGTCATCCTATTGTGGTTCAGCAAATTAAGACAACATTTATACAAATGACCAAAAAGACTAAAAGAATACACTTTAATTTGCTTTTTGTTTTTGTTTCTTGGCCACATCCAGAGGTTCTCAGTGCTTATTCCTGGCCCTGTGCTCAAGGATCACTCCCAGGGGGGTACAGGAGACTCAACAGAATGCCAGATATTGAACCTGGGTCAGCCACAAACGAGGCAAGCACCTTACTTCCTTTACTATCTCTCTGGCTCCAAGAATGCATTTTTCACATTTTTTAAAAAATTGTGGTCTTTTAGGGTCACACCCAGCGATGCTCAGGGGTTATTCCTGACTCTGCACTCAGGAATTACTTCTGGTGGTGCTCAGGGGACCTTATGGGATACCCATAAAGGTAAAATAATAGAACCCAGGTTGGGGCCGGAGCGATAGCACAGCGGGTAGGGCGTTTGCCTTGCACACGGCCGACCCGGGTTCGATCCCCGGCATCCCATATGGTCCCCCAAGCACTGCCAGGAGTAATTCCTGAGTGCAAAGCCAGGAGTAACCCCTGAGCATTGCTGGGTGTGACCCAAAAAGAAAAAAAAAATAGAACCCAGGTAAAACAATAGAACCCAGGTCGGCCATGTGCAAGGCAAACACCCTCCATTTTTAAAAGTGGACCTGTGGTATCATATACATTTTTAAAAGTGGACCTATGGTATTATATACAATGTCTTTGTAAGAGGCTTACTATAAAATCAACTCAGGAAATAATTCTCAAAATGTCCCTTTATCCCACAGCAACCAAATTCACTACTAAAGGTAGATAACATTTTGTGCCAGAGAGATGAAAGCAATAGGTATGCATTTGATTACTCGATAAGGGGTAAAAAAACAATTCAAGTATTTTTAAGCTGAAGCAGATCAAGGTAGGCTAGATCACTGAGTAAAAGTCACAAGTAGGGTAGAAGCCTTCAACTGAAAGTTCTAACAAAAACTATGGTTTTACTGCTTTTTTACCTATCCAAGTTTGAATGGAAGAGAGAAACCTGTCATAGTTCATCTTTTTATCTCCTTACCTTTTTTCCCTTTTTTGATTTTTGGGCCACACCCAGCTGTGCTCAGGGCTTACCCTCGCTCATCACTCAGCAATCACTTTTGGCAGGTTCAGGGGACCATATGAAGTGGTAGGGATGGAACCCAAATTGGCCAAGTGCAAGGCCAACGCCCAGCCTGCTGTGCTATCACTCTGACCCCATTTCCTTATCTTTTGCATCAACTTTTAAACATATTCTTAATAAAAATTTAGGGGATCAGAGAGATAGTACAACGGGTAGGGCACGTGCCTTGTACACCAATGACCCAGGTTCAATCCCTGGCATCCCATGTGGTCCTCGGAGCATCACCAGGAGTAATTCCTGAGTGCAGAGCCAGGGGTAACCCCTGAGTATTTCCAGGTTTGGCTCAAACACTGAAAAAAAAATTTAGTCTTGGGCCACACCTATAGGCCCTGAGGGGGCCACTACTGGGAGTAACCAGGTGACTATAAAGTGGAACAGGAACTCTGACATGCAAAGTATGTGCTCCAGCCTGTTGGACTATCTCTCCAGCATCTTAACCTTTAAGCAATCTTCTTTTGATAAAATCTTTCCCATATGCTATGCAAATTTGGCAGCAAGAGGCTTTAGAATTCATCAAAAGCTTGAGGATTTAAGGGTAGTCGCCAAGGGGACGTAGTAATAAGTGGGTAGGGCATTTGCCTTGAATGTGACCAACTCAGGTTCAGTCTCTGGCATTCCATATGGTCTCCCGAGCACTGCCAGGAGTAATTCCTGAATGCAGAGACAGGAGTGACCCCTGAGCAATGCCAGGATGTGACCCCCCCAAAAAAAAGGCCTCAAATAATATGATCTGAGGTGTTTTGCTATAATAAGTAATAGGGATTAATTAAGGAAGGAACAAAATTGTATTTAATTTAATAATAAATAGTTTAATAAATAGTTCTATACATAAATACAGAATTAACTAAGAAAATAATTTAGATTTGATAATGGAGGAGGAGGGCCAGAGATAGTACAGCAAAGCTTGCAATGCTTACCTTGCATGCTGTTGACCTGAGTTTGATCCTCAATATCACATAGCCCCTGAGCACTGCCAGGACTAATCCCTAAACACTGCAAGTTGTGCCCATTTCCAATTTTGTTTTAAAAATTTTAAAAATAATAATGGGGGAAAAGTAACCCCCCCCATAAAATAGTCCAAACTTTCATCCTAGAGAATTATGAGAATGTTAGTAGCACGGAAAGAAATAAAAACATTACACAATACATTAGTTTCCAGGAACTAACCCTAGTGTATTTAATTTATTTATTTGTTTACTTTTGAGAATCAGATAGGAGTGATTAGGGTGTTCTGAGCCCTAATCACCTCTAATCACTCAGAGACATTAATCACAAATCATGTGAACTCCAATCAGCATGTTCTATCTGCCTTCTGAAGAAAGAAACAGGTAAGGATTATCCTACCTGACATCTAACCCTAGTTTAGACATGTTGCACACTTATCAGAGGAACATGTAAATAAAATTGATAATTAAAACTATTCCACTGGAGTTTAGGGAAAAAATAAGTGATAGAAGGGAAAAAATAAGTCTCATTAGCATCTAAGTGATAGGGAAAATCATAAAAGTAGAAAAGCTATCTCTAAGGTAAGTATAGAATAATGATGCAAATAACAAGAGGGAAAAGACATTTGCTAACTGAATTCTGGGAAATGTTATCTGGATTACCAAAGAACTAAGAGAAGAAATTAGATCTGATAATGGAGGGGGAAGGCAAGAGATAGTATACTACAGCTTGCAACACTTACCTTGCATGCTGTTGACCTGAGTTTGATCCTCAACATCAATAGCCCCTGAGCAAAGAAGTATTTAAACATACATAATTCTCTTAAAGTACTTAACAGCTAGCAGAACTTCCTCTTGTAGCAAGGTAGACGGTCAATAAAGCTTTACTGGAAAGGACCCAAGAAATAATACAGAGGCTAGGGTGCTTGCCTTGCATGAAGCTGAGCTGGGTTTGAATCTGGCATCCCGTAGGATTCCCCCAACTCCTGCCAGGAGTGATCCCCAAGCACAGAGCCAGGAATAAGCCACTGAGCCTGATACGTATGTTAATAATAATATTAATAATAATAATAATAATAATAATAGTAATAGTAATAATAAGAAAGCTTTACTGACAAAGATGGTCCTACCAAAAAAGAAGGGACTAGGAAAAGACAACATAAAACCATGAGATCAATCCCTGGAGCTGCCACATGTGTTAAGCACAATTCTGACAGTTCTGCTGATTCTACTTGGCATCTTTGCTGTCTGTGATCCCTAGAGACAAAAGCAATTCCCAGCCTCACCACAGCCAGGTGTGGAACACCACCACTTAAGGATAAGGTCCCCTTGGGGCCGGAGCGATAGCACAGCGGGTAGGGCATTTGCCTTGCACGCGGCCGACCCAGGTTCGATCCCCGGCATCCCATATGGTCCCCCAAGCACCGCCAGGAGTAATTCCTGAGTGCAGAGCCAGGAGTAACCCCTGAGCATTGCTGGGTGTGACCCAAAAAGAAAATAAAAAAAGGATAAGGTCCCCTAGCAAGCATCACAACTAAAAGATGTATGCACCACATGGCCAGAAATGCAACCCTGAGCAAGCATTTGTGTGAGCACCTCAGAGACCCCCTCCCAAGTGAGACTACAATGAGAGCACTGAAATGAACAAGTGTGACCCTTGCTCACACTACAACCGGACACCTGTGTGATTCCCAACCACCACAATAACAACATCAATGAAAGGAAGGAGAAGAAAAAAGAGAAGTGTAAATATAGGGGGAGAAATAGAAATTATCTTGATCACCGCTTATTACTTCAGCTTTAATGAAATACATTTTGTATTAGAATTCATCTGAATTTTTCTAGATTCAAAGAAAAAAAGTAGCTTGATATAATTCTGACAGGACAGATTTGAGAGTAAAGAGATGGCTGGTTCTACGACAGCACAGTTTCCCTAAAGAGAAACCTTATTTCAGACACTGAGAGAAATCAAATGAACAATACAGGTCAATATAGTTAGCAAACTGAATTCTCAAAGGCATTCATTTGTATAGACCCCTAAATCTTTAGCATCTGGAAATCTGATGGCTAATGAGTCACCATTCAGACACTCCCTGATGAAGCTAATTAAACAGTGTAAAGATTTTTAAATGGACCAATTGAAAGCAGATTGCTAAAAATGCTAAATAACCATTGTAATAAAGACATAATTAATGCTGCATAATCCAGAGCTAAGGGATTCAAGCCTTAGTCTCGGACAATTTCCTTTGTGGGTTTCACTGAGTCACTTTTGCTACTAATTAGTAAGAATAAATAGCATTATTAAGTGGAGGTTGGTATTATGAGTCCCAAACACCTGGAAAAAAGACAAGCTAAAGCTGGATACAAAAAAGTGAGACTGACTAAGAGCAAGTGACTCAATTTTCGAGTACTTACTATACAATACTTCCTCTTTGTACAAAATGTTAGTCACCTCCACCTTATCTCAAGGACAGAAAAGGAGTAAATAAATATGTATAAAAGTTCTCTGGGCGCTTCAAACTAAGTCACATGACACAAACTGCCTAACTCTGTATTAATATAACTTAATAAACTCAACTCAATACTTTCTTCCAGTATCAGGAAACCATGAGAAAAACCACTCCCTGTACTTTTTTTTTATGTTTGAGGAGGAGTTGGGCCACACCTAGAAGTGCTCCGGGCTGACTCCTCAGTGCTCAGGGATCACTTCTGGCAGGGCCCAAGGGGATGAGATAAGGGGCCAAGGATAGAACTCAAATCAGTCATTGCAAGGTAAATGCTCTAACCACTGTACTATAGCTCTGACCTCATTTCCAGCATGTCAAGTGTTTTTACTATTTCCAAAGCATTTTCAAAAATATTAACTAGAGGGCCCGGAGCGATAGCACAGCGGGGAGGGCGTTTGCCTTGCACGCGGCCGACCCGGGTTCGATCCCCGGCATCCCATATGGTCCCCCAAGCACCGCCAGGAGTAATTCCTGAGTGCAAAGCCAGGAGTAACCCCTGAGCATCGCTGGGTGTGACCCAAAAAGCAAAAAATATATATATATATTAACTAGAAAAGTAGCAATAGATTTGATCTGACTTCTCACTGTACAGGCAAGTTATGTATAGGTTTCTTTGAAGGAAATACTTATGATCTCCATATGCCTAATGATCTCTTTATTATTTTTTTACTCATTACACAGCACTTTTATGTATAATAAGTGGAACAATGGCATTAGAAATGAATTTCCTTTCTTTGCACTATCCAAAAAGAGGCATAATACAAAAAAATGAAAGATTGAGACTCACAAATGAATCTGAGAAGACAGCAGCACACTGCTGAGATGTTTCCAGACCCCATGCCAGGCTGATTTTACCAGGGCACCTCAGAGGGGAGCCAGCATAGTCCCTCCACCTGCCCCAAATGGACAGCTGCAAACCTCCAGAACCCTATCAAAAAACCCAGGTATGTGGGACCAGTAACTGAAAACTCCAGGCCTCACGTAGCCAGAAGTGGGTCACCTCTTCCAATCTCCCCGCCCTTAAATATCCCGGCGGTCATGCCCATGTACTACCTCAGGGCGCCATTTAAGTGAATTAACAGCCATGATCAGACACTCACAAGTGAACCTTGGAAGAGAGCAGCACACTGCAGAGATGTCTCTAGATCCCAATTATTTAAAATTTTAGAATTACCGGAGTGCGTAGCTGCAAAAGCAGCCTTGCGACATTTCGTACTATTCATAACAAGCAATACAAAATAAACTATTTAGCATCGACCTATGGGCAGTCTTGAATGGTGGTGGGAAAATCTGAAATAACGGTGGTGGGAAGGTGTAACGGTGATGGGATTGGTGGTGAAATATTGAATGTAATCAGTTACTGTGAACAACTTTATGAAAATAAAATTGAAAAAATTTGTAAATGAAAGATTAATTATAGAGACAATTTGGAGGGACGGGGGTTGGAGCCATACCCAGCTGTGTTCAGGGCTTTCCTGGCTCTGTGTTCAAGGATCACTCCTGGAGGTGCTAGGGGAGGCGGGACCATATGAGGTGTCTAAGTGGAGTCAGCTGCACGAAAGGCAAGAGTCTTTTTTTTTTTCTTTTTGGGTCACACCCAGCAATGCACAGGGGTTACTCCTGGCTTTTCACTCAGGAATTACTCCTGGCGATGCTTGGGGGACCATATGGGATGCCAGGGATCAAACCCAGGTCGGCCGCGTGCAAGGCAAACGCCCTACCCGCTGTGCTATTGCTCCGGCCCCAAGGCAAGAGTCTTAATCCCTGTAGTATCTCTCCCTCTCCAGTCACTTATAAGATGTTTCTGAAGCTGTTAATTAGTGATTAAAAAAAAAAAAAAAAACTTGAACTCACATTTCCCAAAAATCTTAGGACAGGAGCTAACACACCATACAATAAATTGATTTTGATTTTCATTTTCTTCCATACAGATTGATAGACAACAGAATTAACTGATTAACATATTTTTTATTGGGGCTAGAGAGATTGTACAGAGGGCCAGGCCTCACAGACAGCTGACCCAGACTGGGTCCCCAGCACTACATACAGTCTTCCAAGTCCTTCCAGGGGTCCCTGAGCACAGAGTCAGAAATAAGCCCTGGGCCCACCCTCCAAAACTATGCATATTTTTATTATGGGCATAAGGGAATATCAAATCTACTTTGTACACCACTGTAAACTCTCCATGTCTAGCACAAGGCACATGATAAAATAAATACTCAATAGATCATCATTTTAATTATTACCACAGGAAGAACAGTCTACACAAGGTTCCCAAAGTACCTTCTAAGGCGCTAAGAATAAAAATCTCTATTTTTTATTTCTTTTCTTCCACAACTACTGATTTCTTTTTGTTGTTGTTTTCATTGCTTTTTTCACAATTACTGGTTTGAATGTGTGCAAACCAAATAGAACCTAAACAAAATTGAAATGAAAGCAAAAACGAGGTATGGGCCTAAAATAACAAAAAAAAATTTAATTTAAAAGTCCAGTGGTGGGGCCGGAGCGATAGCACAGCGGGTAGGGCATTTGCCTTGCACTCGGCTGACCTGGGTTCGATCCCCAGCATCCCATATGGTCCCCCAAGCACCGCCAGGAGTAATTCCTGAGTGCAAAGCCAGGAGTAACCCCTGAGCATCGCTGGGTGTGACCCAAAAAGAAAAAAAATAAAAAATAAAAAATAAATAAAAATAAAAATAAAAGTCCAGTGGTAATACATTTTATAGACATAGTAAATATCATGTATATTTATCATATGTATACATATTTATATTACCTTTCTACTGTGGTTTTCTGGTTGTTACTATATTTGATACATAGCATATTTTCTTTTTCTTTTCTTGTTTTTTTGTTTTGTTTTGTTTTTGAGGGGATGGGGCTACTTCTTGTGGTGCTCTAGGGACCATGAAGTGCCAGGGATTAAACCGAGGGTTCCCTCATGCACAACCACATGCTTTACAGTCTGTTAGAGCTATCTCCCCACTCAGAGCATATTTTCTTTTTTTTCTTTTTTTTTTTTTTTTGCTTTTCGGGTAACGCCCAGCAATGCACAGGGGTTATTCCTGGCTCTGCACTCAGGAATTACTCTTGGCAGTGCTGGGGTACCATATGGGATGCTGGGAATCAAACCCAGGTCGGCTGCATGCAAGACAAACACCCTACCTGCTGTGCTATCACTCCAGCCCCTAGAGCATATTTTCTTAAAGCAAAAATGTTTTTTGAAAAATATTACTTATATTCCTGATTTAGTTGAGAATACTTCCTTTTTAAAAGTTATTGTGTGTGTGTGTGTTTGCATGTGTGCGTGCATGCAACAGAGACAGACAGACAGACAGACAGACAGACTTGTTAGGGCTGAAGGCACACTCACAGTGCATATTTTGCATGCGAGGCCTAGGTTTGATCCCCAGTACCACATGGCTCCCAGGGTATTCATGGAAGCAACCCCAGCACTTAGCAACTTAGCACGAATAACTCCAAAACACCACAGGGTATGGCTCAAAGCAAACAAAAAATGTATGACTCTTAAAAATTCCCCAACACGGGCTGGAGCGATAGCACAGCGGGGAGGGCGTTTGCCTTGCACGCGGCTGACCCGGGTTCAAATCCCAGCATCCCATATGGTCCCCTGAGCACCACCAGGAGTAATTTCTGAGTGCAGAGCCAGGAGTAACCCCTGTGCATCGCCAGGTGTGACCCAAAAAGCAAAAAAAAAAAAAAAAAATTCCCCAACACAACATCGGATCCCCAAAGCCCCACCGGGAGTGATCCCTGAATGCAGAACCAGATGTAAGCCCTGAGAACAGCTGGGTGTGGCCCAAAAACAAATAAACAGGAAATGTATGAATTTTAACTTAAGATTACAGGTCTCACAAGTTAGTCAAAAGTAAACTACTCTGGGGCTGGAGCAATAGCACAGCAGGTAGGGCATTTGCCTTGCACGCGGTCGACCCGGGTTTGAATCCCAGCATCCCATATGGTCCCCTGAGCACTGCCAGGAGTAATTCCTGAGTGCAGAGCCAGGAGGAACCCCTGCGCATCACCGGTGTGACCCCCCAAAAAAAAGTAAACTACTCTACCAAGTATAATTTGGTAGGTTATTTGGCAGGGGTGGGTGGTCTTAGAAGACCATTACCATTTAATTTTTTTAAAACTTTCCTTTGTTTTTTATTTTTATTTTATATTTTTTAATTTTTTTAATTTTTTTATTGAATCACCATGAGAAAAGTTACAAAGCTTTCAGGTTTAAGTCTCAGTCATACAATGATCAAACACCCATCCCTTCACCGGTGCACATGTTCTACCACCAAAAACCCCAGCATACCTCCCATCCCACCCCCTCTCCCTCACCTGTGTGGCTGATGATTATCACTTTACTTTCTCTTTACTTTGATTACATTCAGTATTTCAACAGAAAACTCACTATTATTAATTGGAATTTTCCCCAAAAAATAAGACCTGTTGAAAAGGCATCATTTGATAATTTGTTTTCCATTACTGAGAATGAAGAGCATATGGATAAGAGCTAGGGATTGAACTGGCATCCTAGGTGTGGCACTATCTCTTTGGTCTGAATTTGGGGATTTTGTTTGTTTTTTTTGTATGCTCAGGGGTTACTCCTGGCTCTGTGCTCAGGAATTACTCCTAGGTATTCAGGGGACCATATGGGATGCCAGGGATTGAACTCAGGTCAGCTGCGTGCAAGGCAAATGCTCTACCTACCGTACTGTAAAACCTCTGAATTTGGTATTTCTTAAAAAAGACTTACAGTGAAAGATAGGATCACCAGATTTAGCAAATAAATAAAGGATGCTCATTTACACTGAATATCAGGTAAGTCATTACTAGTTTTAAATAAAAGTATGTACTATATAATATTTTTATCTTCTGTCTTACCTGGCAATCAGGCCTATGAAATCATACACACACAAGATCAAGATACCAAGATCATTGTAGTTTTTCTGAATACTCCCTATTACCTCGGGCAAGTTTTTCCCAGCAAAGAAAGTTTTACAAATTGTTCTCATTTACCTCAAAGAATGTACGGCAAATGACTTTTACTGTAAATGGTTTCAAGGAGTACTAATAGCTGCTTTGCTCATTATATGCCAAAGTTGTTATGATTCAGGAACTTCAGTTTTTCTTTTCTTGACTTGAGAATACAGGTTCTTACCTGCTATCTGAAATTATACTGTTCCTACTTAGTATAATTTGGCTGGTTAATTTTGGAGGTCTGAGAAAAAATTTCTCCTTAATTTATTTTACTGTAAATTAATGGTAACGGGGCCCAGACGACTAAATGGCTACGGTGGTCCTTTCTGAGCACCACCAAATGGCTATGGTGGTCCCAGCCATTACTGGACCCTAGCATTAAACCAAACAGCCCAGCTAGCCCCTTAAGCACTACTTGGGAGCCTCCCCAAATAGAAAATTCATTGACAGGAAAAGAGTCTTGTGGAAAATGAGTAATTCTTTACCTTTCATGAACTTCTTGAGAATCAACCCTCCATAAATGTTTCCTGTAGAAGCAACTGTAAGAAACATAATATATAAATCATCAGAAATAAAACAATTAAATTGATTTGATTTAAAGCAGATGGGGGCTGGAGCAGTAGCGCAGTGGGTAGGGCGTTTGCCTTGCATGCGGCTGACTTGGGTTCGATTCCCAGAATCCCAATGATCCCCGGAGCACCGCCAGGGGTAATTCCTGAGTGTAGAGCCAGGAGTAACCCCTGTGCATCTCTGGGTGTGATCCTAAAAGCAAAAAAAAAAAGCAGAGATTCCCAAATTTATCTGGCCAACCATCTCCTCTTCAGAGAAATTAAAAAAAAAAAAAACTAACTTAGCTGGAATCTACCTTCCTTAAATGAACAAACAGAAAGCATTTCCCAATTGTACACAAGGAAACTGCTGTCCCCTACATGGGAAGGTGGGGAGCACTTTAGGAAACATTAATTTAAAGAATCAAATGGGAATATGAAAACACTGCTTACAGATATACAACTTTTTTTTTTTTTTTGGTTTTTGGGTCACACCCGGCGATGCACAGGGGTTACTCCTGGCTCTTCACTCAGGAATTACCCCTGGCGGTGCTCAGGGGACCCTATGGGATGCTGGGATTAGAACCCGGGTCGGCCGCGTGCAAGGCAAACGCCCTACCTGCTGTGCTATTGCTCCAGCCCCCAGATATACAACTTTTAAAGGGGGAACACTATAAATAAAAATGAAGACAAAGAATAGTGAGACATCACTTATTATTACAGAGCAGAACTAATTCTCAAAGAACAGCATCTAACAAGTGTTTTCACTTATATTCAACGCTGACAGAAAAGGATTATAGGAAGCGTTTAGTTGTAGGTAGAAATCAGAATACAGACACACACAAAAGAATCTCGGAAGCAAGCAGCTGGTTGCAGAGATGCCTTGGGACTTTGCAATAGGTCGATTTCAACGAGCTACTCAGATGGGAGTAGGTGCTGTCCCTCCGCCTGCCCCCTAGGAATCCCGGCGGCCACCATCTTTCAGAACTCAATGAGAAACCAAAGTACACAGGAGCAGTAACGGCAAACACCAGGCCTCATGGGATGGGGGATGGGCCGGCCCTTCTCATCCCTCTGCCCCATGGGACCTTGAGATGACGCCCATGACTGCTTCTGGCTACTACTTAAACTCCTTAATGCAGTGATCCAGAGACACACAAAAGACTCTCAGAATCGAGTAGCTCACTGCAGATATCTCTCCAGATCCTAATTATCTGAAATTTTAGAATTCCAAGAGCTCTTACATAGCTCTTATGGCCATGCAATAACTTATGCTATTCATAACAAGCAATACAAAATAAATTGTCTAGCATTGCTTTTTCAGCAGATTTGAGTGGTGGCGGAAAAATTCCAAATAATAATGGTGGGACTGGTGTCAATATTGAAAGTAACCAAAGTAGAGAGTATTATGGAAATTGTGTGCCACACAGGCAGGAGGATGGTTGGGATGAGAGGGGATACTGGGGATTCTGGTGGCAAAAAATATGCACTGGTGAAGGGATGGGTGTTTGATCATTGTATGACTGAAACTCAAACATGAAAGCTTCGTAAGTATATCTCACGATGATTAAAAATAAAAAGAACCACAAAAAAAAAAGGAAAGAAAGAAATCAGAATATAATCATCCACGTTTCAGTTTAAGATCCAGTTAAAAATGTTGGTCCACAGGCTGGAGGGATAGTACATTGGGCAGGGCACTGCCTTGCATGTGGCCAACTTGGGTTCAATCCCAGTACTACATACAGTTCCCCAAGTGCCACCGGAATGAGCTTTGAGCATCATCAGATGTGGCCCAAAAAACAAACAAAAAAAGATGTAGCTGGACCTGTTAACCAATTCACTCATTAGTGAAAACACATTATGGTCTATCAAGTAAAAGCTCTCTGCACCCAGGGACTGAGAAATAGTATAAAGGACAGAATGTTTGACTAGCATGCAGCCAACCATGGTTCAATCCCAGCAATGCATAAGGTCCCCAGAGTCCCAACAGGAGTGATCCCTCAACAAAGAGCCAGGAGTGAGCCCTGAGCAGTTACAGGTGTGGTTCAAATGCCAAGACAAACAAAAATCTCTGCACTCAACAGTTCTAAATGCAAACATCAGAACAAGTAGAGCAGCAATTCTTCAAAGGAAGAGAATGAGGGAGGAAGTAGGTACCCAAAAAGGGGGGAAAAAAGATCTGAATACCTGGAAGCTTTTTTTTTTTTCCCCAAATTGAACATGCCCTCCCAGAGAAAGATGTGACCCCACCCACAGTTAAGAATCCAAGAATGGCTGGGGAAGACTAAGGAGATAACTCAAAGAGCTAGAGCACATGCTTTGCATTTGAGAGAACCAAGTTCAATCCCCAGCATCACATGGTCCTCAGCATTTTGGGGAGCAACCTCCAAGCACCAAGCCAGGAGTAGCCCCTGAGCTCTGCCAGCTATGACTCCCCACCTTCTCCCCCCCCGCAAAAGAATGAAATCTCAGAATATGAACTGGGAATATAGCTTACTGGGAGAGCATTTGCTTTGCATGTGTGAGTTTGAACTCTAAACCCAACCCTCCCGACCCCCAGCCCCCCTCCACACACACACACACACTCACACACACAAAGAACAACTCCCATTGAAATCAATGAAAATGTGTCTTTTCCTCAAGAAATGTGTACCCTTCAAGGAAAAAAAGTTATGTAGGAATCACTAAGGAGGACCTTGCTGCTTGCTGTTCCGCCATTCTGGGTGAACTTGCCTCTAGCTGACATCCCTGGGCCTAATCCAAAACAGGAGGCAGGGTCCCTCCCTACCACTAGAATCCAGTAGCCTTCATACCATCCTGAGAATATAGACTCACATCACAGCTCCTGAAGTGTGTGGATCTACTCAAAAGATTACATGCTGCTCAGTTATTCTTCCTGACATTTGGTGAAGACAGCAGAGAAGAAAAAAGGCAATCCTAATCTAAACCCTCAGCATCTCGCAGGAAATCTAACTACTAAGACTCACCCAGTGGGCTGGAGTGATAGCGCAGTAGGTAGGGCGTTTGCCTTGCATGCAGCCGACCTGGGTTCGATTCCCAGCATCCCATATGGTCCCCTGAGCACCACCAGTGGTAATTCCTGAGTCCATGAGCCAGGAGTAACACCTGTGCAATGCCGGTGTGGACCCAGAAAGCAAAAAACAAACAAAGACTCACCCAGTAGCACAGCAAGAACACAAGAAAACCAATGGAAAAAAAACACTTAAAATCCCACCCAACTCAATGAGCAAAAATAATATCACCAAAGACATAAACAACACCAGTAAATCTTCAGACAATATCTTTAATAACTCTATAAGGAGGATGTTCAACAAGCTCAAAGAAATGATAGCACAGGTAGTTACCAAAGCACAAGAACGTATAAGAATTGAAATGAAAAAACTAGTACGATCAGAAATGACAGGGCCAGTGCAATAGTACAGTCAGTCGGGTTTTTGCCCTGCATGTGGCAAACCTGGGTTCAATCCCTGGCACCCCATATGATCCACTGAGTCCACCAGAAGTGATCCCTGAGTGCAGAGCCAAGAACTACCCCAGAGCCCCAAAACAAACAAAACTCAATAGAAGCTCTGAGTAGCAGAATAACAGAAGCTGAACAAAAGATTAAGGAGCTCTAAGATGAAGAGGAAACTGAAAAAAAAAAACTGCAGAAGGTGAGAAATGAACAGCATACCAAAGGATTATTGAATGAGTTCAAGAGGTACAATATAGAAATCATTGGAGTCCTTGAACAGAAAGGCAAATGTGGGGGCCGGAGCGATAGCACAGCGGGTAGGGCGTCTGCCTTGCACGCGGCCGACCCGGGTTCGATCCCCGGCATCCCATATGGTCCCCCAAGCACTGCCAGGAGTAATTCCTGAGTGCAAAGCCAGGAGTAACCCCTGAGCATCGCTGGGTGTGACCCAAAAAGCAAAAAAAAAAAAAAAAAAAAAAAAGAAAGGCAAATGTGATGAATAAATAATTGTTAAAGAAACCATCTGTAAGGATTTCCCAGAGTTGAGAATTATAGGCACTGAGATCCAAGAGTCCTGAAGGGTCCCAGAAAAACAGACCCAACTAGGTAAACTTCTAGACACATTGTACTCAAAATGACAAACTACAGAGATAGAATACTGAAAGCAATAAGATTAAAAAGGAAATTTACATAGGAAAGCTGTAAGTATAGCAGATCAATCAAATGAAACTATAAGAGCCAGAAGAGTATGGAGGGTGGTAGTATAAAAACTCAATAGAATGAAGACCTCACCAAGAATACTCTAGCCAGCTAGATTATCACTCAGATTTGAAAGAACAAAATAGAGCTTCATGGAAAGGCAGCAGCTTAGGGAATTCATAGCCATGAGACTTGTGTGCGGAGTCAGGAGTAATTCCTGAGTATCACCTTGTGTGGCCCCAAAATAAAAACAAACAAAATAAAAACCAAAACAATTTAATTCTATCAGACATCAATGCTCTAGATCAGTGGTTTTTAACATTTTTATGTCTGCGGGCTGGCATGTTGAAAACCATCTCTCTAGATCTCCAGAGTTTGAGTAATTCTGAACAAATATACTTAGCTGAAAAGGCCTGAGCCCGAATAGTATAGAACACCAAATAAAAGATAGTCAGCATTTTTCCTACTGCTCTTCCACAAGTATCAATATATTTAGTCACTGAGATGAGATGTCTAGTATGACAGGCCTACACTACTAGCCAGTGAAGAGCTAGGATATTAACAAGAAAGTAACAAAATTCACAACCTGTATGTTTCACATATGTTCCTGGCATTTCTCAATTCCATATGTCAGAGTTTCCTCTAATATCCATTCTTAGTTTTAGTAATATCATATCAACTACTATTGAACATGATTCACTTCTGGAGAACATTCTTAGGGAGAGTAATCGTTCTACCTGCCCCATATTCAATCCAGACCCTATTTTTTTTTACTATACTTCTAATGTGTCTACAAGAAAATAATAAAGTGTGCTCCTTTTACTGCAAAGATGACAGGAGAGACTTTTTACAAAACACATATATTTTTTTAATTTATTTATTTTTAATTAGTGAATCACCATGAGGGTACAGTTACAGATTTATACATTTTTGTGCTCATGTTTCCCTCATACAAAGTTCGAGAACCCATCCCTTCACCAGTGCCCATTCTCCACCACCAGTAAACCCAGCATCCCTCCCACCCTCCCCAATCCCATCTCCCCCCACCCCACTCTGCCACTGTGGCAGGGCATTCCCTTCTGTTCTCTCTCTCTAATTAGCTGTTGTGGTTTGCAATAAAGGTGTTGAGTGGCCACTGTGTTCAGTCTCTAGCCCACATTCAGCCTGCATCACCCTTCCCCTGCATGGCCTCCGACCACATTTTACTTGGTGATCCCTTCTCTGAGTTGCCCTCTCCCCAGAATGTGAGGCCAGCCTCCAAACCCTGGAGTCAACCTCCTGGTACTTATTTCTACTATTCTTGGGTGTTAGTCTCCCACTCTGTTATTCTATATTCCACAGATGAGTGCAATCTTTCTATGTCTGTCTCTCTCTTTCTGACTCATTTCACTCAGCATGAAACTTTCCATGGTGATCCACTTATATGCAAAATTCATGATCTCCTTTTTTCTAACAGCTGCATAGTATTCCATTGTATAGATGTACCAAAGTTTCTTCAACCAGTCATCTGTTCTAGGGCATTCGGGTTTTTTCCAGATTCTGGCTACTGTAAACAGTGCTGCGATGAATATATAAGTGCAGATGTCATTTCGACTATACTTTTTTGCTTCTCTGGGATATATTCCCAGCAGCAGAACACATATTTTTAAAAGCAATAATATTCTCCTAAATTTCCTCAATAGAAATCCTTTTTAAAAAACAGCTTTGAGGCTTGCTCTTCAAGTCTGTGTTCTCCCTTGAGCAATATCTCACTTGCTTGTCTCTATGCTTCTTTGTTTGTTCATTTCTACTCTGGAGAAGCTTGCGTTCTCTCTCAAGAATGTACTTCTCTCTTTCTCTCACTTCACATCTTTCTACATAAGTCTCAATAAGAACTATCTTGCTTTACAAAGAAAGAAAGAAAAACCAGAGCTTTTGAGATCAGATATATTTGGGAAATTCTATAAACTATACTCCACTTGAAAAGATTCACAGTGCATGTTGGTATGTTAAAGGTTCCAAAGATCTAAAATAGTAAAATCTATTTGATTCTCCCAACCAGCATTTCCCAGATTTTGATCACTATAAAAATCCTCTCTGATAATTTAAACAATCGTCCTATAGCCTTATTTTAGGAAACAACACAATAAATATTTGTTAAAATTTTCAAGAATTAGGGCCTGGAGCAATAGTACAGCGGGCAGGGCATTTTCCTTGCATGTGGCTGACCCAGGTTCGATTCCCAGCATCACATATGGTCCTCTGAGCACTGCCAGGAGTTATTCCTGAGTGCAGAGCCAGGAGTAACCTGTAACCCCTGTGCATTGCCAGGTGTAACCTGAAAAGAAAAATAAATTTTTTTCAAGAATTACCAATAGGGGGGCTGGAGCGATAGCACAGCGGGTAGGGCATTTGCCTTGCACGCAGCCGACCCCGGTTCTAATCCCAGCATCCCATATGGTCCCCTGAGCACCGCCAGGGTTAATTCCTGAGTGAAGAGCCAGGAGTAACCCCTGTGCATCTCCAGGTGTGACCCAAAAACCAAAAAAAAAAAAAAAAAAGAATTACCAATAGGGGAAAAAAAACTACATAGTGACCACTCAGGTTCTCACAGACAAATTATTTCTGTAATAAAACTACTTGCTGTTTTGCTGATAGTTGACTTTTGTCCTCCCAAAAGCTATTCTAAAGAATAATCACCAGTGCTTATGCCTATGTCTATGTCTGGTTTTGTTTTATGTAGTTTGGTTTCTGAGCCACACCGAGCTGTGCTCAGGGGTTATTCCCGGCTCTGCATTCAGAAAACACTCCTGGCAGGTTCAAGTGGCCATACGGTATGCCCAGGATCAAACCAGGGACAGTTGTGTGCAAGGCAAGCACCCTACCTTCTGTGCTATCACTCCAGACCTATTTCTGGAAATGTGTTCTTTGCAGATGTTATCAAGTTAATATGAAGTCATATTTATTAGCAAATCCATCCAGTATACTTTTAAGATCATGTAGAAAAGCATACAAAAACACAGAGAAGTATAATACATGAAGACAGAGGCAGAGATTGGAGAATTAACATCTACAAACAAAGAACCAAGAACCAGTCTTTAACTACCAGAAGTAGGAGACAAACATGCAAAATGTTGCTTCCTTAGTGTTTCCAGAAGGATCTAACCCTACTAAGTCCTTGATTTTGGACTTCTGGCATCTATAATATAATAATAAAGTATAATGCTGTTAAGTACCCAATTTGTGCAGCCCTCAGTAGCTTAGTTCTTCATCATCAGAGATTTTGTTATTATTTTGTTTTTTGTTTTGGGGCCACAGCTGATATTGCTAAGGGCTTATACCTGGCTCTGCACTCAGGGATCTCTTCTGGAAGTGTTCAGGGAACCATAAGGGGTGTCAGGGATTGAACTAGATGACCCACATGTAAGGTAAGTGCCTTACCCACTTGTCTTACCCACTATAATACCTCTCCAGCCCTCATCAGAGATTTCAGACCAAATACACCACTTCACCCTTTCAAATAAGGATGGAAAACTGAACATAAAATTCTGTTTTACATCCTCCTAAAATTTCAGTGAGACAATAGAAAAAAGATTTAAAAAAAGAAAGACAGAAAAAAATGGACAAGAATTAGACATGATCATATAAGATTTGGGGAGTAATTCGGAGGGTTGAAAAACTGAGCTCACTCCCTACAGATTCCCAAACACAGCAGAAGTAACTCCAGTGGCCCCAGTAGCGAAGACCAGCAATATCCCATGGACAGGCCCACGCACTGAACGACTAGGCACAGAGTACCACCAGAAGAGCTCTGGGGCCCCATGAACACTGTTTGGGAGAAATCAAAAAATGCTTATAAGGAAAAGCTAGAAAATAAAAAGTAGTACTAACAGGAAAGGGTTTAGAAATCTAATTATAAGCCAGAAGCTTAGACCCCCTAAAAAAAAAAAAGACTCAGGAATAAGGGAACTTCTAGGAGAAAAGATAACGTGAGAGCTAAAATAAGACATAGGTTTAAAAAAAGGAAATTAAAGTAGTAGTTGGATCTTAAGGAATCAGTCTTCCTCCACTCAGCATTCGAGCAACTGGCCCTCCCTAAAGCTGATGGTGGATGTGGAAGAGATCATTGTTTAAAAAGGTAAAAACAGGGGGCTGGAGAGATAGCACAGCGGGTAGGGTGTTTGCCTTGCACGCAGCCGACCCGGGTTCAAATCCCAGCATCCCATATGGTCCCCTGAGCATGGCCAGGGGTAATTCCTGAGTGCAGAGCCAGGAGTAACCCCTGTGCATCGCCAGGTGTGACCCAAAAGGCAAAATAAATAAATAAATAAATAATAAATAAAAAGGTAAAAACAAAGGTTTCTGGCTGAGAACCAAAGTTTATTAAAAAACAGATTGGTGGGGTGGGAGTGGGGGTTCAAGACATGGCTCAGCAGCTAATATACATGTTTTATAAGTGTGAGATTGATTTTGATTCCTGGTGCCTCTACATGTTCAAAGTGCAAGGTTGGCAGCTCTGATGACTGAAATTCTGAGAATGATTTCCAGCCAAATATGTAGAAGCACTGCAACTAAAGGGTGTGATGCTGGCAAACACCAGAACTCAAAAATATGTGTGGGTGCTACAGTCAGGAGCACAACTCCTGGCAAGCATATTTGTGTGAGCACCACATCAAACCCCAGTAAGCATGCAACCAGAATGTATACAAGTACCACGACTAAGGAATGTGACCCTCTGTAAGTGCATGAGCAAGCACTGCAACTAAAATAACATGGCCCCCCACCTCAGGCTGAAAATGCCTACGGAATCAATTTCTAACCAGAACTTATTGAGGCTTAATTCTTCTGCTTCAAGTGAAATCAATCCTATGACCCTAGCCATAGTTGACTGGACTGGGATCAATGCACAAACAAAAAAACCATGTACAGACCATCATCACCCAAGCCACTCAGCTCATGACTGGCAGGAACCCTATGCAGTCACAATTGAGCTTGTGCAGAGTAACATCAAACCAAACTAATATGTGAGGATATTTACTACCAGAGAAGGGTCAGTCCAGTTCAGGTGAGAAAATGTCTGGCTGAGTCTAATACACTACCTGTTTCAACTAGGGCCACCCTAGGCAACTCCTGTAAGGTGTATGGGACTTCATTTCTTTTTTTTTTTCTTTCTTTTTGGGTCACACCTGGCAATGCACAGGAGTTACTCCTGGCTCTGCACTCAGGAATTACCCCTGGAGGTGCTCAGGGGACTATATGGGATGCTGGGAATTGAACCCAGGTCGGCTGCATGCAAGGCAAATGCCCTACCCACTGTGCTATCACTCCAGCCCCTATGGGACTTCATTTCAAGGTTTACTTTAATAAATACACACGCACAGACACACAGACACAGACACACACCAAATACCCAATAAAAAAGTTATCACTATACAAATTCAAGAAAATAAATTGTAAGAACCCAAAGCTCAGTGGTAGAATGCCTACATGGCAAGCAGGAGGCGAGTAAAGCCATGCATTGAATCACTGGCATCACCCCACAAGCCCAAGAAAAATCCCAGAGACTCTGCTATTTAGGCTCCCTGGCACACCATAACCAAGTATATTCAAGCACCACAGCTAAAGTCTGAGAGTAAAATAATGGTGCAAGTCCCACGATCAAGTGTGTCCCCAATCATCACAAAGACTAATAATAAAGGAAAAAGGGGAAATTTCTTAAATTTTTTTAACAGAAAAGTAGCTGTTTGAAAGCCACTGAATGCATCAGCTTTCCCACAATTATACTGGCAAAATGATCAAGAGCAGATGGGAGATACATTTTTTTCAAACTGCAAGTTAAGGTTATCACATTCATCATTTATCTTTCCTCTTTTTTTCATTTTTGGCTCATTTCCAACTACCAGAGTCTAAATATAAAAGGAAGTAAACTTCAGTTTAATATAATTTTGCTGTGAAAGAGAATGCTAAAACTTAGGGCAAGAGTGAGATTGTTTCTGAGCGATATTGAATTGAGCTAGTAAAAGAATCTGTAATCATCATTCTACCCACCTTTCCTGCATGACAGTTGCTTATTACATCATCATATTGGCTTTTAAACTTTAGAACCCTGGAGAACATGATAAAGATCATAACCAAATGAAAAATTTAAATAAACTATAACAAATCATGATAAAACAAAGATAGGAAATCATTTTTCCTTCACTTACTCGTTGTTACACAGTGAAGAGTATTTGTCTGGTGCTTAGAATTTAATGCTTCTATGGAAATCACTAGCTGTCTTTCCAGCAAGGCTCCCTTTGATACTCCTGCTGTTTCATACTTCCAGTGAATGATTAAATATTTCAAAATCTAAAAAGGGCATAATTCAAAGAAAACAAAATCTTCTTTAGAAATCATGGTAATAATAAATTTTTTAGTAGAGTGAAATCAATAATTCAAATTTCAAAAAAAGAGACATTCTTGCTTGTAAAATGTCAAATTTACATTTGCTGAGAACAAAGCACTAAGTCTAAATCGAATAACGGGGAGTGACACACAAGAGAAATCAATGAAATTCAAGGCAATGCCCAACAAGAGTGGAAATAGAGACAAAGAATTGCTTTATTCAAAGAGTAAGTTCATCTAGAAATAATAATTTGGAAATATTAAGTGGGAGTTTGTTTTTCTTGTTTTTTTCACTCTCCCAAATAAAAGCCAACAGGAAGATTATAAGAATGGGACTTGACTATGAATCATATCTACCTTTTTTGTTTTTTGGCCTTTTTGGGGAGGTTGCACCCAGTGATGCTCAGGTGTTACTCCTGGCTCTGCACTCCTGACAGTGCTCAGGGGACCATATGGGATGCCGGGTATTGAACAGGAATCTGCTGCAAGGCAAATGCCCTGCCCGCTGTATATCCCTCAGACCCCTTTCATAAGAGCAACATTTCTTAGGCTCAGAGTTAAGAGCACTGTCTGGAAGCAGATAGGTGCCTGGATCTGAGTAGCTGACAAGACAAAGTCCAGCAAATAATTTGGGGGCCAATTCCATAACTTCCCTGGACCTCAGCTTCCTGCTGTATGAAAACTAGGGACAAATCTACAACATAGGACACCTGGCCACAGATGAATGGAACTAATATTGTTGGAAAATTCTTAACAAAGGGCCAGGCTTATAACAGTAAATGTTTAGTAGACACTGGCTATCACTCTGCGTCAATACTATAAATATATTCCCTCCCTGCCTGGAGCAGAGCTCCTGTGGCCAAAGACCTCTGGAGCCTTAATCACAGCTATGCTCAAGCCCCCTCTCCACACGTTCGGACAAGCCTCACGCATGAAGGTACTGGCAGTGGACCCCAGGTGTGTGGGACCCGGGGCTGAGACCTCCAAGCCTGCTCAGATCAGGACTGGGCCTCTTCCGCCCAGATTTCCCATTTTCCAGTAGCTAGACGGTCACACCCAGGGACTTCCCCCAGCGCCGCATAATCCCACCAACGGCCAACACCCAGAGACTTAAAACCAAGCTCCCGGAAGTGCTCGCATGGCTGCTTCAAAGCAGCGCTACATCTTATAGCCTACTGCTCCCTCTGGGATAACCTGGCTAACTACAGAGTTTCCTGCCCACAAGGGAGAGCCTTGCAAAGTCCCCATGGTGTATTCATATGCCAAAACCAGTAATAATGCTGGATCTCATTCCCCTGACCCTGAAAGCGCCTCCAATGCGGCATCGTTGGGAAGGACGAGTAAGTGAGGCTTCTAAAATCTCAGGGCTAGGATGAATGGAGACATTACTGAGACCGCTCCAGAAATTCGAGGATCAACAGGATGATGATGATGATGATGATGATGATATTTTACTGTTGTTGTTTGTTTGGGGGCCACACCCAGTGCTCAGGCCTTACTGCTGGTTCTGTGCTCAAGGATCACTTTGGAGTGATGGGGAGTTGGGGGCCATATGTGGTGCTGGAGATGGAATCCAGGTCGCCCTACCCGCTGTACTATCACTTGACCCATCTTCCGTGTTTTTTGTTTTTCGTGTGTTTTTTTTTCTTTGAGTCCACGAGATCTCAGTAAGACATAGGGAGCTTAAGATTCCAATGTGACCACGGCTTATGAGGACGATTTACGGACATTTCTCCATCTAACATGCTCCTTCGCGCATCCCAACTGCCCAGCTTCGCCTTGAGGCGAGATCCGACCCCCTCAGCTCTTTCTCCACAAGGAAGGAGCGGCTCGAGACCAGATCACGGGCCTATGAGTCAGAGCTCTGGTCACCTGTCAGATCAAGTCCATCCCTTTCCTGATGACAACAGAGAAGGCGGGGAGCCGGGGAGCCTTGGGGGCGGGGGTCCCTCAGGTGTCCCCGGGTGGCCTGGGGTCACACCTGCTCTGGCCGGGACCCCCAGCAGCTCCTCCTCCACGAGAAGATGGCCGCGCGGGACACCTGCATCACCTTCCCGCGCAGGGGGCTGGCTGGTGGGCCGGGATGCGCCTGAAGGGGGGCCCTGCAGCTCCCCCAGACCTGACTCTGCATTCTGCTCCATCCGTTGGGGACCAACGCCCTCGGCCGGCTGTTGCCCGTTTCCCCTTCCGGTGTGCCCGCCAAGCGGGGTGTTCTCGGCCTCGGGCAAACTCTGAGGCAGCCTGAGCCCGGCTGCCCCCCGGGGCTTCTCGCACTGCGCCCCTCCGAGGGGCTTCTCCGCCCAGGGCGCCCCGCCGGCTCATCTCCTCACGAGCTGTCCCTCAGCCGGCGAACGGTCGGTCCCTCCATCTTCTCCTTCTCGAACCTTCTTTCTCCACCTCAGGCCCCGCCAAGGGCCCTGGAACCCCGACTTCGCGGTCTCTCCCCACCCCCGGCCCAGCTCCTTGCGGTGCCCCTCTGTGAATCCCCTCCCTGTCCGCCATCACCTGGCACACAGCCTTGGCCGTGCCCTCCATGGCTCGCGGCGGGCAGCGACGACGCCCGATCACCCCGCGCCCCTCAAGGCTTCGCCGTCCGCCCGCGCGCGCACCCGCCGCCTCCGGGCTCCGCTTCCCGCCCGCGCGGCCGCCCCGCCCCCAGCCCCGCCCCCGCCTCCAGCCCCGCCCCGCCCCGCCGCCGCGCCTGCGCACTCCGCGGCCGCCCCGCCCGCGCCCCGCGAGCGGTGGGAAGGCGCCGCGGGCAGGTGGGCGGCGGGGCGGGCCCGGGTGTGGGGAGAGCCGGGGCGCTGGCCCCGGGCGAGCCGGAACACGGCCCCGCCACGACTCCGCCTCCCTCCCAGGCGCGTTCCCACGGTCCCGCCGAGGAGCTGTCCTTAGCCCTTTGCACAGCGCTCTCCCTCGAGCCGGAGACACTGCTGGCGCCGGGACCCGCCTGCCCGAGCCGGCTGCCCCCGAGTGCCCCAGGGCAACCTCTGATTCCCAGGTTTAGCAGACCCAAAGGCAGGATGGGCAGTTAAACTTGAATTCGAGCGAATAGAGCGAATTGGGGGTGCAGGTGGAGGGGAGGGGGGTGGAAAATTGTAGAACGGGTAAGGCGCTTGCCTCGCAGGTTTGATCCTCGGCATCCCATATGGTCCCTGAGCACTTGCCAGGAATGTTCTCTAAGTGCAGAGCCAGCAGTAACCCCTGAGCACCACCGGGTGTGGCCAAAAAAGAAGTGATCTTTCAAAAGCATATGCATATGCTACGCAGTATTTAGGACAGATTCTGACAAACGTATCCATTCATCTGAAATTTAAAACTGGGTGTCATATTTTTTATGGCACCTGTCCCCGACTACGTTCCCAGCCTATTTCTAGAGCCCCAGCCATGCAAGCAGGACTTGGAAATGGCCGCTCCCCGCGGTTGACAACCCTGGGCAGGAGTTACTTTCACTTGCCCCAGCAGGCAGCAGCTCTGGGGGTTTTCAAGCGCGCTCCCAGCTGGAGGAAAGGTAGGCGGCCAGACTCCAGATGTGGGCTCCCGGCTGACTGGGGAGCAGCTGGTGAGAACAGCATGAACCCAAACTGATGATCAGGCAACTTGCTTCTCCAGCAGCCGACAAAAAGGAAACTGATGAAAGAAATTCCTTGCCTGGCAAAGAGTTGCCCAAGGAGAAAGGTGGGACAGGGTGTTGGCTGTGATCCTTCAGGCAAAATTCTTCCACCCTGGCTTCAAGAAACCAGGGTTGGACAATCCGCCAGAGAGCTGGCTGGGTGCCTGACCAGGACCCAGCCTGGAAGCCACTCCAAAGGATACAACCACCGAGGCTTGACTCAAAGCCTCCGTCTGTGGTTCCTGACAGTTTCTGCTGACCCCACTGCCCATCCCAGTGCTGGCAGGAGGGACTGTTGGAGAAGTGACTTTGCTTTCTGGAAAATTCAACATAATACCACCCCAGACCTCATAAGAGAGCCGGCCTTGAGGCTTGGTCCCCTTTTATTCTCTTTCTCAAGGGTTCACTTTAGCGGAGTTGCCACAGGCTGGTCCAAGCCTTTAATAAGTGCACGCGTGTGGTCAGGGACTGTGAACTCTTGGCCTCGGTTGTGTTCACTGCCCCCTCCCTCCCGGTGTCTTGTGAGGTCATTGTTATCTTCCCTATTTGATGGGGAGACACCAGGGGTTGGAGATGCTCTTTCAACTGTGTCTTAAGGAGCGTGCCAGCTCCACAGAAACTGCCCCACCTTGAGAATGGCATTGGGAAACAGGGTGGAGGAAGGTTGCCAGTGTGGAAGCACCGAAGCTAAGCTGGTCACCCTGGCTGCCAGCCCTTGCCCTGGGGATGAACCTTAAGGATGAAGATGCAAGGAAACACCCACCTCCAATTCCAGGCAAGGGAGCTCAGGGCACAATCAGCGTCCCAACGGGGTGGATGGAGAAGGGAGGCAGGAGCTTTGTCAGGGAGCCTGACATCAGTCCCTCCTGAGGGTGCCGTCTGGGCCAGACAGGGTTGATGCAGGCTTGGCACCTGTGAGCATCACTGTATACTCAGCCGTCTGCTCGGATATGTACATATCCAAGCCCACACGGTGGAAATGGTCCCCACCTTTTCATCTGAGCCCCCCTCCTCTGAGTGGGAAGCGCTGTTAGCATTGTTTTATAAATAATCAAGAGGAGGCCCCGGGAAGAGGTTGTACTATTATTGGTTTGTCACAACCTGTAATCAAAAAGCTTTGTGCGGGGGTCGGGGGCTCCCAAGAAGTGCGTAGGGGGGCCCAGGGCCATACCCAGCAGTACTCCGTCAACGCAACTGGATAGTTCAGGGCTCAGGCCGAGCATAACTGTGGGGTCACCAGGGCCACCCCAGGTCATGCTCAGGGAATAGAACTTGGGGACTTGGCCGGAGCAATAATACAGCAGGTGGAGTGCTTGCCTTGAATCCAAGAGACACAGATTTGAGCCCTGGCACCCCGTATATGCCCCTGAACTTGCCAGGAGTTATCCCTGAGTTCAGAGCCCAGAGTAAGCCCTGAACATTGCCAGGTGTGGTCCAAAACAAATGAGAAAAATGCAAGACATGTGCTCCAGCTCTTTAAGCTATTTCCCCAAAACCCTGAAACAAAAATCACTTAACTTCCCATTCCACTCCCCTACGGCTCCCCCGTTCCATCCCTCATCCAGCTTTGTCTGCTGGCATCTTGGAGTTCTGTGCTGTGGGAACATAAGCATTAGGAGAACTCAGATACCCTCATCTCCCACAAACGAGATTTTGACGAGCCGCCACCCCCCGTGTCAGTGTGTGCCCCAACCCCGAGGGGGTCTCTGAACTCCACAGGGAACTCCCGAAACATCCTAACAGTGTTTTACTCAGGCTCCCATCTTCAGAGCCATATCACAGGGTAGAATTGCAGGGGACTGTTAAGGTTATGGATGACCTCGAACAGATGAAGCCACCTGAGATCTGAAGAGAGAAAGTGACAAAAACCAAGCTGAGGGGCTGGAGCAATAGCACAGTGGGTAGGGCGTTTGCCTTGCACGCGGCCAACCCGGGTTCTAATCCCAGCATCCCATATGGTCCCCTGAGCACCGCCAGGGGTAATTCCTGAGTGCAGAATCAGGAGTAACCCCTGTGCATCGCCGGGTGTGACCCAAAAACAAAAACAAAACAAAACAAAACAAAAACAAGCTGAGGGTCACTTTTGTCACCCAGGCCAAGGTGCCTGTTGAGGCTGCTCTGGATCTTTCCGGCCCCGGGGCCCAGAGTCTCATCAGCAGTGACTTCCGGGCCAGAGTTCTCAGACCTTCTCAGTGGCCTGTTGACCGGCTTGCCTTCCCTCGCCCCCCTCAGGGACTGGTGTTCCTGTCCACTGTGGAAGAGAGACCCTTCCGGTCCAGAGAGATGCTCCGGGGAGAGCACCCCGTTGCTTCTGACCCACACATCAGGGCTGAGTGGAAGCGGGCATGGAGTAGCAACGTTTCAGGAACGGTTTGCGCTCCCTGTCCCTTTCGAATGCGTCCACCTGGTGAACATCATTCCTAGACTCTTCTTAGACCCAACCTCTTCTCAGGATCCCCTGGCGAGAGCCCTGGAGAGACAAACAGGCCCTGGGAACAGGACTGGAAAGTATCTCTCAGGTCTTCCCTCTCCAGCCAAACTCAACCCATCCGACGAGCCCCTGCCCCTCCCCCACCTCCTCCCGGCACCTGTTCAGAGACACTCTTTCCCGGCCAGCAAGAGGAAAGGGTTAACTGCTTCTCTTGGGTCCCGAGCCAAGTCTGTCCCCCCCCCCACCCCAGCTCCCATAACCGGGTTTCCTGAAATGGAACAGGTCCCCGGTGCTCCTCCACTAATGACATCCTTGGAAACGGGGCCAGGGAGCTCAGATTAGCTCATCCCTTCACCTTCTTGAGGCCCTTCTCCACCTGGAGCGCAGAATCTGGGGCAGCTGCAGAACTCAGACCCTCTGCTCTGCTCTCGGGGTCACGCAGGGAGAGACTTGCTGGGGCTGGCGCAGGTTATGGGGGCCCTGAAGGCGGAGGGGTGCTGATTTCTGTGCCAATTCCGGGACCCCTATGTATTTGTTCTTCCTCACTCATAGGCTTATGGGTCAAGGAGAGATTCTCCCCACAGGACCCCTGCAAAGCGTGTACATAAAGAGTCTTTTTCTTCATCACCCTTGTTCCCTGGGTCCTTCCTCTCCTTCGAGCGACTGACCATGACACGGGGCGGGTTCTGATTCTTCTTGGCACACTCTCTGGTTTCTCTTCCTCTGGCAGCGGGCACCGAGGCCAGCCCCAGAGAGTTCATTGCTTTCCTGCCGGGGTTCAGTTTCTCCCCTCCCCAGGCCACACGTCAAATCAGTCTCCCAAAGTATTTTTGTTGTCTGTAGTTGGCGTTTTGCCTTTTGCTTGGACAGGGCTACACCGGGTTACACGCTGCTGTCCTGGGAAGGCCACAGGAAGCTTGGGAGTAGAAGGGGCCATGTAATCCGGCTGCACAGGGCCAAATAAACCAGTTGATCCAAAGGTCAGATGGTCAACTTTAGCTGAGAGGCAAGTCAGCAGGCAGGACAAACATTCTTCCTCTAGGAAGCCCATTAAAGGGATACTGGCTCCACAGGTTCACTCTTTGTGTGATTACAGGCCTCTGAATTCTGCGCTGGGAATATTGTGTACAAAGGTTTTAAAAGCAAACTCCAATGAACTAAGTTTCCGCTGATCTCTGAGCCAGACTTAGTTTTTATTGTAGCTAAAATGAACTTTCAAGCCACCCTTTTCTTTGGGCGAGGGGTGGGGGGGTTGTTGAGGGGGAGTGCACCCCGTGGTGCTCGTGAGTTACTCCTGGCTCTGTGCTCAGGCTCAGGGATCACTCCTAGCAGTGCTTAAGGAACCATATACGATGCCAGGGATTGAACCAAGATCCACAGCTTGAGAGGCAGTGCCTCACCCCTGTACTCTCTCTCTCCAGTCTGGTCATGCCAATCTCTGGTGCTTTTAGCAGTTGAAAAGAGGCTGTGTGATCAAGAGAATCTAAGCGTTGGGGGCGGGGGGGGGGGTCAGAGCAATAGTCCAACAGGTAAGGCATTTGCCTTGTACATGGCCGACCCGGGCTCAATAGTCGGCAGCCCATATCACCCCCTGAGCACTGCCAGGAATGAGCCCTGAGCACCATGTAGCCCAAAAAACAAAAATAAAAGGGTCAGGATGTCTGGATTCTTTGCCCACTTTACCACTTACTTGAGGTGTTATGTTCTAGTTTTCCACAACTAAAATAGGAAAACTCTCCCAGGAATATAATTAAAATAACATCTGTGAAACCAGTCGAGAGCTTTAGAATCTTGAAATTAGAGGAAATCTTAGAAGTAATTTAATCTAATATTTCCCAACCAGAGTGGTTATATTTTTTTCCAATTTATTTCCTTGATCTCACCCCCCCACCCCTTAACCAACCTCTCTCTACCTCCTTCTTCCACTTCCTCCCGGTCCCCGGTGTAGGGAACTGACCCAGCTGGCACAGTCACATGTGTTTATGTGTGGTATGCGCTGCCCTAGTTCACCTCCTGATGGCCTGCAATTGTCATTCCAATAATTTACTCAATTGACACCCACCTTTGACTTCAATGCTGAGAACTTCAGACCCGGTAGGGTCTTTCACTGTGTTGAACTGAATTCCCCCCATCCCACCCCCGACTGTCTCTTCCACCCCTTTGTCCCATCTCTGCCCTTTGAAACCACAGGGAATTCATCTAATTCCTTTCTAAAAGGGAGTGCAGATACCCCAGATTGCTATTGGTTTTTGTTGTCGTTGTTGTTGTTGTTGTTGGCTTTTGGGGTCTCATCCATCGATGCTCAGGAGTTACTACTAGCTCTGCACTCAAGAATTACTCTTGGCGATGCTCAAGGGGACCATATGGGATGCCAGGGATCAAACTCAGGTCAGCTGCATACAAGGCAAACGCTCTCCCTGCTGTACTATCGCTGAGGCCGTGGGATTGCTATTGTAAACTTGTCACAGAGCTTCAAAACTCAGTCTAAAGTTTGCACTGCAGAGGTCCTGGACTTTGCATGCTAAACATTGCACACTTGGATGTGAGTCAAATCCTTTTAGGCATATGGGGAAGTTGGCTATTAAAAAGAAATCCTGTTCTTGGTTCTTTCATAAACTGAAGAGTCCATTTGTACAGAAAAACTCACCACCTCCAGTTAACCATTCAAGGAGCAAATCTAGATTTTTGTACCTTTCCATTTTACTTAAGGCAAGATTTGCTTTCACATAACACAAGTAAAAAATACTGATACTGGCAACAACTAACATATATGGTGCCCTAATCTGGCACAGGCATCTTGCTCCTGGTATGCATTCTTGAATTCTCACCCCACTCTCAATTTAAAATTACCGCCCCCCCCCAAGGTGGAAACCAAGGGTTAAAGAAGCTAAATCACTTGTCCAAGGTCACTCAGAAGGTAGCGGTCAGAATTCCAACAGGTCATGTGACTCTGAGTCTTGTGTCTTAACTACCAGGAAGTTCCAGCTGCCAACATGAGTCGGAATGGCTTACCGCCAGCTGTGTGCCCCAGCACCAATGAAAGATTACTTACAACACAGAAAGTGACCTGAAACTACTAGTACTTTAAGGGTAGCCATGAAACAGGTTCTTCTACAGCATCTAGCACTGTGAGTTTTTCAGGAACCCCAAAACTTTGCTTCAGCTAGTAGTATGAAATAGATCCTGACAAAAATATCACAGGTGCACGGGAAGTCTCGGCAGAATGCTCGCCAAGGATTGCTGTGCTCCAGGTACGCATGGCCTAAACTGTTTAGAGGAGAGATGCCATTCATGACTGCCAGGTAAAATATTCCATGCTGAGATCCGGGACTGATCACAGCCTGCTCCAAGATGGGCTGGGATTATTCAAATGGGTTTTAGGAGCCTGAGCAATACTCAGAGGGTTGAGTGCTTGCCTGGAACAAGGTCGACTCAGGTTTGATCCCCGGCACCACATAGGGTTCCCTATGGAGCTAGAAGTAAGTCCTGAGCACTGCCAGGTATGACCCAAAAACAAAGCTGGGGGGGGGGGGTGGGAAATCAAGTGGGTTTTTAGGTCCAATTTTTTTTAAATTTTTATTTATTTATTTATTTAGACCCTGTTTTTAATGTGGTTTAGGTTTGCCAGTTAAAAATAGCTTGGGGAGGGGCTGGAGAGATAGCATAGCGGGTAGGGCGTTTGCCTTGCACGCGGCTGACCCGGGTTCGAATCCCAGCATCCCATATGGTCCCCTGAGCACCGCCAGGAGTAATTCCTGAGTGCAGAGCCAGGAGTAACCCCTGAGCATCGCTGGGTGTGACCCAAAAAGAAAAAAAAAAAACAGAACAAAAAAAATAGCTTGGGGAGGACAGTCCATAAATAAATGTTATTTTGAATCCAAAGTGGACAGAGATAAATGGATGTCAGACTTCCGTGTCTTCGCTCAGTCCCAGTTTCTTCCATTCAGTCTCCAACAGCTGGTACCCACAACAGTCATCTGCTTAGGCCACATCCCCGGTGGTCCAGCACCCCAGACTTCTCTGCCCTGTAGCTGGGGGCTAGAGGGCGGACTCTCTGCTCTTCGTGCTCCACCTCCTCCCACAGCACCATGTGACTTGAGACTTGTCCTGGCTCCATTGAAGACCTCAGCTTTCAAATCAATCTTTCCCAGTCCTTTATGGGGCTGGAGTTATTCCAGCCCCTCAACCCACCATGGCCTCCAGAAATCTAGTGAGTCCTTGGAATGCTCTGAGACTCCCTGCTTTCTAAACTTGGCTTGCGCAGTAGGCTTTCAGATGACCTCAAGACACATTGTCAAGAGCCACAGCGACAGTGCAGTGGGTAGGGCATTGGCCTTGCACACGGCTGACCCAGGTTCAATCCCTGGCACCGGTATGGTCCTCTGAGCCCCACTAGGAGTGATCCCTGAGTGCAGTGCCAGGGGTAAGGCCTGAGTACCACTAGGTGTGACCTACAAACAAAAACAGACACATCATCAGGTGAGAAAATCATATCCTTTATTTCTCAACCTAGCAGCCCATCAGTTCCCATTTATCTTTTTTTTTTCTTTTTGGGTCACACCTGGCGATACACAGGGGTGACTCTTGGCTCTGCACTCAGGAATTACCCCTGGCGGTGCTCAGGAGACCATATGGGATGCTGGGAATCAAACCCGGGTCGGCTGTGTGCAAGGCAAATGCCCTACCCGCCATGCTATTGCTTCAGCCCCTGTTCCCATTTATCTTACTGGCAGAAAAATCAGAATCTTCAGCAATTCAATCATCCCAAGCTTTTTTTTTTTTTTTTTAGGGGGGCATTGGGGCCACAACTGGTGGTACTCAGGGGCTATTCCTGGCTCTGAGCTCAGAAATGAACCCTGGAACTGCTCAGGAGGACAAATGTGGTGTTGAGGATTCAAACCAGGGTCACAAACAAGGTGCCTTCACCCCTGCACTCTCTCTCTGGGCCCTCATCTCAGAGCCTGAATTCAATCTCTCCGGATCCTCTTGCCAGCCCCAACTCAGGAGGCTCTCACAAGGCCGCATATATCTTTCTGACATCAGGAAAAATGGTGAAGGTCAAGAGCCATTCTGGAAGCCAAAGTGATAGTCCGGCGGGGAGGGCATTTGCCTTGCACTTGGCCGACCCCGGTTTGATCCCCGTCATCCCATATAGTCCCCCAAGCACCACCAGGAGTGATTCCTGAGTAAGAGCCGGGAGTAACCCCTTGCTTGTGTGACCTTGCTGGGTGTGACCCAAAAAGTCAAAAAGAAAGGAAAAGTTTGGGAGAGGCACATTCTGGGCCTCTGCTAGCTCCCTGATACCATGGTGTTGCTTCCTTTTCCAGCTTTAGCCCTGGGCTGCCATTGCAGTGCCTCAGAGACCGCCAGCAGGTGGCGGTGTGGTCTTGGTACAGACAAAGTGCAGCTTCTGCTTCCCAGGGGAGCACTGGGGGCTCCCATCTCTGCTCTTCCTGGAACTATGGCACCTCCATCTGATCCTGACTACAGCCATGCACCTCTCCTCCATTATCTGAGCACTCAACTTTCGCCACCCTGGAAGCATCCTTCTGAGGGGGTGACCACTCCTGCCACACAGAGGGCACACACACTGGTGCTTAGGACCATGCGGTGCCAGGAACCAAGCCCGGGGTTCTCACATACGAAGCCTGAGCTCCAGTCCTGTGAGTCATCTCCCAAGCAGCCTCTGCTGGAGTCCTGGCTGAGCCCTTAGCAGCCGTCCACCCAGGAACGGTTCCTGTTTCTCCTATCTCCTCTAATCAGCAAGTGGGAAGGTGGGCATGGTGAGGAGATGGAATATATCTCAGACTTCCTTTGCCCTTTCCAGTGGGCCCTTGCCCCGTGCTAACTCGGGGTACTTTGAAGGCTCTTCTCAGGATCTTCTCAGAGTTCCAGTGATGACTTTCTCTCTCTATTTGGAGGTGGGAGAACATAGCCCCACAACTGCATCTAACTCTTGTTTCAAGCCCGATGCAGTTCAGGTCCACTTAACCCTCTCTCCTTCTCCCCAAAAAAGGTGTGTGTGCGTGCTATGTGGAGGGAAACACATATTCTTCCCATGAAGCATTGGCATCAGTTCTTTTTTATTTTTTTCTTTATTTTTGTGGGAACAAATCTGACAGTGTTCAGGGCTTACTCGGGGTGCCAGTGATCAAACCCAGGTTGGGCACAAGCAAGTCAAATATCTTTTTTTTCTTTTTGCTTTTTTTGGGATCACACCCAGTGATGCACAGGGGTCACTCCTGGCTCTGCACTCAGGAACTACCCCTGGCGGTGCTCAAAAGGACCCTATGGGATGCTGGGAATGGAACCCGGGTCAGCCAGGTGCAAGGCAAACGGCCTCCCTGCTGTACTATCGCTCCAGCCCCAAGGCAAATATCTTACCCTCTGTACTATCTCCAGTCCCAGTGGCATCAACTCTGACCTTTAGGTTTACAAGGAAGAGTCTGTCTTCTGATATTTATTTATTAATTTTATTGCAGGGGGCACAGGCTTCTGGGTCACACTCAGCAGAGCTCAAGGGCTATTCCTGGCTTTTGTGCTGAGGTGACTATATGTGATACGTGCATTCACATCCGGGTCAGTCGCATGCAAGGCAAGTGACTTACGCTACCCCTTCCCCCACCCCCCACCCCAGTACTATCTCTCTGACTCTGTTCCTTGGTATTTCAAGGAAGTTTTGACAGAGGGGAAAAAAACCCTCTCTGGAACCTGGCCCTTGCCATTTAAAAACTGGAGTCTGTAAAAAACTCTTCTCTGACAGATTGGTCGATGCCTGAGGGGAAGGAGGTGGGGGCTGGGTAAAATGAGTGGAAGAGTCAAAGGGGTTGACTTCCAGTTAGAGTATAAATAAATTATGGAAATGGACTATACTCAGGTTTGGCGACTCCCGTCAAGAATATTGTATTGCCTATCTGAAAGTGGCCAGGAACAGAAATCTTCTAAGTAGTCATCACAACAAAAATAATGTTTATTGGGGCTGGAGTGATAGCACAGGGGTAGGGCATTTGCCTTGCACGTGGCCGACCCGGGTTCGATTCCCAGCATCCCATATGGTCCCTTGAGCACCGCCAGGAGTAATTCCTGAGTGCATGAGCCAGGAATGACTCCTGCGCATTGCCAGGTGTGTCCCAAAAAGCAAAAAAAATAAATAAATAAAATAAATAAAAAAATAATGTTTATGACAGATGGTGACTTGGCCATTGGTGTGACGGTCTCACTGTATTAAAAAAAAAAAAAGAAAGAAAGAAAGAAAAGAAAAGTCAAGCTATTTGGTTGTATCCCTGAAGCAAAGACAGTGATCCATGCCAATTTTACCTCAACTGAAAAAGTCTTCTCTGAAATAGGCTGTGTTTTTCTGGACGGGGTTACCAGGCCCTCGTGAGTACAGGGTCTGTGCTCCGCCACGAACTAGGCCACGGGCAGCGTAGCATTACAGGATTTAGTTAGAAATTCAAAGAATTCAACGCTGATTTCCATCTCAGCCCTGAACTTCCATCTCTGGAGAGAGCCTGAGCAATGGAGCACAGAGCAGGAGTAAGAGAAGGTGAGAAAAATGTGGCCTGACCATCGAGTTTCATGGTTCAACAAGGAACCAAGGAACCAGCTTCTCTCCCAAGGCCTTTTCTGCCATCTGTTAATTTCCTGCACAGAAACATACATGCCAGGGCCAGAGCGATAGTACCGTGGGTATGGCTCTCGCTTTCCCCACTGATGACCCAGGTTCAATCCCTGGCAACATGCATGATCCCCTGAGTCTACCAGGAGTGACCCCTGAGGGCAGAGCCAGAAATAAGCCCTGAGCATGAGCATAGCTAGGTGAGTCCCCAAAACAAACAAGCAAACAAAAAAACACAAAAGAAAAAAAAAAAAAGAGGAGAAAAAAACATACAGGCCAGACTGGCAATTGAGGATCTGTCTTAGCTCCCAGAGCAAAGTGAATCCTAAACTAATACCTAAAAGATTAGCCGAACTCAGGAGACCAGACTTGAAAGCGTTTCTGGTCCGAGAGAGTAACGAGCTCAAAACCCTACAAATAGCAGACAAAGTCCCAGAGGGTGTTGGGTGGACACACAGGCGCGAAAAGCAGATGGCGTACACTTTGTGAAGAACGCTTGCCCTAAGACCACGGGGAGGCCCTGAAGTCTGCAGGGAGCAGGGACCTTTCTGGTGCACCCAGATGCTGGCTTTCGATGTAGGGGGGAGGGGGCGAGACTGGCAGAAGGCAGAGGTTGCCAAAGGGCACAGAACAAAAGACCACCGTCCGCAAAAGCAATAAAAGCAAGAGGCAGAAGGGGACCCAAAATGAGCAAATGAGAGACCCAGGCGTGGAGGGAAAACCAGGAGAACAGGGCAACTCTCAGCCAAAGGGACCGGATTTCAGGGAGTGGGCGGGGCACGCTGAGTCTAACCCCGCTCCACGTCTGGTCATTTCTCCCCGTGTGTCCTCTGACCTCCAGCCGGACGCTCCATGGCCAACTGCCCCAAGTTTAGACGCCCGCCTCCTCTCTGATGTGAATGCCCCGACCTGACATCCCCCTGGCTTCTCACATCAGATGACTTTGTCCTCTAGCCTGATCCCCGCAGAGCGGCTGGAGTGGCCAAAGACGCAAAGTCCATGAACCCCTCCAAAGGCCACCCGGGAGCTCCAGGTGGAAGCCTCAGATCTGTCAGTGACCTAGAGTGCTGACCCGCTCTGGCCCAGGGCGCTCTTCCCAGCCAGAACTCACTCGGCGTTGCTTCACCTCTGCCCCGCCTCCACCGCCCTTCTCTCTGTTTCCTGCACGCACCCTCAGACACCAGACAGTCCCGGTGTCCCAGTGCTTCCCAAGCCCTGTGACTAAGACCTGGCTTAAGTGTCAGACTGGAAGAAATCCCAGCAATTCTCCCGTCTGGTTCAGTGACCCTGGACCAGACATGCAGCCTCCACGTTCTCTGTCAAACAGGATTCATCTTGGGGACCCGAGCAATAATGAACTGGTGTGGGCATGGTGGCGGGCAGGGGTGGGGGGTTGCTTGCCTTGCGTGCTGCTGACCCAGGTTTGATACCAAGCACAAATAATCCCACCAAGGAGTGATCCCGGAGCACTGAGTACATCCTCGACACCATTGGGTGTGGCCCCCAAAACCAAACAAACAAAAACAAATAAACAGGGCTCCTCTTTACCTCTTGAAGTTGGAATCAGAATTCAATAAAGTGGAATAAAATGGCATGTGTAAAGTGAAGAAATCTCATTCCCAATTAGTGGTAGTAACTGCTATTATTAGTCCTTCTTCTTTGCCACGTTCAACCTCCCGTTTCATATATAGCTCAAATGCCCTGAGGAAGCAAGTGAGGATGGGAGGGAGGGTTCGCACCCCGGCCCCGGGCCTACCACTAGCTAAGTTAAGACTGTTTAATTCTCACATTGCATCTGGACTTTTCACTCCTAACACCCATCCTACTTAGTGGTTATAGATCTGAGGGATTAGTGTATGAATAACGGTCAACCCCACTAGACTCTAAACTCCAAAAGGCTAGAAACAGTGTCTGTTTCCTCATCACTGGATATCCCCAGTGTACCCTGATCTCCCAGTTCAGGGCTTGATGCATAAGCCAGGGAGTTTTTGAATGAACTTTTTTTTTTTCCTTTTTGGGTCACACCCAGCGATGCTCAGGGGTTACTCCTGGCTTTGCACTCAGGAATTACTCTTGGCGGTGCTTGGGGGACCATATGGGATGCCGGGGATCGAACCCGGGTCGGCCGCGTGCAAGGCAAACGCCCTACCCGCTGTGCTATCGCTCCGGCCCCCTGAATGAACTTTTTAATTTTTTTCTTTTTGGGTCACACCTGGTGATGCACAGGGGTTACCCCTGGCTTTGCACTCGGGAATTACTCCTGGCGGTGCTCAGGGGACCCTATGGGATGCTGGGAATTGAACCAGGGTCCACCAAGTGCAAGGCAAACGCCCTACCCGCTGTGCTATCACTCCAGCCCTTTGAATGAACATTTGAGTGAACAGAATGTCAAGTAGTAGAGCCAATGACCTTTCCAGATGAAGAAAGACCAGAGAGATGATCTAGGGGTCATGGCACTTGCCTGGCTGCTGACCCTAGTTCCATTCCCGCACCAAGCACCACCTGGAGTGACCTCTGGGCACCCCTGGGTGTGGCCAAAAGCCAGCAAACAATACTGGAGAAGAGAAAGATCCTAAAGATCAAGGGCAACTGGCTTTCTTGCTTATTTTCTCAGCTGGGGTTGCTTGAACGTTCTAAGGGGAAGCAGGAGCTCATCAGACACGAGCACCAGGAGACCGTGGGAGGGGGATGACACTTCAGCCAGGAGCCAGAAGAATCTGTCTCCGACAGAAGGAGGGACACCTCTTCCCTGGCACTGGAGCCAGATGGGAGGCTTCATCTACGTCTGTAGGTTGGTAGCAGAAAGCGCTACCCAGAACTTGCCGTCAATCTCGGTTACGTAAGCGGGATCTGGTGCTCCGAGCAGCTCCGCACGCAGCGTGGACATCATTCCATTCACTTGTGCAACTCAGGAGAAAAGAAAGCAGACGGTCTCTCTTCGGCGTGGACTGTACTGACGCACCAGCGAGCTAAATAACAAGTTTCCAAAGCAACTCGGGGCAGGGCTGAGACAAGCGCCGTGCGTTGCGTGTGCGGAGCGTGCTCCCTCCCCGAACGCCCTGCTAAACGAATCATGGCCGGCCTGGCTGCGAGATGGAGCTTCCGTGCGCTGGGCCCCGCGCCAGCGTTTTAGCTGCATTTAACTCATGTGAGCCTCATGCTCTGATGTCACTTCGCATGTGAAGAAACAGGATCCTGGGGAAGTTAAGTCACAGAATCCCAGGGAAACTAAGCCCAAGGTCAAGGACTAGTAGGCGGGGAAACGGCTTTAAGCCCCAAAGTGACGCCTTGAACCTCTTTGCTATTGGCATCTCCAGCAGGAGGGAAAGGTGAGGAATCAAGAGAGAGACTTGGGGGTGGGGGGGCGAGCAAGAGAACAGCAGGGAGGGTGTTTGCTTTGCACACAGTTGATCTGGGTTCAATCCCCCACATCCCATATGGCACCCCGAGCACTGTCACAAGTAATTCTGCGTGCAGAGCCAGGGGTAACCCCTGAGCATTGCCAGGTATGACCCAAAACCAAAAATAAATAAATAAAGGATCTGATTAAGAGACAGACAGACAGACAGACAGACGTGGTATCTTCAGTATGAACTTGGACATTCTCTTAGATGCCTGGTGTTCATGTGTTCATATTTACCTTACAAGCCTTTGGGAAGAATTAGGAAATGCTGAAAACGGGAAACCACTCTAGTAAAGATATCATTAACCTTTATTTTTTTCTGCTTTTTGGGTCACACCCAGTGATGCTCAGGGGTGACTCTTGGCTCTGCACTCAGGAATTACTCCTGGCGGTGCTTGGGGGACCATAGGGGATGCCGGGGATCGAACCCAGATTGGTCAAGTGCAAGGCAAACGCCCTACCCGCTTGTACTATCAATCTGGCCTGATACCATTAATCTTTTTTTTTTTTTTTTGCTTTTTGGGTCATACCTGGCGATGCACAGGGGTTACTCCTGGCTCTGCACTCAGGAATTACCCCTGGCCTTGCTCAGGGGACCATATGGGATGCTGGGATTTGAACCCAGGTCGGCCGCGTGCAAGGCAAACACTCTACCCGCTGTGCTATCTCTCCAGCCCCCAATACCATTAATCTCATGCTAATCCTAAACTCCAAGATCCTTGTCTTCTGATTGGGTCATAATCTCAGGGGCTGTGGTTAAGACGCAAGCTTCCCAAACCAGTACAGTGGCACCAGGTGGGGGGTTGTGCTTCCCTCGAAACTCCTCTGATTCTCATCCCTTTTAATGTACCATCCCAAAGTGTCTCCTTGTGGAGGAAAGAACTCGGTCGGCCCTCGTGCCTGATTCCATTGCCAGAGGGGGTGGCTTTAAAAATCAGTGGAAAGGGCCTGAATCATGGCACATGGTGAGGTGCAGAGAATTCAGGGTCATCTCGCAGTGTACCACGCTGAGCCCTGCCACCACTCCAGCCCATTTTACAGACTTGGCAAACTGAAGCCAGGGAGGTGAGATGCTACAGCTACCATAGTACTGTAGCAGAACTTTTTGTTTTCTAACTTGGAAATGTTTCCACCAGGGGACTGACACAAAGAATTTCACCTTCCCAAAATCCTATCTGGAAAACACTCCAACTCTGTAACTATATATTTGTTTCCATATGCAAACCTTTCAGCAAGAAGCAAAATCTGGAAATTCCACTACGCATAAAGCAACCAAACTGTGACCTTTCAGCAAAGGCCAGTCTTCCCGAAGTGGCTTGGAGGTCAGAGGTCAGGACAGGCATTTCCCAGGGACAAGCCAACCCACATCTTCAGGGCAATGCAGCGCCGCTGAATTTCCAATGCCAATCTGTTCTCACCAGCTCACCTCGCCGCTTAGTTTTCTCGTCTGGAAGAACAGAACCTTCCTCCGGGCGCTGGCATAGGGGTGGGGGCGGGGCTGTCACATGCCATGATGCACTTTTAGCACCCACCCCAGCACTCTAACTTTGTTATTATTTGGGGACCGGCCCTTCCTCTCCCAAACATTGCAGTTCACGTGGGGGACGACCCAGCCGAGAGCTCAGACCCCTCTGGTTGGGGAGGCACCAAGGAGCAACCTAGCGGTGCCAGGCCTAGAAATGTCCCTCCCCACCCCCACTCCCCCTTAAGACAGTGAGTAGGCTGAATTCTCCGGGTTGATAAATGAGAGGCGCGGAGAAGGAGCTGCGCGGAGCTGCAGGAACACGGTTCCCAGCCTCTCATCTGCAAGAAGGCGAAGCGCCACCGCGTGTGCCATGGAGCCCCTCTGGGAACCGCAGCCGGCCTGGCAGCCCGGAGGACGACGCGAGAGAGCGCGACTGCACGAGGGACATGCTTGAAGGGACATGGGCCGGAGGAGCCCCGAGAGGAAGATTTGAAAAGGCGAACAGAGGCCGCACACCGGGAACCTCCTGGGCGGTGAGTGCGAGCCCCGGGTGCGCGTCCCGGGGTCTCAGATTTGGGACCGAAAGCTGCGTAGGGGCAGACGGGAGTGTGCAAGTCGCCGAGACCCCGAGCCCGGACCCCGCCAGCCAGCCGCAGGCGGGGAGCCAGACCGCCCGGGGGTGACCCGGGAGCCGGCAAGGACCGGAAGGCGCTCGGGGAGCGGGGGGGAGCACCCCCAGGGAAGGTGATGGGGGACTCGGGAGCCGCCGCGTCCGCCCCGGGGAAGGTCAGCGACCCCGGGCTGGGGCCAAAGCGGGGGGTGGGGGGGGTCTCTGGGGGAGACCCGAGGGGGGCTTCGGTTGCCATGGCGCCGGGTGGGGAGGGGGTGGCTGGGGCCCCGCCCCGAGCCCTGCGGGGCCGCGGGCTCCAGATGGTCCCGGGCCTCCCGCGGGAGCCGGCGGCCTGCGGCAGGGGGAGGCTATTGTCCTCCCGCCGCCGCCGCCGCAGTCCCGCCGCTCGCGCCCGCGCGCCGCCACGCGCCCCGCCGCCGCCGGCCCCGCGCGCCCCCCGCGCCGCTCGCGCCCCGTGACAGCGCCCGCCGCCGCCCGCCGCCAGCCCCGCCGCCGCCGGGCCACCCGCCGCCGCCGCCCGCAACCGCCCCTCGCGGCCGGGCTGCGGGCGCGGCGACAACCGGTGCGTCCCGGGCCGGCGCTCCGCGCCCAGGTAGGTGCCGGCGCCGGGGCCCGCTTTGTCCGGGCCGGCGGGCGGCGCGCTTTGTGCGGCCGCGTGCGGGCGGCGGGGGCGGGGGCGCCCCGGGAGCCGACGGGCGGCGGGGGGGCGCCGGGCCCCGCGGGCGGCGGGGGCCGAGGGGGGCTCAGCGGGCCCCCGGCGACCCCCGGCCCCGGGGAACGGCGTGCGGGCCGCGGGGGGCCCGGCTGGGACGGCGCCGGCCCTTCCCGAGCCGGGAGAAGAGTCTGGAAGAGTTGGGGCTGACAAGCGCGCTCGGGGACGGTCGCCGGGGTTGGCGGCGTGTGTGACAGCGCTGGCTGTTCGCGTCGCCGCGGCTGCAAGGGACCCGCCGGCCAGGTGCTGCGGCCGCGCGGCGGCGAGCCGGAGCCTGCAGGGGGCTCCCGGCCCAGCCGAGCTGGGGGGCTGCTCGCTGCCCTCCTTTATGCACCCTGGCTGCGCGTGAGGAGCGGACACGACTGGCTGGAGTGCCGGCGACACGGGAACCGGGAGAAGGAGCACACCGGTTGGCGGGGCGGGGCGGGGGCGGTATCCAGAGAGGGCATTGTGGGGCGAAGGGTCCCCAGCCGGGGGATCCTGGCCAGGGCCCCCTCTCTGGAGTGTGCCAACTCCAGCCCAACCGCCTTTAGCCATCCACTCTGGCTGGCACCACCCCACGGAGCCCCCTGGCATGGCCTGCCCGCCGCCCGGCTGCAGGCTCGCCCCTGTCCTAACCTGCTGCGTGCCGGCTCGCTTTATAGTTGTTTCCCAGCGGCTCTTCCCCTTTTGGGGCGCAGCCACAGCTCTGGCGCTGGGGAGCTGGTCTGGTCAGGCACGGGCAGGGGATCCACAAACCAGTTTTCCTTGAAGGTACAGGGAGCAGCCTGAGTTCCAAGTCTGCGTGTTGGCTGGAGGGGCCGGGCAACCTCTTGGTACCTTCCCCAGGAGCCCACAATCACGGGGGGAAAGAAGCTAATGGGGAGCTTAGACTTGCTCCTGGGGGACTCATGGAACCCACAGGCTTGGGGGAGGAGGGTGGCAGGGGAGGCACTGAGACACGTGCATCCCCACGCTCAGCCCCCAGCCCAGGTTCCTGGCAAGAGCTCGCCCGCCTGCCCGGTTAGCAGCCGTTCCCCAGCTTCCTCCGGAGCCCTCCTAGGTGCTGAGTTTCTCTGATTTCTTTTTCCTTTCATTTCGCTTCCTGTCCCCTCACGCTCACTCGCTCGGAGTCCGGGAAGACTTTGCCTCTGCCCAAGTCCCCCCTCCTCATCTATTATTCATGGCCTGTCATTTGCTGGCTCTGCCTCCCCAGAGCGCCACCCTCGCCATATCCTCCTTCCGTGCATCTGTGAGCCGCCTGCGTCGGGGCAGCCGCCCTGCCTGTCTCCTCAGATCTGCGTCCCACTCCATCTTCATTTCCTCTCTCATCGCCAGAAGCTTCTGGCTCCTCGTGAGGCCAAGTTCTATTTGAGTTTAGCCTGGAGCAACCTCAGGCCCCCTGTTCCCCCAGAAACTTTGGCTTTTCTCAGATGTTCCAAGTTGTTTCTGGACCTTTGGGCCACCACTGTGCCCCCTCGGTACCCCTCCAAGGATGGTTCCCTGGGGCCTGAGGCAGGTGTGTGTGTGTGTGTGTGTGTGTGTGTGTGTGTGTGTGTGTGTGTGTGTGTGTGTAGAAACAGGTTGGAAATGCAGATCCCCAGGCCCCAACAGTCTGGAGGCTGAGCGCAGTGACCAGTGGGTGACCATGATGCATGGAAGTTTGAGAATCTCCATCCTGAACTTTTGCTCATTTGTTTTGAGGCCACATCCAGCTGTGCCCAGGGATCATGTGTACGTAGCAGGGCTCAGGGCCCATGTGTGGTGTTCGGAGTTGAACCTGGAGGGCCAAGCGCAATGCAAGCATCTGACCTGCTGTACGATTGCGCCAGCGTTGATCTGGAACTATGGGGAGTGCCCAGCCCCCCAAGGACTCCCACTGATGAGTTTCTCTTCTACCCCTCCCTACTTCTTTATTTATACAATGCCAGGGCCTCACGCAGGCAAAGCAAGTGCTCTAACCCAGAACTAAGCTCCCTGGCTCTTTTCCAGCCCATTTACATTCTTTCCTTTAGTTTCTCCCTAACCCTCAATGGAGGAAATTAAAAAAAAAGTTCTCGCTTGGGCCAGAGTGATAGTACAGCTGGTAGGGGGCCAGCCTTGCATGCAGCCAACTTGGGCCCGATTCCCCAGCACCCCATCTGGTTCCCTGAACCCACTGGGAGTGATCCCTGAGCACAGAGCCAGGAGTAAACCCTGAGCACTGCTGGGTGTGGCCCAAAACCCAAAAAGAAAAAAAAAAAGTTCTAGTCCGGTTAGTGGAGATCCCTGTATTGAATACCCCGTGGGCGAGGCTGGAACCCTGAGTGAGACACAGCCCCTGCGCGAACAGCAAATATAATCCTTCAACTGGAGGGCGGCAGTGAAAGCTGCTTGCGGAAGGGCTGGGGGAGCACAGAGCGGGGAACGTCAACTCTCTCTGAAGGCGGTAAAGAATTAATCAGGAGCCGGATGTGGCAGGAGGAGGAGTTGGGGTACAAGGCAGCCGCGAGCCCCCGGGGGACAGGATTTTGAGCTGTACATGCCGGTTCGGAGGCGCTCGGGCGGGGAACGAGCTGGGCAGTTGGCTTCGCTCCGGCCTAAGCAGTGGCAGCAACGTGGGCCTGGCTGCAGGTCAGTGGCTGGGAAGAAGGTGAGGGGACCAAGCTGGGGACACTGTGATGGGGATTAGCTGCCCTGGGGCCTGAGTTCAGGAACCACTTGGGGAGGATCAGGCTAACACGTCTCCAGACTAGAGAGAGACAAGCAGGTGCCGGGAGCTGGAGGACAGGGGCCCCGTGGGGACGGTGACCCGGAGCAGAGGGGAGGGATGCAGCCCAAAGAAACCAGGCAGGAACCTAGGCTGGGAAACTCAGGGAGAAAAAGGACAGGGGTCTGCAGGTGGCGGCGGACGGGAGAGCCCGGAGGCTTGAGAAGCAAACCTCAGAGGCACACAGGTGGCACCTGAGCACCGCTTCCTGGGCACCCCGGAAATCACGGGTCTATTGCCAGAGCTTGGGAATCTGCCCCTTGCACCCGAGCATGGCGGGCCTGGGGCGTGTGGGCCTACGGACACGACTGCACTTATTTTTTTTTTTAATTTTTCAACATTTTGCACGTATCTCCATCTATCTGTCTTTGCTTGGGGACCACACCTGGCAGTGCTCACGGCTTACTCCTGGCTCTGCACTCAGGGATCATTCCTGGCGGTGACTGGGGGACCATACGGGATGCTGGGAATTGAACCCGGGACGGCTGCGTGCGAGGCCGGCGCCCTGCCCGCTGTGCTGTCAGCCCCGTTACTGCATTCTTTTCTTTTCTTTTTTTTTGCTTTTTGGGTCACACCCAGCGATGCACAGGGGTCACTCCTGGCTCTGCACTCAGGAATTACCCCTGGTGGTACTCAGGGGACCATATGGGATGCTGGGGATCAAACCCGGGTCGGCCGCGTGCAAGGCAAGCGCCCTACCTGCTGTGCTATCACTCCAGCCCCGTTACTGCATTCTTGCTCCTCATCTGTATGCTGCCACTTCAGCAGCTCAGGCCACACAGCCCGGGCAGTACCAGCTCAACTTGGTCAGAGGAACATTTATGTGGCTGAAATGTTATTTGGGAGAAGAGGCCGCCCTGGCTCCGTGCTGTCTCCCCCGATTAGAGGGCTCCTCAGGAAGCCCTATAATCTCTGAGCTGTACCTCCTGGGTGAGATGGACCCTTGCAGCCCCTGCCCCTGCAAGATCTGGGGTGTCGGGACCAAACTGGGGCACCGAAGCAAAGCCCAAACCTTACTGCTTCCAGGGATGTCCCAGGCTGTCCGCTACTTTCACTTTCAGCTTTTTTCATGGAGCACAAAGACCGGAGACCCGGGTTTGGAAACCTCAGAGGCATTTGGAGTCAGGCGAATAGAGGTTCGTCTGATGGGGAAGGAGCAGAAGGGGCTGGAGGGGTCTAGAGAGACACGGACAGCCTGGATCTGAGGCCAAGGAGATGGCACAGCGGGCTACAGCTTTTTGCCTCACATGCAGCCAGCCCCGGTTCAAATCCACAGCGTCACCTGTGGTCCCCCAAGCACCAGTAGGGGGGTGGGGGGCCCTCCTGAGCACAGAGTCAGGACTAGCCCCTGAGCATCGTCAGATGTGGCCCCAACAGCCCTTCCTGCCCCTGGCCCCCCAAAAAAGAGACCTGCGCATGAAATGCAAACTTTTAATTTTTAAGTAATTAGAGATCAAATGAAACAGTCCCAGGTGCTGGTTTTTGCGGGTTTTTGCTAACAGGAGTAGGGGGTCACGGGAACGGAAGGTCAGGCAGAGAGAGGCCATTTGGCGCGGAGGTGGTGGGAGGGGAGGGCCAGAAGTTTCCCCGCTCAGAAACTTCGGAGGTTCTTAAGGGTGAACAGGGCTGCCAGGAAGGATCCTCCGCCACACGGACCACGTTGGCTCTGGGGTCCCCAGCTGCTTCCACCAGCAGCTGCTGGGATGGTGTGTGTGTGTGTGTGTGTGTGTGTGTGTGTGTGTGTGTGTGTGTGTGTGTGTGTGTGTGTGTGTCTCCAGCGCAGGTCACACCTGCCCACGGCACCCTTTGCTCAGGGTGACTCAACTCTGCCCTAGAATTTATTTTTACATAAATATTTACACAGCAAATCGAAAGGATCTCTCAGGGATGAGGGGACGTGATGAATTTGAAAGAAGGGGACTCTAAAGCGAGCGCAAATCCAGCTCCCTTTTCTGTGTGTGTGTGTGTGTGTGTGTGTGTGGAGAGGGGGGCGAGAATGAAAACCCCACAGGAGCTTGGACCTGAGCTCCCTCCCTTGGGGTTGGGGGGGGCAGTCCCCGCCCAGACTGTTCCTCTTTGGGAAAAAGGGGAGGGGCAGGGGATCCAGGCCTTAGGATGGGCCACGGTTCATGGAACCAGTTAGACAGAAGCCACCATCCGCCTCTGTGGGCCCGCGGGAGCACATCCTTCACTCCCGTCCCTGCCTTCTGCCACCACACCAGCTTCTCGATGGCCCCTCCGGAACCAGAGACCCCCCCCCCACACACACCCCCATCCTGGCCTGACCCTCAGAGGCGGTGCAAGGAACTGAAGGGCTGGGCAGAGGGAGACCCGGAATGGGTGGCTCTTGGTGAAGCGACAGCCCCAGCCCCCTCCAGTGGCCACGCAGTGCTGAAATCACTGCAGAGAACTTTGGACAGTGGGGGTGGTTTTGCTTTTAACCCCTCGCAGCTAATCTAAGCGCGTCTGTTAGTTTTGAGTTGTTTGTTTGCGTTGGGCTCCGGGATGCTGACGCACACTCGCGGTGCGGCCGGCCCCGCCGGGCTCCGGAAGGGAGTTGCGGGTGCTGATCTCTGGGTGGGGACAGCTCTGAGTGCTGGAGGCTGTGCCGGGATGTAGCAGCGAAGAGTCTGCCCCCCTCAGTCCCCTCAGAAAGGGGACCACCCCTGCTGTGTGAGCTTGAACTGAGGCTCCCTCACCTATGAGATGGGGCGACAGTGGGTGCTGCCGCTTTGGGGTGGCGGCGAGGGACGCATCTCCAGGGAGGGCGAGAGACAGGACATAAGGTAAAGGCGTGTGCCTTGCACACACCTGACCTGGGTTCGATCCCTGACACTATGTATGTCCCCCAGGGCACTGCCAGGGGTGATCCCTGAGCACATACTGGGTGTGCTCCCCACATACCAAGACAACAAAAAACTGAAGCCCCCCCCCAAAGTACACCTTTGAAAACACACACAAGAGGGGTGAGGGCTCAGGGCCTGGTGTGAAGCGGGGGCGGGGAAGAATCTGGCTGCTACTCCCGACTGCCTGGGCACCCTCCCCACACACACACACACACACACCACACCATACACACACCCCACACACACATCCCACACCCCACACACATACCACACACACACCCTCCACACCACCCCCCCCACATACACACCATACACTCCCCACAACCCCCCCCCACACCACACACACACACATGCACCACACACACTACACACCACACACATACACCACACCACACGCCCACATACCACACACACCTCTTCCTGCGTCACCATGAAAGCTCCTTTGCACGTGGGGGCCTGGCCCCCGCAGACACAGCGACAGCCCAGCTGGCCCCGCCCTGCGCCCTGCGCCCTGGCTGCCTTCCTGCTGGGGGCTGTGCCCTTGGGCCTTCGCTCCGCCATCGTGGATAAAGCCCCTGCCCCAAGCTTTGACTCGAGGGAACCCAAGAGGGGATCGGGGCAGAGGGGTGGGGGGTGGAGAGTGGGGGCTGGCGGGGCACCGGGGGCCCAGGCGCCCCTCAGCCACCACCCTCCCCTTTGCAGGCGCAGGAGGCCCCTCGCCACCATGAGCAGCGCGCTCTCGCCCACCGACTTCGACAGCTTGGAGATCCAGGGCCAGTACAGCGACATCAACAACCGCTGGGACCTGCCCGACTCCGACTGGGACAATGACAGCAGCTCGGCCCGCCTCTTTGAGAGGTCTCGAATCAAGGCTCTGGCAGGTGAGGTGCGGGGGTACGGGGGACAGGCTGAGGACGCCCAGGAGAGCGGCGTCTCACACAAGGGGACCCGACCTACCCCACCCCTGGCCCTGTTCCCCAGCTCTAGGTCACCACCTGCTCAGCTGACTGCCTGTCCCTGAGTCACTGTCCCGCCCCTGTCCACCGCCCGCCCCGCCTTGCCTTTTCATCGCGTCTCCCTTGACTGCCACTGTCCTCCCCGCACCTGTTGGCCCTCTCCCCCCACCTGTTCCTTCCACCTGCCGGAGGGCCGCCCCTTCTTTCATCTACCTGTTCCCTGAAGCAGTTCCCTCCACCCTGGGCTGGCCTCCTCGGCCGCCCCGCTGGTGTGTCCCAGGCTTCGCTCCCCGCCTGCCCTCGCCCCTGCCCGGCCCTCGCCCGCGGCCTGGGCTCTCCCCTCCAGTGACTCCCAGCACAAACAAACCCGTCTGACGGGCCTCCCCACGTTCCCTTTTTCCGGAGGGGTTGCCATGGCAACGGGCTGCCACCTGACACCACTGCTGGCGTGGGGCTGAGTCACCCACGCACCCCCCCAGGCCACCCACGGGTGCTGGCTTCCCCGCCTCCATCCCACGCCCATCTCTTCCACATGCATCTGAGGGCCTCCTCCAGCCCAGCCCAGCGGGAGCGGTCACAGGGCCTCCGTCTGGTGACGGGCTGTCCCCAGCCTGGGCTGTTGGGCCGCCTGGCGGTTCTTGAATCTGCCCATTTCCCCCCTGCTCAGCCAAGGAAGGCTTTAGCAACCCGGTTTCCAAGCTGCCCTGCCGCCACTTACTGTAGCCACACGGTCCAGAAGTGAGAGTTTTTGCACTGCAGTTTGGTTTTTGGGCCACGCTCAGCAGGGCTCAGGGGCTGCTCCTGGCTCAGAGCTCCAGTCACTCCAGGGAGTGCCAGGGATTGAACTTGGTGTGTGTGTGGGGGGTGGGGCGGGGGGGTGGGACTCTGCCTCAAAGCCTCAGCTCAGCATAGGGTCTCTCTCCCTGCCCCCCGGAAGCCAGGATTTTATTGGTTTGCTTTGGTTTGCTTTGTGGGCCACTCCTGGCAATGCTCAGGGGTGACCCCTGGCTCCGTGCTCAGCAATCACTCCAGTGGTGCTTGGGGGACCGTCTGGGATGCCTCCATCAAACGTGGGTCAGCTGTGTGCAAGGCAAGCGCCCTATCCACTACACTGTCCCTGTAGTCCCCAAAGCGAGTATTTTTGAAAGCTTTCTAGGGGATTCTGTGCAGCCCACCCTGAGGACCCCCTTCCTGCCGTGGGGTGAGCACAGCTTCCTGGGCTCCCTCCACAGCCCCTCTGCCCGGGTCGGGCCTGTCTTCTGGGGAGACAGGAGCGGGGCCTGGGGCCTGTGGGCATCCTTGGGGAAAGGCCTCCGGTGTCCTGCCGGCCTCTCTCCCCACCAGCCAAGGCCCAGCCTGCTGCCCCGAAGAGGGGCTCAGCCCTGCAGCTGGCCTCTGGGCGCCAAGCAGGCTGGGGAGGAAGGCGGGAAGGTGGGAGAGGGCCAGGGGCTGTGCGGCCTCACCAGGGAGGGGTGGGAAGGGAATCTGGCAGATGTCCCCATGAGGGTCCCCTGGGGGCCAGTAGGAGTCTGGAGAGCCCGGGGCAGGGCGGGAGCCTGAACTCTAGGGAAGGATGAGGACGGGAGGCGGATAAAGGGACCAGATAAAGAGGCGGAGGCACCTCCCAGCGGTCCTACCTCCGTGCGCCGGGATCAAAGGCACATCCCGACGGAAGTTCCCAGGGCCCCCCTGCCCCCCACCGGGGTCCCTCCGGGTCACGCCACGCCCCTCTGGGGAAGCCGCCGTTTGCGCCGGGCCCCTCTCCCTCTCTGCGAGGGGGTCCCCGCTACTCACTCCGAAGACCACTCGGGGCCGGGCGGGCAGGTCCGGCGCCGGCGGCTCGCCGCGCCCCTGGGGCCTGGCCCTGCCCCCCGCGGCCGGCCCCGCCTCCCCTCCCGCCCTCCCCCGTCCGACCTGTTTGTCTGGCGCGGGCGCCTCGGCTGCTGCTGGCGCTCCAGGTGTGCGGCCGCCGCTCCCGCGTCCCCGGCCTGCCCGCGCCCCCCGCGCCCCCCGCGCCCCCCGCGCCCCGCCGCCGGGGCACGAGCCGCCCGCCCGCCGCGCGCACATGGGCGCTGGGCCCCGGGCGCCGTAGCGGCGGCACCATGAACGGGAGCGCGAACGGAGTGGGCAGGGCGCACGGGCCCGGCCTCAACGGGGCCAGCGAGCTGTACTACGAGGCCGTGGAGGGGGCGCAGAACCCCGGGGGGCTGCTGCTCTCGCCCGCCGCCTTCATCAACCCCGCGCAGTACGCCAGCGTGCTCGAAGGACGCTTCAAGCAGCTCCAAGGTGAGCGCCGGCCCCGGCGTCCAGCGGCCCCGCACGCGGCCCGCCCGCCCGCAGCAGCGGGGACTGACCGGCCCGGCCGCGCCGACGGCCCCGGAGCCCAAGTGTGTGCGGGCGAGGGTGTCCCCGTGAGCGTCTGTGTCTCCGGGTCAGTGGGGGGGGTGTGCGTGTCAGTGCGTTGGTATGTCTGGGAAAGTGTGAGTGCGTTTGTAAGTCAGTGTGAAGGTGTGTGCGTTTGTATGTTTGTGTAAATGTGTGCGTTTGTGTCTGTGTGTGTGTTTGTATGTATGTGTGTGTCTTGGAGTGTGAATACATTTGTATGTGTGATGTGGGTGTCTCAGAGTGTGTGCGTCTGTGTGTTACAGAGTGTGTTTTCATGTGTGTGTGTGAGTGTTTGTGTGTCTGTGTGAGTGTGAGTGTGTGGATGCGTGTGAGTGCGTTTGTATATGTGTGTGAGTGCGTTTGTATATGTGTGTGAGTGTGTGTATGTCTGTGAGAGTATGTGAGCGTATGTGGATGCGTGTGAGTGCGTTTGTATATGTGTGTGAGTGTGTATGTCTGTGAGAGTGTATGTGAGAGTATGTGGATGCGTGTGAGTGCATTTGTATATGTGTGAGTGTGTGTATGTCTGTGAGAGTGTATGTGGATGCGTGTGAGTGCGTTTGTATATGTGTGTGAGTGTGTGTATGTCTGTGAGAGTGTATGTGAGTGTATGTGGATGCGTGTGAGTGCATTTGTATGTGTGTGAGCATGATTGCATTTGTATGTGTGTGCTTGTATGACTGTGTCTGTGAGTGTGTGAGAATTCATATGTATGCATGTGAGTGTGTGTCTGTGTGAGCGTATGAGTGTGAGAGCGTGTGAATGCGTGTGCGTGTGTGCGAGTGTGTTGTGTGTGTCTGTGTGCCCCCCAGTGCAGTGGGCCCTGGCGGGGCGTCTGTCCCGGGGGTCCGGGCGAGGTTAGACGTGGGGCGGGAAGGAGCGGCGAGCGGGAGCCGGAGCCGGGACCTGGGCGTTGTTTGTGCTGTTGCAGGTCTCTGAGTGGGTGTGAGTGAGAGCGGGTGGCAGTGTGTGGAAACCAAGGCGGTGGCAGCCAGAGTCAGCGCGGACAGGCTCGGGTCTGTCTGAGCAGGCGTGTGCTCACCGGGCACCCCGACCCCCACGTCTTTCTGGAAGGCGCCGTCTTGGGGCGGGCACGGATGGTGCCGGCACCCGGGGGAGTCACCCTTCGTTTCCAGTGCGTGCCTTTGGGTGTTTTTTTTTTTCCTCCTCGCTGTGCCGTGCCTCCTTCCATGCTGCCTGTGTGCCCAGGTGGCCTCACCCAGGGCCCCTGGCATCAGGGCTGTCGGGGTGATCCCCGGCCCGGCCAGGAGGAGACACGGGCACAGGTGCCCTGGGCAGGGCGAGGCCCCCCACAGCCGCAGGCTGGCAGGGGAAAGGCAGGCAGGAGACAAGGGCGTGTCGAGGTGTCTGCTGGGTGAGGTGCCGAGGAATGTGAGATTAAGGGGATGAGTCTTTTCGGTTTCTGAGACGCTGCTGAGGTGCAAAGTGACGCTTCAGGCCTGGCCTCTTGGACTCGGTCCCGCCACCCGCCTCCTCTAGGGAGCCCGCCCGCTAGAGTTCCCAGGCCTGTGCCCCAGCCCTCTCTCTCGCAGGCACTTGGAACCCAGTTCACTTGCACTTCCGCTCGGGGACCCCCTGGGCACCGTGTCGCTGAGACGAGGCAGTGGGGCTTGGTCCCGTGTTTCTGGGGTCGTGCGCCCGACCTCCCCAGCTTCTCAGAGTCACAACGCGGGGGTCCTGTCCTGGACCCCCTTGCTGCCCATTGAACAAACTCACCCTAGCAGAGCTGCACAGCGCCCCTTTAAATTCCTCAGGGGCACTGACTCAGGCGCCCCTGGCCGCTGTGCTGTCCAGCCACGTCCTCTGAGCCCACCTAACGACCACTGGTGGAGCCGTTGCTGGGACTTAAGCCCGCGCCCTCCACTCTGCTCCGGCTCCCCCGGCCCGGCTGCCCGGCTCCTCCGGGCGAGAGCGTGCCCGGCGTCTCCTCGTGAATGTGATGACCCATCGGAGGTGAAAGTAATGGGCCCATTTTACAGAGGAGGAAGGCGAGGTGCTGGTTAGGTTGGTTAAGAGCAGCGGTTCACCCGTCCCTCTGGCACCGCCACTGGTGCCCGTTTCTCCCATCCTTCCTTCCCAAGGTCCCCTTCCTTCTCTCCTTCTGGTTCTTTTTCTGTTTGGGGGCCACCCCTGGCATGCTCAGAGATTACGCTCCAGTCTTTAGGCCACTTTCTGGGCCCCATCATTTTTGTTCTTGTTTTGGGGTTTTTTTTTTGGGGGGGAGAGGGGGTGCGGAGAGGGTTGGGACACAGGGGCAGTACTCAGGGCTTACGCTGGCTCTGCACTCAGGGATCACTCCTGGCAAGCTTAGGGGTCCGGAGGATGGAACCCAGGTCGACCACGTCCACGGCAAGGCCAGTGCCCTGCCCACTGGGCTATCTCTCCAGCGCCAGCCATCATTTCTACTTTTACCTCACCTATGGGTGTATCCAGATTCCTTCCCCCATCCAGCTTTTGTCGTTGTGTTTATTTGTGGGCCATGCCTGGTGATGCTCAGGGGCTCTTTGCTCGGGAACCACTTCCAGGGGGCTTGGGGGGACCATATGGGTTGCCGGGGATCGAATGCAGGTCAGCCACATGCAAGGCAAGTGCCCTCCCCGCTCTACGATCTCTCCAGCCCCCTCCCCAGCTTTTTAAGTCAGGGCTCTTCCTTCCCCTTTGTGTCCTGGGACCCACTTTGGCCACTCAGGCACCCCGTCCCCTGCCCCCAACCCCACCCCCTGGAGTTTAGAAGCAGGTTACCCTGCCCCGGAGGGCCAGAAGTGACCCCCTGTCCCTGTGGCAGATGAGCGGGAAGCGGTTCAGAAGAAAACCTTCACCAAGTGGGTGAACTCGCACCTGGCGCGTGTCACTTGCCGCGTGGGGGACCTGTACAGTGACCTCCGGGATGGACGGAACCTCCTGAGGCTCCTCGAGGTGCTCTCAGGAGAGACACTGGTGAGCTGGGGACTGTGCTCGGGGGGGGAGACAAGCGGCAGGACCACCCCTGGGGACCCCGGTGATGCCAGCATCCGAGAGCCTGCAGGGAGGTCGCGCGGGCTGACTGACGGATTAAACGGGAGCACTGCTTCCTGGCGACATGAACAGTGGCCCCATTGAAAAACGGTGCCTTTTGCCACCACGCTGGGGGGCACCTAATTCCCATGGGAATCTTAATCTGCCGAGCCTCCCGGCTGCAGCCTCAGCTGCGGGCTGTGAACTTTGGCCCAGCCCCAGCTGTCCCCGTGCTCCCGAGGGAGGTGGAGGAGGAGATGGGGGGGAGGAGCCCCCTTTGTCCCAGGCTCTGCTGACCCCCCGGCCCACCACAGCCCAAGCCCACCAAGGGCCGCATGCGGATCCACTGCCTGGAGAACGTGGACAAGGCGCTGCAGTTCCTGAAGGAGCAGAAGGTGCACCTGGAGAACATGGGCTCCCACGACATCGTGGACGGGAACCACCGGCTCACCCTCGGGCTGGTCTGGACCATCATCCTTCGATTCCAGGTACCAGGGAATCCAGCGCCCTTTGGGGCTGCTCGCTCCTCCTGGGGCCAGAGGAAGGTTCCAGAACCTTCTAGGGCATCGTCATCTCAGGAGGATGCTGTCCAGGCAGCACAGCAGGGCGGGGGGATCTCAAGTGTCCGGGCAGGTATCCCGCGGCCTGTCGGGGTTCCATCGCCCACGGGGGACCGACCGTCTGGGGCTCCCCAGAGACGGGCGTTTCCTAGACTGCCCCTCACAGATGGGGGTGTGGTCCCTAGCCTACACCTCTGCCCACATTCCTGCTCACCTTCCGCCGGTCAAGAGTCTCCTGCTCCTCCGTATGCCTCGAGCATGGACTTGGTGCAGAGACCCAAGCCATCCCCCTCCGACCCCACCCCTGCCCCGCTGTGGCCTCCTCAGCATCCCCTCCGCCCCCTACCCCGTCCAAAGCAAGCCCTTTCGCCTTCACCTTGGAAACACCCCTGGAAATGGTCCCTCCTCACCCACCTGCTCTTCCTCGCCTGTGGGGGCCCCTCCCGTTCCAGGCTCTTCCTCCTGACCCTGCACCCCGTCCTGCCAGGCCTGGGTCCCCTGGGCCCAGGCTTCCATGGTACCTCCCTCCCCCCAAGGAAAGTCCCCGAGCTCTGCCCCTCCTTTCGTGCCACATCCCGTCACCCGCTTCCCGCTGTGTGCCCGTAAGTATTTCTGCTCACGCCTGGCACTTCCTTCTGTCCCTCCTAGATCCAGGACATCAGCGTGGAGACGGAAGACAACAAGGAGAAGAAGTCAGCCAAGGACGCCCTGCTGCTCTGGTGCCAGATGAAGACGGCAGGGTGAGACCCCCGGCGAGGGGCCCTGGAGGTCGGGGTGCCCCCGGCCGGGGACTGAAGGACGGATACCCACGACCCAGAAGTGGGTCACGAGAGCATTCTGGCCCTACTCCCTGATTTTCCTGGGGTCTGTTTACAGGTACCCCAATGTCAATGTGCACAACTTCACCACCAGCTGGAGGGACGGGCTGGCCTTCAACGCCATCGTCCACAAGCACCGGTGAGAAGATAGGGCGGGTGCAAGGCACACACACACAGAAACAGCAGTGAGACACTCTACACATCAACCCCAAGCCCGAATGTGCGCATTTCCCTGGGGAGGCGTGTGTGGGTCATGGGTGGGCACTCATTCTGTCATGCTGGGCCAAGAACGGTTGATAACTTAGGGATAAGGATGCAAAAGGCTTTCATTTGCTTTTATTTTATTTTATTTTTTTGCTTTTTGGGTCATACCCAGCGATGCTCAGGGGTTACTCCTGGCTCTGCAGTCAGGAGTTACTCCTGGCGGTGCTCAGGGGACCATATGCGATGCTGGGAATCAAACCCGGGTCAGCCGCATGCAAGGCAAAGACCCTGCCCAAAGTACTATTGCTCCAGCCCCCTCATTTCCTTTTTTGAGGCGCTCATAAGCTTCCGGCCCCTCTGTCCCCTGCCCCCAGGCCAGACCTGCTGGATTTTGAGTCCCTGAAGAAGTGTAACGCTCACTACAACCTGCAGAATGCCTTCAACGTGGCCGAGAAGGAGCTGGGACTCACGAAACTGCTGGATCCTGAAGGTGGGTAGAGCTGCAAGGAAAGCAGCCCCAGGGGGCTGCAGGGGGGAGAAGGGAGTAGCTGCTAGCGAGTACAGGGTTTCTTGGGGGATGGAATGTTCTGGCACAAGCGTGACAGTGGCTGCGGAAGCTTGTGAACATGCCCCACTGAAGAACATAAACTCGGGGCCGGAGAGATAGTGCCAGGGGCCAGGGCACTGGGCGTCGACACAGCCCATCTGCTTTGATCCCTCGCACTACAGCTGGTCCCCTGAGCACCACAATGTGTCGCCCAAGTATAAAGACCTCCTCCAAATACTCGCAAAAGGATAAATTTGATGACATTCCGAAAAATAAAATAAACGGGACCGTCAGAGGAAAGGCTGTCTCGTGGGCGCAGGTGCCCGCAAAGGCTCAGCACAGAGCCGCTCTGCGCTGTCTCGGTGCCTCTGTGCCTCAGTTTACTCATCTGTAATGAAAAGATTGGTCTCTGTGGGGGCTCTCGAGGCCCCCCTGTCTCCACATTCCCAGGGCTGGATTAAGCCACAGGACATTGCAATCTCCCGGGCACAGGCCTAATGTCAGCTGACCCCGCCGGTCAGGCCCAGGGTCTTGAGACCCTCCTGTTGCCTCAGGGCTCATCCTTGCCTCCTGGAGTTTGACCTTGCTTCGATGAATCCGGTCCTTGGCTCCCGACTCCCACCCTGCCGTGGAGCGGGTTCATTAGTAGCCTCAGTTTCTGGGCGGGAGGATGGGGGTGTGGAAGGGCCGGCTGGCTTGCCCAGGGGTCACATCCGGGCAGCCGGCCTTCCTCCTGGCTAGGAGGCGCCACGGCCCAGCATCGCCCCACTGGAGGCTCCCCCTGCAGCTCCTGGGTAGATCCAGGCCTTGACTGTTTCGCCCGGTTTCCCATCCCGCCCGTACCCCCCGTCGATGCCCTCCAGGTCCGAATGACAGACCTGAGCGAGCAGCAGGGGCGGCCGGCCCTGCCCGAGGGTCCTTAGGGAGCAGTGGCAAAGCGCAGCGCGAAGAATCCTAGGGCTGCTGTCCTGGAATGTTCTGAGCCATTTCAGTGACCCCTACTGGTTAGGGGGTTCTCAGCATGACTTGGGGGGCCTCTGTGCCCTCAGGCTACAGCAAATGCAATGGGGCCGAATTCAGAGAACACGGGGATTTCAAGTCCCCACAGCATTGCAGGGTCCTTGTGGCAGAAGCTGCTTTGGCTGGCAGGACCCTCGCTTCCCTGGACTCGGGCACTGAGGTGCCAGGACCGTGCCCTGAGGTGCCCCTGAGCCCCAGCCTTTGCCCACTGCCGGGGCCTTTGCTCCAGACCCCTGGGAGGGGACGAGGAGTCAGAACTTCCTGTCTCTCTGTTCCTGAATCAACCGAGACGGTATCCAGCCCCAGACGGACAGACGGATACTTCCTTTTCTTGCCTTTTCTTCCCCAAGGGCCTCGACTGGGGCCCCTGGGGAGACAAGGCGCCTGCTAGCTTTTATCCTCTGCTTGTTTCAAGGAGGGGAGGAAAAACAAGGTTGGACTCTGGGCTCTCAGAGGCCTTCCTGTCTCCACATTCCCGGGACCGGATTTTTCCCTGGGAAGGGAAAGGTTTTCCTTTCCCCTTCGATCTATGGCTTGTCTTGACTCTAAAGGGAGCTGAGGAGACGTCAGCCTGAGGGTGGCCGGGAGGCAGCGGGGAGGGCGTCGGGGCGGCTTTCTCTGACCCGAACGGGCCTGTCTCTCAGATGTGAACGTGGACCAACCGGATGAGAAATCCATCATCACCTACGTGGCCACCTACTACCACTACTTCTCCAAAATGAAAGCCCTGGCCGTGGAAGGCAAAAGAATCGGCAAGGTACCCGGCGGCTCGGGCGGTCTGCGTGAAGGCCAGAGACGGGCACCGTCAGCAGGGGTGGGCAGGGGTGCCGCGGCACGGCCCCCTATGTGGCCACCTTGCAGGTCCTGGACCACGCCATGGAGGCCGAGCGCCTGGTGGAGAAGTACGAGTCCCTGGCCTCCGAGCTGCTGCAGTGGATCGAGCAGACGATCGTGACCCTCAATGACCGGCAGCTGGCCAACTCCCTGAGCGGGGTCCAGAACCAGCTGCAGTCCTTCAACTCCTACCGCACCGTGGAGAAGCCACCCAAGTACGTGCCCCCAGCTGACCCCCCCCACCCTGTGCTACCCCCCACACCCGGGGCAGCCTGGACCAGGGCAGCCCTTCCCTCCCGTGTCCGGACGGAAACTGAGCAGTCCCTGATGGAGACTCATTTCCCCAGAGCAGACCGCCAGGAGTGGTTCCAAAACAACAGCACAGCTCGGGATGCCACCCCCTGCTGTGCGCGGGGGACAGTGCCATCCCAGAAATGGAACCCAGAATTCACACATGAGAAACATGAGAACCTGAGCTGTTGCCCCAGCTCCCAAAACAAACAACAACAACACAATTTTTTGTGTATATATATATAGCGGGGATATCACACCCGGCGATGCTCAGGGGTTACTCCTGGCTCTGCACTCAGGAATGATTCCTGGCGGTGCTTGGGGGACCATATGGGATGCCGGGGATCGAACCCAGGTTGGCTACGTGCAGGGCAAACACCCAGCCTGTTGTAGTATAGCTCGAGCCCCTTTAGTTTTGTTCTGAGGCCACACCTGGCGGTGCACAGGGCAGGCTCAAGGGATCCTGTGGGGTGCCAGGGATCAAACCCAGGTCAGGTGCATGCAAGGCAAGTACCTTTTCCACTGTACTGTCTCTCAGGCCCCCACAAAAGTTTTAAATGCTTACCCATTAAAAAAGCAAATCAGGGCCCTGAGTGATGGTACAGTGAGTAAGGCGCTTACCTTGCGCGCAGCCAACCTGAGTTCTATCCCCTGCATCCCATATGGTTCCCTGAGCATAACACCCTACCTGCTTTACTATCATTCCTGCCCCCCGAACGCTAGAATTCTCAGTGTTTTTAAAGTATTGGTTATTGGAAGATATATTGGTTTGAAATTCACTAGTGATGGCTGATCTTTCATTTAAATTTTTTTTGATTGGTATAATTTGCATACTGTTACATCATACTCAGGAAGGCCTTCTTTTTTTCTTTTTCTTTTTTTGCTTTTTGGGTCACACCGGCGATGCTCAGGGGTTACTCCTGGCTCTGCACTCAGGAATCACTCCTGGTGGTGCTCAGGGACATACGGGATGCCAGGGATTGAACCCGAGTTGGCTTCATGCAAGGCAAATGCCCTACCCACTGTACTATTGCCCTGGCCCCAGGAAGGCCTTCTTTAGAAGCAGAATGAGCTACACAGATGAAATTACTGGTCCTTGGGGCCAGAGAAGCAGTACAGCATGTAGGACGCTTGCTTTGCATGTGGCCGACCCAAGTTCAATCCCTGGTATGTCATATGGTCCCTCAGGCCTGCCAGGAGTGATCCCTAAGAACAGACAGAGCCAGGAGTAATCCCAGAGCATCTCAAGGTGTGGCCCCCCCCCAAAAAAAAAAACAAAAGATGACTGACTCATGGGGCCAGAGAGATAGTGCAGAGGGTAGGGCCCTTGCCTTGCACGTGGCTGACCAGGTTCAATCCCTGCCACCACCTGTGGTCTCCCCAGCCCCACCAGGATTGATCCCTGAGTACAGAGCCAGGAGGAAGCACTGAGCCCCACCAGGTATGGCCTAAAAGCCAAAAAGATTGCTGGCACAGAGCCGGGGGGAGCTTGGTGATAGAGCCTTGTATGTGTGAAGCCTTGAGTTTCGTCCCTGTCTGCAAAAACAAAAAGATAAAAGGAAAAGATAGATTTACTGGGGCCTCCTACATCCGAGCTCGGGATGTATAATTTTTTTTTCAAACTCTATGGGGTTTCTCTCCTCTGTTATATTTCCTAAATTAAAATTTTTATTTTTGATTTGTGCCCAGGGATCACCCCGGAGGGACTCTGGGGTGCTGGGGATCAGGCCTGGTTTAGGGGTGGGGAAGCAAGCGGCATATCTGCTGTACTATTGGTCCAGCCCAAGACTTTTACTTTTGGGGAAAAAAATGATCTGGTATCAGAGGGGTCCAGTCCAAGCTCAGGCCACTGGGCCATGTCGCAAGTGACTGCACAGGAACGTGGCTGGTTGCCCGCCCCTCTCGGGTGCTTATTATTTATTTTAGCCACCAACGGAGTTTGGAGGTGGAGCCGCCAGCAGGCAGTTATATACATACACTAGATGCTAATACATCAGTATTTTCCTATTATCGAGCTTTTGGGAGTTAGAATGTTCCAGCACCTAAGCTCATATTTATCCAGAAAACATCTGTTCCGGGGAACCAGTGGAAGGGTGCCTGTGAGCTCGAAAAGTCTCCTGAGGGCACTGAACACAGCGTGGCTTCGAGGAAGGACTCCAAGGGACTCTGTGAAAGAAAGGTCACAGGACAACCTCCAGAAGGAGCGCCTTGATTGGCATGCCAGGGGCTCAGGGAAACTGAGGGAAGGAGGAGTTTAGGGGCAGGAGCCACAGCGGGGAGGGCCCTGGCCTTGCACGTGGCTGACCCGGGTTTGATCCCTGGCACCCCATATCTCTCCCGAGCTCCAGTAGGAGTGATCCTTCAGCACGGAGCCAGGAGTAACCCCTGAGATTGCCGGGTATGGCCAAAAACCTAAAATAAAAGTGGAGGGAAGGAATTTAGAGAAGTGGTCGTCAGCAGCACTAGTCCACAGGCGTAGAAAGATTGAACGCACGGGTCACCACCATGGTTAGACCGTGGCCCGGTACATAGGCAGTTGTGAGTAGACAGCAGAGAGTGAAGGGCCGAGCAACCAGATCCAAACCTGTGTTACGACCAGCTCTGCCATTGGCAGGTATCAAGCACTGAACCACTTATTGGCCTCTTTGTGCCTCAGTTTCTTCACTTGGAAAAGAGGAAGTAGGTAGAGGCCAAAGTGGTCGTACAGCGGGGAGGGCGTTTGCCTTGCACACAGCCGACCTAGGTTCGATCCCCAGCATCCCATATGGTCCCCAAGCACCGCCAGGAGTAATTCCTGAGTGCAGAGCCAGGAGTAACCCCTAAGCATTGCCGGGTACGACGAGGAAGTTGGTAAGAGTGAGAGCCCTCTCGCTCGGGTACCTCCCCACCTTGAGGGCTCGGGCCGTGAGTTCATGGGCGGAATGCTGTCTTCTCGGAGAACAAAAATGAAGTTGTCGCCCGTGAGAAACTGGGTCCTTCCTGCGAGGTTTCCAAATGATCGATCACTCTCTGGGTTTGCCAGAACTTTTTAATTGTCATACTCGGAGCGTGTTTTGCTTCAGGAAGGAGGAAAACAACCCAGGACACACCGTGTGGAAAACCACGGAGGTCGCTGGGTGTCTGGTGACCGTCGGCCCCTCCCCGCCCCAGGTTCACGGAGAAAGGGAACTTGGAGGTGCTGCTGTTCACCATCCAGAGCAAGCTGCGCGCCAACAACCAGAAGGTGTACACGCCCCGCGAGGGCCGCCTCATCTCCGACATCAACAAGGTCTGGACCCCGCCCTTGGGTCCCGTCCTGGTTGGCTGCACCATCTCCCCATGCGGACGGACCCCTTAGCTCCCTTTGGGGCACCCTACCTGTCCTCGTCCTCCTCCTCCTCCAAAGTCACGTGACTTTCCACCTGCAGAGGCCAAGGCTGCAGCTCAGGTGGCAGAGCACGTGCCTTGCCTGTCGGCGAGGCCCTGGGTTTGATCCCCAGCCCCGCATGGCCCCCTGAACGCCCCTGGGGGTGGCCCTATGAGAACAAAATTGGAAACTCCAGTCCCTCGCCATGTTCCATGGCCCTTGACGTTCCTTCCTCCTAGCTTCTCCCAGACTATATAAAACGAATGCAAGTGTCTGCGGACCTACAGCCCTGCACCCCAAACCAGCCCTGGGGGGGGGGGCCCAGCCTCAGCCCCCAGCAAGGTCCCCGTTTACACACTGACGTCATTTTCCCGAGGCTTCATGCTTCTCATTCTTGCATCACGGGTGTCTGAAACAGCCACATTCCACCGACCCACCAGAGCGAGCTTCCCCGGGACCTCCCCGCCTCCCCCAGCCGCTCGCTCTAACCCTGCCCGCCCCGCAGGCCTGGGAGCGGTTGGAGAAAGCCGAGCATGAACGCGAGCTGGCCCTGCGCACAGAGCTCATCCGCCAGGAGAAGCTGGAGCAGCTGGCCGCCCGCTTCGACCGCAAGGCCGCCATGCGGGAGACCTGGCTCAGCGAGAACCAGCGCCTCGTGTCCCAGGTAGAACTGGGGGGGCCCACGGAGTGACAGCACAGCGGGTAGGGCGGTCGCCTTGCACGCGGCTGGCTGGGTTCGATCCCGGGCATCCTATAGGGTCTGCCAGGAGCCGCCAGGAGTAATTCCTGAGTGCAGAGCCAGGAGTCACCCCTGAGCATCGCTGGGTGTGACCCGAAAAGAAAAAAAAGAAACAAGGGGGGGGACCTGCAGAAAGGGAAGCTGACACAGGACACCCCCAGGAACTGGGGCTGGAGGCCAGAGCTGGAGGCTGGGGTCAGGGGCCCCTCATGGAGTGGGCGTCTTGCACTGGGGGGCGGGGCCTGGGGGCGGGGCCTGTGGGGTGCACAGAGCCTTCCCCCGGGGTTTCCCAACCTCCCCTGCTTGCGCCGCCTCAGGACAACTTCGGGCTGGAGCTGGCAGCCGTGGAGGCAGCTGTGCGCAAGCACGAGGCCATCGAGACGGACATCGTGGCCTACAGCGGCCGCGTGCAGGCGGTGGACGCGGTGGCCGCGGAGCTGGCCGCCGAGCGCTACCACGACATCAAGCGCATCGCCGCGCGGCAGCACAACGTGGCGCGGCTCTGGGACTTCCTGCGGCAGATGGTGGCCGCCCGGCGGGAGCGGCTGCTGCTCAACCTGGAGCTGCAGAAGGTGTTCCAGGACCTGCTCTACCTCATGGACTGGATGGAGGAGATGAAGGTAGGGGCGGGGCGGGCAGGGCGACGGGGCGGGAGTGGGGGGCCTCTGTCCCCCGCTTTGCAGTGCGCTGAGTGTGGTGCGCTGAGTGACAGCTTCTGTCCTGGGCGGGGGAGGAGAGGCTGGCAAACAAAGCGCAGGTGCGCACATAGTCCTCGGGAGCGGGGGGCTGGCCTGGGTGCGGGGGCTGGGCAGGCTTTGTGTAACCGTCCTGGGGGTGGGCGAGCCGCGGGCAACCTCTGGTACATGTGGCAGGAGGAGCCAGCAGAACTGAGAGTGGGAAGTGGTGGCCCCCGGCCCGGGCAGCAGGGTGGTGGGATTTTATTCCAAGACCCGGGACCACTGAGAGCGAGTGGTTAGACGGTTTAGAGGAGGAGAATGGGCTGGAGTGATAGCACAGCGGGTAGGGCCTTTGCCTTGCACGGCGGCTGTCCCAGGTTTGATTCCTCCGTCCCTTTCGGAGAGCCCGGCAAGCTACCGAGACTTACCTCACCCACACGGCAGAGCCTGGCAAGCTCCCCGTGGCGTATTCGATGTGCCAAAAACAGTAACCACAAGTCTCACAATGGAGACGTTACTGGTGCCCGCTCGAGGAAATCAATGAGCAATGGGATGAGAGGAGGAGTATGTGATGCCACCTGCTGTTTATTTTTTTTTGGTGGGGGCGTTCTGGTTCCTTGGTGTGGGGACTATAGTTGGAGACGCTGGGGGGTACTCCCAGCTCTGTGCTCAGGGGCCGTGCGGGGCCAGGTGTGAACCCCAGATCTCATGCGTGCCAAGCACGTGCCATGAGCCATTTCCGGCCCCTGCCTTCTGATTTTGAAAAGAGCACTTTGAAAAGGGGCCGGGGATGCGGCTCTAAACAGGAAGGCACTTGCTCGGCCAGAGTTTGACCCCTGGTGCTCTGTGGCCCCTGGGCACTGCCGTTGGCTCTAGTGGATCCCAGCACTTGCAGGCCTTTGCTCCGAGCTCCAGGCCCCTGTCTCCAGACTGAGCATCGTGGGAGGGGCCATGGTCTCCATCCACATCCCCCTGACCCCCCACCACCGCACCACCATCGACTGTGGCCCCTTTAAAAATAAAATAAAGAGGGGCTGGAGCAATAGCACAGCGGGTAGGGCGTTTGCCTTGCACGCGGCCGACCCGGGTTCGTTTCCCAGCATCCCATATGGTCCCCTGAGCACCACCAGGGGTAATTCCTGAGTGCAGAGCCAGGTGTGACCCAAAAAGCAAAAAATAAAAATAAAAATAAAAATAAAATAAAGAGCTGGAGAGGCTGTAGAGTGGATAAGGAAGGCGCTTGCCTTGCACAGGCTCAATCCCCAGTGCTGTCTATGACCCCTGAGCACAGAGCCAGGAATAAGCCCTAAGCACTGCCATGTATGGCCCAAAAAGGAAAAAAAAAAAGAAATTTAGATATACAGGACCAGAGCAGGTATGATTTGCCTTGCACTCGGCCATCCCAGCTTTGATCCCCAGCATCCCAGCATCTCCCTTGAGCACAGCCCCGAATAACCGTGGACCTCACCAGGTGTGGCCCAAACACCAATAGATAAACAATGAATGAAGGTCCGTCAGCGGTAGGACTGTGAGCAGCCCAGGAGGGCCGAGGGCTGAGACCTAGGGTGTGGGTCCTTGAAGCCCCTGATGAGAGAGCGGGGCAGTGATTCTGGGCCCAGAAGGGAGACGCAGCAGTTTGGTCCGGGAGCTGTTCCCGCAGGGAGAGGGGTGCAGGGGAGGCCGGGGGTGCCCTTGGGGGGCTCACCGAGGCCTTGTGCTGCAGGGCCGGCTGCAGTCCCCAGACCTGGGCAAGCACCTGGCGGGGGTGGAGGACCTGCTGCAGATGCACGAGCTGGTGGAAGCCGACATCGGCGTGCAGGCCGAGAGGGTGCGGGCCGTGTGTGCCTCGGCGCTGCGCTTCTCTGACCCCAGCAAAGGTGAAACTGGGGGGCGGCTCTGGCCGAGGGAGGGGCCGGGGACTAGATGGGTGGTGGATGGATGCAGCGGGGGAGGGCAGCGGGGCCGCGAGGGGCTGGGTGACAGCTCTCTCTCCCGGGCTGGGCTTTTTCAGAGTACAAACCGTGTGACCCGCAGCTGGTGTCCGAGCGGGTGGCCGCCCTGGAGCAGAGCTACGAGGCCCTGTGCGAGCTGGCGGCGGCGCGGCGGGCCCGGCTGGAGGAGTCGCGGCGCCTGTGGCGGTTCCTGTGGGAGGCGGGAGAGGCCGAGGCCTGGGTGCGGGAGCAGCAGCACCTGCTGGCCTCGGCCGACACGGGCCGGGACCTGACCGGGGTCCTGCGCCTGCTCAGCAAGCACGCGGCCCTGCGCGGCGAGATGAGCGGCCGCCTGGGGCCCTTGAAGCTCACGCTGGAGCAGGGCCAGCAGCTGGTGGCCGAGGGCCACCCCGGGGCCAGCCAGGCGGCCGCCCGCGCCGCTGAGCTTCAGGCGCAGTGGGAGCGGCTGGAGGCCCTGGCCGAGGAGCGCGCCCAGCGGCTGGCCCAGGCCGCCAGCCTCTACCAGTTCCAGGCGGATGCCAACGACATGGAGGCCTGGCTGGTGGACGCGCTGCGCCTGGTGTCCAGCCCCGAGCTGGGGCACGAGGAGTTCTCCACCCAGACGCTGGCCCGGCAGCACCGGGCCCTGGAGGAGGAGATCCGTGGCCACCGGCCCACCCTGGACGCCCTGCGGGACCAGGCGGCCGCCCTGCCCGCCGCGCTGAGTCACACCCCCGAGGTGCAGGGCCGGGTGCCCGCGCTGGAGCGGGACTACGAGGAGCTGCAGGCCCGGGCGGGCGAGCGGGCACGGGCCCTGGAGGCGGCCCTGGCGCTGTACACCATGCTCAGCGAGGCCGGGGCCTGCGGGCTGTGGGTGGACGAGAAGGAGCAGTGGCTCAACGGGCTGACCCTGCCTGAGCGCCTGGAGGACCTGGAGGTGGTGCAGCAGAGGTGGGTCCCGGGCAGGGCGCCCCCTGGAGGCCTGGGGTTGTATCTTGGCAGCTGTCCTGTTTGTTTTCATGAAAAATGTGAACATCTGGGGCTGGAGCGATTGTAAAGCCAGTAGGGTGCTTGCCTTGCACGTGACCGACCCAGGTTCGATCCCGGGCATCCCCGAGCCCCAGCAGGAGTAATTCCTGAGTGCAGAGCCTGGAGGAACCCCTGAGCATTACCGGGTGTGGCCCAGATCCCTCCTGCAAAATGTCAAAAAGAAAAACATGAACGGTTAAGAGGAGAGTTTGGGGGCTGGAGCGATAGTACAGCGGGGAGGGCGTTTGCCTTGCACGCGGCCAACCTGGGTTTAATGCCCATATCTTCCCCAAGCACCACCAGGAGTGATTCCTGGGCACAGAGCCAGGAGTAACCCCTGAGCATTGCTGGGTGTGACCCGAAAAGCAAAAAAAAAAAAAAAGAGTCTGGGCCCCAGGTTTCCCACCCCACCCCCACTTGCACGCTCCGTGGCGCCATCCGTGCTCTGCTCTGGTTGCTGTTTTTCTGGGAAGCCTCATCCCGCTACCAGCTCTGGGCTTCTCTGGTCTCTGGGACTGATCCTCACACCAGGGCTCCTGATGGTTCCCTTTGACCACTGTTCAGCCGCCTCTAGAGAGAGAACAGCAGTCCCCCCCCCCCATCCTCCCCACACCCCAGGCACCTTGCAGGCACCTAAAAATAGGCCAGAGAGGAATTCTGGGGGTGTCCTGGGAACCGACCCCTGTCATTCCCCTTAGGTTCGAGACCCTGGAGCCCGAAATGAACGCCCTGGCGGCACGCATCACCGCGGTGAATGACATTGCCGAGCAGCTGCTGAAGGCCAACCCCCCGAGCAGGGACAGCATCGTCACCACCCAGCAGCAGCTCAACCACAGGTGGCCGGAGTGGGGAAAGGGGGGTGTGGTGACGCTCAGAGAGAGGGGAACTGGGGAGGGGGAACAGGTAGTTCCTGCTGAGAGGAGCCGGGCGCAGCCTTCGCAAGCAGCAGAGCTGGAGAAACGTCTCCAGGGGCTTCCAGTGGGCCCTGCACGCAGGGGCCCCAGACTGCATCTCTTGCTCGGCCTGGCCCCCCTCGAGCATCACCCAGGGAGCCTCAAAGGCCAGGAGGGGCAGAGGCTGTAGCAAGGAAGGGATGCAGCTTGCCGCTGTCCAGGTTCCAGGCAGGAGCCCCTAGGGACCCCGAACCCTCTCTCTGCTCCCAGGTGGCAGCAGTTCCGGTCCCTGGCAGACGGCAAGAAGGCGGCCCTGACCTCGGCCCTGAGCATCCAGAACTACCACCTGGAGTGCACCGAGACGCAGGCCTGGATGCGGGAGAAGACCAAAGTCATCGAGTCCACGCAGGACCTGGGCAACGACCTGGCCGGGGTGCTGGCGCTGCAGCGGAAGCTGGCGGGCACGGAGCGGGACCTGGAGGCCATCGCCGCCCGCGTGGGCGAGCTGACGCGAGAGGCAGACGCCCTGGCCACCGGCCACCCTGCCCAGGCGCCGGCCATCAACGCCCGGCTCGCCGAGGTGCAGGCCGGCTGGGAAGACCTGAGAGCCACCATGCGGCGCCGCGAGGAGTCGCTGGGGGAGTCGCGGCGGCTGCAGAACTTCCTGCGCAGCCTGGACGACTTCCAAGCCTGGCTGGGGCGCACGCAGACGGCGGTGGCCTCGGAGGAAGAGCCTGCCACGCTGCCAGAGGCCGAGGCCCTCCTGGCCCAACACGCAGCCCTGCGGGGAGAGGTGGAGCGGGCCCAGAGCGAGTACAGCCGGCTGCGCGCCTTGGGCGAGGAGGTGACCCGGGACCAGGCCGACCCCCAGTGCCTCTTCCTGCGGCAGCGGCTGGAAGCCCTGGGCACGGGCTGGGAAGAGCTGGGCCGCATGTGGGAGAGCCGGCAGGGCCGCCTGGCCCAGGAGCACGGCTTCCAGGGCTTCCTGCGGGACGCACGCCAGGCGGAAAGCGTGCTGAGCAGCCAGGTGAGGGCCCGGGCTGGGGGGCGGGGAGCAGGGGGGGTCCCTCAGGGGTCCTATAAGAAACAGCCGCAGATGGCACATAGCAGAACTGGTGGAGGGGCCGAGAGAGCCACTAGTCAGTTCCAAAGGGCGGGCGAGGATTTGCATGGGCCGCTCCCAGGGGCCCGCCCCGGCCCGGGCCCCTCTGTCTTCTGAGCCACCGCGCCCTCCAGCTGTGAGCCCAGCGAGTGTCCCCGTCCCACGCAGGAGTACGCCCTGTCACACACGGAGATGCCAGGGAGTCTGCAGGCCGCGGACGCCACCATCAAGAAGCTGGAGGACTTCTCGAGCACCATGGACGCCAGCGGGGAGCGCATCCGCGGGCTGCTGGAGGCCGGGCGCCAGCTGGTGTCCGGGGGCAACATCCACGCTGAGAAGATCCAGGAGAAGGCGGACTCCATTGGGAGCAGGTCGGACAAGGCCCACGAGGGGACAGGACGGGTGGACAGCGTGGGCTCGCCTGTGTGAGGCCCAGCCATCCGCACAGGGGGAGAAGCAGAGCTGGGGGTCGGGGAGGAGGAGGAGACGGTGCTGGCGGCGGGGGGCGGGGGGCGGGCTTGGAGCTTTTCGTCTCCCAACGGCGACAAAAGGCCTCTGGTAGCTGGAGGGAGGCTAGACCTCATCCCAGGCCTCTAGTGGTCCCGCAAAACCGTCTGTCCGAGGGCTCAGGCTGGTAAAGTGTCACCCCCTTGTCCGCAAGGCCCCGGGGGCTTCACCGGGGACTGTCCTTCCAGGCACAAGAAGAACCAGGAGGCCGTGCAGCAGCTGCTGGGCCGCCTGCGCGACAACAGGGAGCAGCAGCACTTCATCCAGGACTGCCACGAGGTGAGGCCCGTGTCCCCCCCGCCCCCCCGCGCGCCCACTCCTCCACCCCCAAAGCCGCTTCTCCGGGCTCACCCGGCCCCGCCGTGCCTCGCTCTCCCCCGCCCTCCCAGCTGAAACTCTGGATCGACGAGAAGATGCTCACGGCGCAGGACGTGTCCTATGACGAGGCGCGCAACCTGCACACCAAGTGGCAGAAGCACCAGGCCTTCATGGCCGAGCTGGCGGCCAACAAGGACTGGCTGGACAAGGTGGACAAGGTGAGCGGAGACGGCGCAGCAGGGACGGAGCCTGCGGGCAGGCGCTTAGCGGTGCCGTCGTGGGGCTCCAGGCGCCAGGCTCCAGGGTGGGAAGTGTGGCCCCTCACCTGCAGCGGAAGTGGGGGTGGGTCGAGGCCAGCTTCTGCGCAACTGGGCTGGAGAGCCGTCTGGGACCCCTTGGTAGGGGTCAGCCAACGTCTGTCAAGGCCAGAGCGTGGCTGCCGTTGCCTGCCCCGTTGTCGTCCGAGCCCTGAGACAGCCAGAGGGAGGACAGAAGGGAACGAGCACAGCTGTGTTCCAATAAAACTTTATCCAGGGCCGGAGAGACAGTACAGTGGGTGAGGAACTGTATTGCCTTGCGTGTGTTGCCGGAACCTCTGCATTCCCCCGGGCACCGCCAGTAGCGATCCCTGAGTGCAGGGAGGCCGCTGGGAGCGGGGGGGGGGGAGATGCAGTGGCAGGCCCGAGCCTGCACTGAGGGAGTGAGGTGTGAAGCGGGGCCTGTCCGGGAGCAGACGCAGAGACCGTCCTCCTGGGCAGCGCTGCAGGTGGGCTGGGCTGTTCCTCGGTGCCAGCCTCGGGTCAGCGGCCTGGGCCTGCCTCTGCACGGGGCAGACACCAGCCTCCCTCACCCCTCAAACACATCCTGAAGCAGAAAGACTGGGCATGGGGAACACAGGTGGGCCGCCCCGAGATGGAGCAGGTGAGGGCGGGGCTGCGCGGGGAGCCGGTGAGAGCTAATCAGGCAGGACTCACCCCGGGACATGGAGAGGGGGAGAGGGAAGTGTGGACCGCGCCTGGAAGAGGAAGAGGAGGAGGAGGCGTCAGCCTTCGGGTGGATGTTTGAAGGATGTGCAGCTTTGGAGCAGAGCGCACAGGAACTTGGGCCTCGTCTGCTCTGGGCTGCAAAGTTCACAGCCTCCGGGGCCAGGGAGAGTAGCTTGGCATACAAGGAGCCCAAGGCTGGGTACCCAGCACCTCACAGTGCCCTGAGCACAGCCAGGAGTGGCCCCTGAGCACCTTCCAGTATAGATTGATTAATTAATTAAGTTGCCCAGAGTGCATGCCATATATCCATCCAATTTGTGAATTACCCAATTCAATCTCAGCACCACGGTCCCCCAGAGCACCCCCAGATGGACCCTGGTCACTGGCACCACAGGGTCCAAGCCACACCACATCCTCCGCCCCTGGCACTTAAACCATCTGGCTCTGCTCCAAAGCTGGCAAGAATCGTCACTTAGCCCTACTTGGACCTTCTCCATCCCGTTCCCCAGGAAGGGCGGGAGCTGAGCCTGCAGAAGCCGGAGCTGAAAGCCCTGGTGTCGGAGAAGCTGGAGGACCTGCACCGGCGCTGGGACGAGCTGGAGAGCACCACCCAGGCCAAGGCCCGCAGCCTGTTCGACGCCAACCGCGCCGAGCTGTTCGCCCAAAGCTGCTCGGCCCTGGAGAGCTGGCTGGAGAGCCTGCAGGCCCAGCTGCACTCGGACGACTACGGCAAAGACCTCACCAGCGTCAACATTCTGCTCAAGAAGCAGCAGGTGAGGGCGGGGGGCCAGGGGCAAGGGACCGGAAGGGCCTGACAGCTACTCCTCAGCGTGCATCCGTGTCGTTTAAAACATCAGTAACGGACACCAGCTGGGGAGAGGGGCGGACTACCAAGAGGGACAGAAAACGCTCAAGCAGGCATCAGAAAGCAGTTTTCTGTAAATTATCAGATTTAAACCTCCCGGGACATGGGGGACCCTTCAAGGGTTGAAGCTGCAGTGAACGGGGTGGTTGCACGCCAGCCTTCCCAGGGGCTGGCTTAGCTCTCCCCAGCTCCACAGAAGAGCAAAAGGAATAGCAGTAGCTACAACGTGGACGGGGCTGTGGGGTGGTGCAAGGACATTGAGAGGGCTAGTGTGGGCAAAGCAGGTCTGGTGTTGGTAAGCCGGCACCAGCCAGCCGGAAGTTCTAAGGGGAACCCCTAGAAACTTGGGAGGCCCAGAACCAAGCCCCTGGGCTGGGGAAGCCCTCCGTCGCCCTCTGCTGGCAGGGCCTCACATTGCACCAGTGACCTGAGGGACTGTATCCTATGTCGGTAGTAGTAGTAGCACTGTCTAGCACTGTTTGTCAATTTGCTCGAGCGGGCACCAGTAACGTCTCCATTGTGAGATTTATTGTTACTGTTTTTGGCATATCCAATACGCCACGGGTAGCTTGCCAGGCTCTGCCGTGCGGGCAGGATACTCTCAATAGCTTACCGGGCTCTCTGAGAGGGAATGCTTTACCCACTGTGCTATCCTACGTTGGGGTACAGTTTAACAGCAGGAAGGAGAAAGTAGACCTGGGGCTGCCAGGTGGATCGCTGGCAGCGTTACCGCGTTCCCTGCAGCCTCACACGTATTAAACCCTGAGGTGGTCTGAAGGAGCCCCGAGGAGATGCTCCCCCCGGGGGCTTCACCCCAGCGACCACCAGCGTAGCCGGCCAGCATGTCCTCCCAGTGGGAAGGAGATGTGTGAGCCGCGTCTCCCGCCCCGGGGCAGATGCTGGAACGAGAGATGGCCGTGCGGGAGAAGGAGGTGGAGGCCATCCAGGCGCAGGCCAAGGCCCTGGAACAGGAGGACCAGGGCGCCGGCGAGGTGGAGCGGAAGTCGCGGGTCGTGGAGGAGAAGTTCCGGGCCATGTGCGAGCCCATGAAGGCGCGCTGCCAGCGCCTGCAGGCCTCTCGCGAGCGCCACCAGCTCCACCGCGACGTGGAAGACGAGATCGTGAGTCCCCAGCCGCGTGTCGGGGGGTCCCCCTTCCCTCTCAGGAGCTCCCTGTGGGGGTTGCTCACGGTGCTCTGCCGTGTTTAGACCTTTGCTCCTTGAAGCAGGCTTCCGGGGGCAGTTTGAGCAGGTGGGATTCCATCAGTGAATGGGGGGGCATGAAAAATTTGGCAGCAGGAGCCAGGAGAATGTATAGCAACACGAGTGCCGGGTGCAGCTCTGGACACTCCTGCACCCCAACCCCCAGCATCGCCAGGGTGGCCCAAGGCAGGCTTGAGCAGTCGCAGGAGGGCCTGGAACAATAGGACAGTGGGACAGTGGGCAGGGCACTTGCCTTGCATGAGGCCAACACAGGTTTAGCATCCCTCCCTCCCCTCCTCCCAACAACACATTGGTCCCCTAGACACTGCCAGGAGTGATTCCTGAGCACAGACCCAGGAGTCAGCCCTGAGCACTCCCAGGTGTGGCCCCCAAACAAGCAAGAACCAAGGGGTGGGGCCCCCAGAGCACCAATTGGGAAGTACCTCTTGAAAATAAGGAGAAAATTTTGGCAACACTAAAAGATCTCCGAATGTGCGGAAACCGAGTATTAATTCAAGTCAACCTAATCTTGAACCCTCCGGCCGCAGTCACCCAAGCGGCGGTTCTTGGGCGTGAGGGGCCATGAGTGATGGAAGCTTCAGAAGCCCTGTTCTAGAACACTTTTTCATTTCGAGAGGACCATTCCCGGATCACACAGACCAGCAGCCCCTCCCTGGACCCCCTCCCCCCGCCCCTTACTCTTTCCTCCTCCCCCTCCAGCTGTGGGTCACAGAGCGGCTCCCCATGGCCAGCTCCATGGAACACGGCAAGGACCTGCCCAGCGTCCAGCTCCTCATGAAGAAAAACCAGGTAAGGCACAGGTGAGAGGCCGAAGAAGTGGCCCAGCTGGGAAACTGGCCTTTTCCTACGGTTTTCTCTGGCTCCCAGCTTCAGGGTCCCCTTGCTCCCCTCCATGCGGGTTCCCCGGGGAGGCCAGGAGGCAGCGGGGGGGTGTGGCCTTTGCAAGGGGCTGGAGCCGGGAAGGGACTGGGAGAACCTGGGGGTGTAGCCAGAGGGGCTTAAGGTGGGGTGGAGCCCACAGGGGTGCCCCCGGTGACCCTGCACGGTCCCCTCCTCTCTTGCCCCGGGCAGACGCTGCAGAAGGAGATTCAGGGCCACGAGCCGCGCATCGCGGACCTCACGGAGCGCCAGCGGGCCCTGGGGGTGGCAGCGGCCGGGCCCGAGCTGGCCGAGCTGCAGGAGATGTGGCGGCGCCTGAGCCACGAGCTGGAGCTCCGGGGCAAGCGGCTGGAGCAGGCCCTGCAGGCGCAGCAGTTCTACCGCGACGCCGCTGAGGCCGAGGCCTGGATGGGCGAGCAGGAGCTGCACATGATGGGCCAGGAGAAGGCCAAGGTGAGTCGGGGCCGGGGCGGCCTCTCCTCCCGCCCCCTGCCCCCTCCTCCTCGGGCCAACGCCCCCGTCCACGCCCCCAGGATGAGCTGAGCGCCCAGGCCGAAGTAAAGAAGCACCAGGTCCTGGAGCAAGCCCTGGCCGACTACGCCCAGACCGTGCACCAGCTGGCCGCCAGCAGCCAGGACATGATCGACCACGAGCACCCGGAGAGGTGGGCACAGCCCCTGGGGCAGAGCCTGCCGCACCACGTGCAGACAGAACCTTCTAGAAAGCCAGAGAGGCGGGGCTGGAGCTATAGTAGAATGGGGAGGGCGTTTGTCTTGTACGCGGCCTATCTTGGTTCGACCCCCGGCATCCCATAGCGTCCTGCGAGCACCGCCAGGAGTAATTCCTGGGTGCAGAGCCAGGAGGAACCCCCGAGTGTGACCCCAAGAAGCAAAGGAAGAAGGGAGGAAGGGAGGGAGGGAGGGAGGGAGGGAAGGAAGGAAGGAAGGAGAGGAAGGGGAGGAAGGGGAGGAAGGGAGGAAGGGGACGGAGGGAGGGAGGGAAGGAGGGAGGGAGGGAGGGAAAGAGAAAAGCAAGCAAGCAAGCCAGAGAGGCAGGGCCCGGGGAGCCATGGCAGGGTGGTGGCGGGGAGAGTGCTGGGGGCGGCTGCAGTGGCCTGTACTGGCTCCCCTCCCCCCCCAGCACGCGGCTGTCCATCCGCCAAGCCCAGGTGGACAAGCTGTACGCCAGCCTGAAGGAGCTGGCCGGCGAGCGGCGGGAGCGGCTGCAGGAGCACCTGCGGCTGTGCCAGCTGCGCCGGGAGCTGGACGACCTGGAGCAGTGGATCCAGGAGCGCGAGGTGGTCGCCGCCTCCCACGAGCTGGGCCAGGACTACGAGCACGTGACAGTGAGTGCAGGCGGGGGGCACGGCACCCCCTCGTGGACTAAGCCCGAGGGAGGCCCTGGGGCCAACACGGAAGCCGGGACCCTCCAGGCTCTCACGGGAAGGCACAGAAGCCGCGGTGTGGGGGTCCGGACGCCCGTTGGCGCTGAACACGGGCCTTAGTTCTCCGTGTCTGGGGGGCTGACGGGCAGGAAAACGTTGGGGCGCCAACACTCCCCCAGAACTTCGCTCACTCTGGCCCCCGCCCGCCCCCGCAGATGCTCAGGGACAAATTCCGAGAGTTCTCCCGCGACACGAGCACCATCGGGCAGGAGCGCGTGGACGGGGCCAACACGCTGGCCAACGGGCTCATCGCCGGGGGCCACGCCGCCCGCGCCACGGTGGCCGAGTGGAAGGACAGCCTCAACGAGTCCTGGGCCGACCTGCTCGAGCTGCTGGACACGCGGGGCCAGGTGCTGGCCGCGGCGCACGAGCTGCAGCACTTCCTGCACGGGGCGCGCCAGGCGCTGGCCCGGGTACAGCAGAAGCAGCAGCAGCTGCCGGACGGCGCCGGCCGCGACCTCAACGGCGCCGAGGCCCTGCAGCGCCGCCACTGCGCCTTCGAGCACGACATCCAGGCCCTCAGCGCCCAGGTCTGAGCCCGCCAGAGGAGCTGGGGAGCACGTGGGCAGCGGGGCGGCCTTGGGAGGGGCACAGGCAGGGAGTTAGGAGTGCCCCGGGGAGGGACCGAGCCGCAGCCCTGGGCACTCGCTTTGCTTGCAGCTGACCCCGGTTCGATTCCGTGCACCACAGAGGGTCCTCCTAGCCCCGCGAGGAGTGAACCCTGGGGTGATTCCTGAGCCAGGAGTGACCCCTGAGCACTGCCAGCATGGCTCCAAAACGGACACAGAAAAGGAGTGTCCCAGGGACACATCTCTGGGGGGACAGTCACACTCACAAGCCTCCCTGGATGTCTTGGAGACTGTGATGGGAACAGATTGGCCCGTCCCTCCTCACCCTCAAACCCGCCGACCTGCCAGTTCCCGCCCCCGCAGGCGTCTGGAACCCGTGCTTGGTTCCTCCGCGGACCCCCCATGTTGGGGGCTCAGGCCAGCATTGGAGCCTGCACTGCCAACTAAGCTCAGGGCATCACAGCTTCTGGGACACTTTCATGGACCCTGAGTCCATCTTGTAGATGCTTTTCCGGTCAGGGCCCCCCTCCATCTATACCGGTGCCACTGGGCTCAGAATGCGTGACCTTGCACCGTCAGCCACTGAGCCGGGTGGCCCTTTTAAAGGGCGGCCCCAGGGGCCGGAGCGATAGCACAGCGGGTAGGGCGTTTGCCTTGCACGCGGCCGACCTGGGTTCGATCCCCGATCCCCGGCATCCCATATTGTCCCCCAAGCACTGCCAGGAACAATCCCTGAGTGCAAAGCCAGGAGTAACCCCTGAGCATCGCTGGGTGTGACCCAAAAAGCAATAAAAATAAAAATAAATAAATAAATAAAGGGCGGCCCCAGCTGAGCCCCACCCTGTGGCGGGTGACACAGTACCTCGTCCCCCCGCTTCTCCCACCCTTCGCTCCTCTGAGGGCCTCTCCAGCGGGCGTCACGAGCAGGAGGCGGGGGGCACTGAGGGCCAAGGGAGGCGGCCGCTCCCTGACTCGGCGCTGGGCTCCGCAGGTCCAGCAGGTCCAGGACGACGGCGTCCGGCTGCAGAAGGCCTACGCGGGGGACAAGGCGGAGGAGATCGGCCGGCACATGCAGGCCGTGGCCGAGGCCTGGGCGCAGCTGCAGGGGAGCTCGGCCGCCCGCCGCCAGCTGCTCCTGGACACCACAGACAAGTTCCGCTTCTTCAAGGCCGTGCGGGAGCTGATGCTGTGGATGGACGGGGTGAACCTGCAGATGGATGCCCAGGAGCGGCCCCGGTGAGGCCCGGGAGGCCCGGGGACGCGGCTGGGACCCCGGGTACTAGGCAGCGGGGCTGACGCGGGCTGTGTACCTCTAGGGACGTGTCATCCGCCGACCTGGTCATCAAGAACCACCAAGGCATCAAGGCCGAGATCGAGGCCAGGGCCGACCGCTTCTCCTCCTGCATTGATATGGGGCAGGGGCTGCTCGCCCGGGGCCATTACGCAGCCGAGGAGGTGCGTGAGGCCTGGTGCCGCCCGTGTCCCCTCCGTGCTGCTCAGGGCTCTCCTGCTCCCCCGACAGGCCGCCTCCTGAAATCAGAAACCCCCTCTCGGACCCCAGGAGAGGACCTGTCACTCACCCCCCTCTACCCCCCCAGATCTCCGAGAAGCTGTCCCAGCTGCAGGCCCGGCGCCAGGAGACGGCGGACAAGTGGCAGGAGAAGATGGACTGGCTTCAGCTCGGTGGGTGCCGGGCCGGGGATCCTGGCCGCCGCCTTCCGAGGCCACCGCCGGGCTCTGGCTCCTGGGGGTGGCCACCCTCATGCCTGCCCTGCCCCCTTCCCCGCAGTGCTGGAGGTGCTGGTGTTCGGGAGAGACGCGGGCATGGCAGAGGCCTGGCTCTGCAGCCAGGAGCCGCTGGTGCGCAGCGCCGAGCTGGGCTGCACGGTGGACGAGGTGGAGAGCCTCATCAAGCGGCACGAGGCCTTCCAGAAGTCCGCGGTGGCCTGGGAGGAGCGTTTCAGCGCCCTGGAGAAGCTGACCGCAGTGAGGGCCACAGCACCCCGGGGTGCCCGCCCGCCCCAGCCCCGTGCCCGGCCAGATATGGCTTCTCCCACCGGCCCCGGTGTCTTCCCCCCCTTCACTCGGAATCGCACCCCGCCCACTCCCACCCATCCTGGGTCGTCAGCCCAGCGGGCCGACACCACCACGTGCTGACCGCGCCCTCTCTTGACAGCTGGAGGAGCAGGAGCAGGAGCGGAGGAGGAAGAGGGAGGAGGAGGAGCGGAGGAAGCAGCCCCCTCCGCCAGCCCAGACTGCCGCAACACCCGCAGGGGACCTGGTGGATGGCCAGGCCCCCGATGCCCCCAGAGATGGGTGAGAGCAGGGTGCTGCGGGGTGGGCCGGGGGGTGGGGCTGAGCAGAGCCACCCCCGGACTCACCGCCCCGTGTCACCTTCTGTCCTTCTAGAAACCACCCTCGGTTGCCAGCGTCCACGGCCGCCAGCGTTAATGGTGTCTGTACAGACACAGAGGCCCCCCAGGTGAGCGCCGCTGCCCGGCACCCCGGCCAGACTGGGCCCCCTTCACCCCCTCTTACAGCCTCTTGTCCTTGTAGCCCCAGTTGGAACAGCAGACACTTGAGCAGGGCAGCCTCCCCGAAGGGACTGTGAGTTTCTCCAGGAGTCTGGGGGCTCCCCGCGAGACGCCGAGGACTGGGGGACCCAGGGCGGGAGGGGGCAGAGGCTCTAGGAAGTTTAGGGGGTGCAGGAAGGCCAGCCGGGCACATTGGGCCTAGGAGACGGTGGGGGGCGCTCCCGGCAGCGCCTCTGACACGGAGCCTCCCCCCCACAGGGCTCTGGCACCGGGGGAGAGGCCGGCGGGCCCCGGGGTGAGCGGCCGCCCCACACGCGGGGCGCGGCCCCCTCCACCATGCCCCAGAGCAGGTCCGAGTCGGCGCGGATGGGCACGCTGCCCCCACGCGGCCCCGAGCTGTCTGCCCAGGAGCAGATGGAGGGGATGCTGTGCCGCAAGCAGGAGATGGAGTCGTTTGGCAAGAAGGCTGCCAACAGGTGCCCGGGCGCTTCCTGGGCCAGGTGGGGCGGGGACGGGGTGCCCGCAGCGGGGGGCACCCTCGCGAGTGCCGGGTAGTAAAGGCCTGGCACCACCCGCCTCCCCCCCCCCCAGGTCCTGGCAGAACGTGTACTGCGTGCTGCGGCGCGGGAGCCTGGGCTTCTACAAGGACGCCAAGGCGGCCAGCGCGGGGGTGCCCTACCACGGAGAGGTGCCCGTCAGCCTGGCCCGGGCCCAGGGCAGCGTGGCCTTGGATTACCGCAAGCGCAAGCACGTCTTCAAGCTGGGGTAGGCACAGAGCCGCGGGTGAAGGTCCCGAGCAGCTAGGGGGACAGAGGCAGATGCGGGACAGGTCTGTCGTCGCCCACACAGGGAGGGGCGGGTGCCAGGTGCTGGCTGTCCCCTCGGAGCAGAAAAGTTTGGCGGGGGACAGGGCACAGAGCCGGCACTCCCCTGCTGCGGGGGGCACCCCGCCCCCACCAGCAGCAGCTGAGGGAGCAAGAAGTGGGTCCCAGGGGGCAGTCAGCAAGGGAGGGAAGGGGTCTGGCTCTCCTGGAATCTGAAGAATGTGCCATGGGGGTGTGTGTGTGGCTGGAATCTAAGGAATGTGCAGGGGTCGGTCTGGCTCTATCTGCCCTGAGGTGTTCTCTCTCTCTCCCTCTCCCCCCCCCCCGTCCCCCCTCTCTCTCCTCCCCCTCCCTCTCCCTCGCTCTCTTTATCTGTCTCTCCCCCCACGCACTCTCTCCCACTCTCTCTCCCTCTCTCTCACAGCTTGCAGGATGGAAAAGAATATTTATTCCAGGCCAAGGATGAGGTGAGTGTCCCTTCTCCTGCGTCCCTGTCCCCGACCATTCCTGGAGCCTTCCCTTCCCTTGTCCCCGGCCGGCCCCACCTTGAACATCTCATTCTTGGAAATGAGGCCCACCAGGCGCCTGAATCAGGACCTCCCCCTCGCCCACCATCCATGCTTCCTGTCCGCAAGGGCCCTTGGCACCAAGAGATTGGAGTGTGCGAGCTCCTGTCCCACCGTCCCGCGACCCACAGCCCGCTCCCACTGACCACTCCCACTGACCGCTCCCGCTGACCACTCCCACTGACCGCTGCTGCTGACCACTCCCACTGACCACTGCCGCTGACCGCTCCCACTGACCACTCCCACTGACCACTGCCGCTGACCGCTCCCGCTGACCGCTGCCTCGCCTGTCCCGCAGGCCGAGATGAGCTCGTGGCTGCGGGTGGTGAACGCCGCCATCACCTCAGCGTCCTCTGCCTCTGGGGAACCTGACGAGCCCGTGGCGCCCAGTGCCACCCGGGGCATGACCCGGGCCATGACCATGCCCCCAGTGTCCCCCGTCGGGGCCGAGGGGCCGGTGGTCCTGCGCAGCAAAGACGGCAGAGAACGAGAGCGAGAAAAACGCTTCAGCTTCTTCAAGAAGAACAAGTAGTGGGCGGGCGAGCAGACCCGCGGGCCAACTCCTCCCTCCTCAGGACACTGCCAGGGGCTGTGGACGGCCCCGCGCTCCTCTCCGTCAGGACAGCAGCCTGCTGCTAGGGGCCACGGCCACAGTCACCGTCACCACCGGAGCTGTCTCTGGCGAGGAGTCAGTGCCCCCGAGGGCAGCCTTCTCTCCTGCTATTTAATTCCAGACCGGTGGTGGGACCCAGGCGACCTGACCCCACTCCCCCACTTTCTCCGTCTCCCCTTAGCCTTATGCCTCCCCCCCTACCCCGCCACAGTGCGGATAACTCCACACCCCCCACCCCCCCCACAACCGACAGGCCACTGGGAAGTGGCTGCCCCCGGCTTGGGGCCGCTCTCCGGCCCTGCCTGAGCTCGCCATCCGGGCCTTTGCCCCGGGACCGCCAGGAACCTCTCCGAGCTGACGCAGGACCCGGGGCCAGACTGCCGGACGGAGTCGGGGACCCCCCCTCCTCTCTGACTCCAGCCACCACTCCAGGCTTCCAGGGGGAGCTGCTCCCAGCAGCCGCAGCCTGGGGTCTAGCCGGGGCAATGATTAAAGAGCCCAGCTTCTCTCCTCTGCCTCCGCGTCTCTACCTGCCCCGCGCCCGCCTCCCCCCAGCCACTGGACCCCCAAGCGTTTCTGTGCACGGCCAGGCCCACATGCGGACCCCCCTGGCTGGCTTGACGGGGCTGTGGCCTCTTGCTGTACCAGGGGCCCCCACCACACACACGTGAATGCAGTGCGCCAGCAAGGCCCGACTGGAAAGGCCACAAATGCGACCCCCATCCCCTCCTTGCTCCTCCCTTTATTCTCACTACTGTCTTCAGAGGGGGAGGGTGCTTGCCTTTGCACACCGGGGTTGAAGCCCCAGCACCCCATGTGGTCCCTGAGCCCGCCAGGAGTAAGCCCTGAGCACTGCCAACTCTGGCCAAAAATACAAAAGAAAAAGGGAAAAATAAGGAAGCCTGGGGCTGGAGTGATAGCATAGCGGGTAGGGCGTTTGCCTTGCACACGGCCGACCCAGGTTCAAATCCCAGCATCCCATATGGTCTCCTGAGCATGGCCAGGGGTAATTTCTGAGTGCAAAGCCAGGAGTAACCCCTGTGCATCGCCAGGTGTGACCCAAAAACCAAAAAAAAAAAAAAAATAAGGAAGCCCTGGGCCCCCCTGCACTCCGGAGGGAGAGGGTGGAGAGCAGCGCCTGTGGTGGTAATCAGTCACCCCACCTCCTGCCTGCGCCCCAGGGAGTTCAGACAGGGCTGACAAGTGGCACCCTTGGGAGACACCAGGTGCACCCTGCTTGCAGAGATGCGCCCGGGCCCAGACTGCTCATTGGAGGATGGCCGGAAGCAGGAGTTCCTTCCTGGTTCCAGCTCGGCAGCCTGATACTTCGTGGCAATGTCAACAGGACTGGCCTTGGCCTTCTGCGGGAAAGCCGTTTTCCCCACACACAACCGTTTCCTCTGGGGCCCTTCATAGTGTGATGGCCCAGGCCTGGCCGCACCGTCTCCCACTACATCTGCTGGGGCAAGGTTAGAGCCAGGCTGTGCCCAGGACCCCCTCAATTGGGTCCGGAAAGGCCACACGAGATCAGGGCAGAAAGCGGGGTGGAGGAGTGGAGCATCTGTTGCGCCACGCCTGGCTATGCTCAGGATATTCCTGGGTCTGTGCTCCGGATGATCTTTGTGACGGGGACCAAAAGGGTTTTGGCTGCAATCAAGCGCCTTAACCCCTGTACTATCCCTCCGACCCCCAAAGCACAAACTTGAAGACAAAAGTTGATCAACATGATTATAAAAAATCAAAGATTTCTGTTCAATGATGGGCAAAGTGAATGAAGGCCACCCTGCACAGAGGTAGCTGGACTGAGAAAAGCTACTTGAAACCAGTATCTAGAATATACACAAAAATCCTGTAAATTAATAAAAGGGAGACTGTACCCCTACAAGAAAGATGAGCCAGAGACATGAATAGTGAATAGGTAATTTACAGAAAAGTCCCAAAGCTTTATAAGAACAAGAGATGATTAAAAATCATTTGGAACCAGAGGAATAGTACAGGAGTAGAGCAGGTGGGGCCCAGTTATTACTGTTATTAGGTTTAATTTCAAAATGAACAGTTATCCTACATGATGTAAGACAGTATGGGGCTTAAATGTTGCACTGGGGGTGCTGGAGTAATAGCACAGCAGGTAGGGCTGCCTTGGACGCAGCCGACCTGGGTTCGATTCCCAGCATCCCATATGGTCCCCTGAGCACCGCCAGGAGTAATTCCTGAGTGCAGAGCCAAGAGTAACTCCTGTGCATCGCTGGGTGTGACCCAAAAAACAAAAACAAAAAAGTTGCACTGGGGGTGAAATTTCGGATTCATCTAGAAATTTTGGGTGTGCGGAGTTATCTGCATGGCTGCAGGGCTGAGGGGCACCCATGCAGCCTAGCCTGACACCTCCCAACCTGTCCCTCAAGCAAACTTGCCTGGCATGCAGTCGACAAACCGCATATGGTCCCCTGAGCCCAACCCCCACCCCCAAATTTAAAAAGTAAACATTATCCTAGGTATGTATGTATGAAAGAAAACCACAGTGCAGCGAGAGTAGACAGGGTGCTGACCCTAAGTGCAACCAACCCGAGTTCAATCCCCAGCACCCCATATGGTCCCCCAAGTCCCACCAGGAGTGGTCCCTGAGTGCAGAGCCAGGAGTGAGCCCTGAGTATTGCCAAGTGTGTCCCAAAAACTCAAAAACATGGAAGTTCAGTCATATTCAAGGTTTCAAACAGCCATTGAGGGGTCTTATAATTACCCAAGAGGTCAACTACACATTTTTACATCACATTTACATAAATTTACCAAATGCACAATGGGAAGCATCTTTTTCTGTACCAGAAGAAACCAATTGCTAAAAGATGCATTTGCAACAATTTTGAGGGAAAGTGAATATAAATGTTAGATAATATTAATTAGCATATTTTAAAATGCGATGTTATAAAGGCAGATAGTGTGAAGCAAAGATGCATCGCTTTCACCCTCCAGGATGCCAGGTGTGAAAAAAAGCAAGTGTGGGGGGGTACTCCATGGTAAGATGTGATTGGTGGCTGAGAGTCACTTCCTCAGAGGAACCAAGAGACAGGGACCACCAATTGATGGTCAACAGATGTTTATTCAAGGTATAGGACTGCTGTAGGTGTGATTGATCATTTACAGAGCTAAAGCATTTGATAGAAGCAATTTTTGGGGGAGGATTAACTCAAGAAGACATTCCGTCTCCCAGAGGCAACACTCCATCTATATTGCTTTTTATTTTTCCTTGCTGTTAGTACATATTAAACAAATAAGTTGTTTTTTTTTTTTTTTTTTTTTTTTTTTGCTTTTTGGGTCACACCCGGCAATGCTCAGGAGTTACTCCTGGCTCTGCACTCAGGAATCACCCATGGCAGTGCTAGGGGGACCATATGGGACACTGGGATTTGAACTCGGGTCGGCCATGTGCAAGGCAAATGCCCTACCCGCTGTGCTGTCGACTCCTCCGCCCTAAGTTTATTTCTTAATCTTTGCAGTTACTTGGATAAACACAGTAAGAAATATAGACTCCAAAACTTATTTCTCTAGGCTCCGGGAACTAAGGTTGGCCAGACTTGGGGGCTGGAGCTATAGCGCAGCAGGTAGGGCATTTGCCTTGCATGTGGCCAACCTGGGTTCAAATCCCAGCATCCCATATGGTCCCCCAAGGGCACAACCAGGAGTAATGGAGTAATTCCTGAGTGCAGAGCCAAGAGTAACCCCTGTGCATCGCTGGGTGTGACCCCCCCAAAAAAAGCAAAAAAAAAATAAAAAATAAAGTTGGCCGGGCTTTTACCATAAATCTCAGACTAAGTCCTGAGAACAGTTTAGCTTTTCCTACTCCATGGGGTCCTGTCTTTTAGGTCAGTATGGTCATTATCAAGACCATGCTTTATGATTTCTAGACTGTCCCATATCAAAGCCAGGGCAGCTTTGCTGCTTGCTCTGGGTCCATTCAGAGATACCTTGGTGGGATCCAGCTTTTTGGGATGTTAGGAACTAAGGCAACTGAAGCCTGAGTCAAGTAATTAATAACGGATGCCCAGGAGTAAACTTATTCCAGTCAATTAACTCCTAAATATTAGGAGCATAGCATTAATGATCCTTCTGTGTTTAAGCAAAGAACATTGCTCTGTAGTAAATTATGTGCAAGTTATAGGGGAAAGAGAAAAGCAAATAATTTGTTACAAACACAAAATCCAGATCACCAGAAGGTTTGACTCTATAAGTAACCAAGCCTGACTTGGGGAATTTAGTAGCTAACAGAATGAGAGGTCAAGCACAAACTGAAAGTTAAGATAAACTCTGGGGGTGCTGGAGCGATAGCACAGCGAGTAGGGCATTTGCCTTGTATGCGGCCAACCCGGGTTTGATTCCCAGCATCCCATATGGTCCCCTGAGCACCTCCAGGAGTAATTCCTGAGTGCAGAGCCAGGAGTAACCCCCGTGCATCGCCAGGTATGACCAAAAAAAAAAAGCAAAAAAAAAAAAAAGATAAAAAAAGATATATTCAGGGGATTAAGAATGCTCATGAGAGCACTGTAGCTTCTCTCAGGGAGCAAAGGGGGCAATTCACTCATGAAGCCTAAAATACTTGGGGTTAATATCCAACAAGATAGTATGGGCAAAATGACAGTATGTAGGGGCCACAGCGATAGTACAGTGGGGAGGGCCTTTTCCTTGCATGTGGTCAACCCGGGTTTGATCACTGGAATCCCACGTGGTCCTCTGAGCACTGCCAGGAATAATTCCCAAGTGCAGAGCTAGGAGTAACCGAGGACTGTCAGGTCTGCACTGCCCCTACCCCCACCAAAAAAAGTGCCTAGGGTTTGTGTATGCATTGTTTTTTTGGTGGGAGGGAGGCCATACCCAGCGGTTGGCCATGTGCAAGGCAAGCATCCTATTGCTCTGCCCCTGAGATTCTTTTAAAACACCAGCCAAAGGGGTTGGAATGATAGTAAATCGGGTAAGGTACCTGCCTTGCACGTGGTCAACCTGGCTTTGATCCCTGACACCCCTCAAGTCCTGTCAGAGTGATCACTGAGCACAGAGCCAGGAATAAACCCTGAGCACAGCTAGGTGTGGCATTAAAAAAAAAACAAAACAGCCAAGGGCTAGAGAGAGTCCAGGGGTTAAGGCAACTGCCTGCCTTGCATGCAGTCATGCAGTTGGTTCAGGTTCAATTCCCAGCACTTGCATAACCAGGAATGGTTTAGGCAAGGCATTTAAGCACAAAGCCAGGAGTAGCCCCTTAGTACCAGAGGGTGTGGCTCGATCCCCTCCCTCCCACCAAAAATAAATAAAACTCTAGACAATAGCTGGAGAAATAATACAGGAGTTAAGGCACTTGCCTTGCATTCCAGTGACCTGCGCTGGAATCCCCATCACCACATACAGTGCCCTGAGTCACTTCTGAGCAGAGATCCCGGAAAACCCCTGGGCACCGCAGGGTGTGACCCAAATACCAAAACCAAAGAACAGAGAGGCTGGATGAAATAAGATTAGCCAAATGCTGTCAAGCTAGGTAGAGAGCTTGCAGGGGTTCACAACTATCTCTACTTGTACATTTGATTTCCACAAGAAGTTTTTTATTTTTATTTATTTATTTATTTTTATTTTATCACCATGTGGAAAGTTACAAAGTTCTCAGGTTTATGTCTCAGTTATACCGTATTCAAACACCATCCTTCACCAGTGCCCATATTCCACCACCAAAATCCCCAGTATACCCCCCGCCCCCCACCCCAACTGTATAACTGATGAATTTCACTTCATTTTCTCTTCACCTTGATTACGTTCCATATTTAAACACAAAACTCACTATTGTTTCCACAAGAAGTTTTAATTGAAAAAATATGCACTAAAAATATGTCTTACGAGAAGACAAACACAACACACTTGTATAACTGCCTATGGGGGGAGGAGTGGAGACAAAAGGGCATAAACAAGAGTAGGAGAGCCAGAGAGATAAAACAGGACGGAAGCACTTGCCCTGCATGCAGCCGCTTCTACAGGCCCTATGTTAAACCAGGTAACTCCTGAGCGCAGAGCCCGAATAGCCCCTGAGAGCCACCAGGTATGTCGTTCCCCAACAATAAATAAAACTCTGAGTGTAGAAACTGGAAGTTTCAAGATGAAGAAAAGGAGGAGTGGAAAGGGGCAAGCAAGAACATTATTGAAATAGGAAGGACAGGGGCCGGAGCAATAGTACAACAGCAGGTAGGGTGTGTGCCAAGTAAGCAGCCAACCCAAATTTGATCCCTAGCAACCCACATGGTGCCTCGGGCACCATCAGGAGTAATTCTCGAGGGCAGGGCAAGGAGTAAGTAACCACTGAGCATCTCTGGGTGTCAAATTAACTAATTAAATAGAAAGGACAGCACTCTTGGGAAACGGCTGAGGAAACAATCCAGTGAAAGACATATCGAAGTAGTGCTGCGGATGAGGGGAACATGGGGAATTTGTGCTTGACGGTATCTGCAAGGAGTATGGGTAACTGACAAGGGCGCTGGCTGATCTGTTGGAGATAAACTCAATCCATCAATCTCCATAAACCTCCCTTTAGGGCAACAGTGAGTGATCAGCCCAACTGCTTCCTTTTGGCCACTAGGAGGTGTCCTTGGATCACAGCTAAATTCTGAACAGGCTTAACTTTTTCTAGGTATGGACTAGAAAACAGTGCCTGACCCCCTAACCGAAGCACCACCATCCTGAACCCCTGCACAGTGCAATCCATTGGCCATCTCATCACAGATGAGACTTGTGACAGACGGACCCACAATTGAGCTTCTATTAAAGCTGGGACGCAAACCAGCCCATGTAAACACACAAACAAAACACGTCTGATGAAGTGGTGCCTGGAAATAGCCTCTTAGCACCATCAAATCTTTGGTTTCCTCATATTTGGTAATAACGACAACAAAAGATCAATTATGGGGGCTGGAGCGATAGCACAGCGGGTAGGGTGTTTGCCTTGCACGTGGCCGACCCGGGTTCAATTCCCAGCATCCCATATGGTTCCCTGAGCACCGCCAGGGGTAATTCCTGAGTGCAGAGCCAGGAGTAACCCCTGTGCATTGCCAGGTGTGACCCAAAAAGCAAAAAAAAAGGGGCTGGAGAGCTAGCACAGCGGGTAGGGTGTTTGCCTTGCACGCGGCCGACCCGGGTTCAAATCCCAGCATCCCATATGGTCCCCTGAGCACGGCCAGGGGTAATTCCTGAGTGCAGTGCCAGGAGTAACCCCTGTGCATCGCCAGGTGTGACCCAAAAAGCAAAAAAAAAAAAAAAAAAAAAAAAAAAAAAATCAATTATGTCTTCTGTTAAATTAACTCTACAAAAAATGGCTAGCTTTGCTTAAATATGGCACACACCCTTGGGGCCAGAGTGACAGTACAGTGGGGAGGGCACTTGCCTTGCACGTGGCCAACCCAGGTTTGATTCCTGACACCCCATATGATCCCCTGAGCACCACTAGGAGTGATTTCTGAATGCAGAGTCAGGAGTAAGTAACCCCTAAGCATTGCTGGGTGTAGCTTCAAAACAAATACATAAAATACATATATTTGGGGAGCACAATTTTAGAAAAAGGTGATATACATATATGTACATATATTTATCTACACACACATACATATATATATACATATATATATATATAGCATATCTTTTCTAAAAATAGTGCCCCAGGGGCTGGAGTGATAGCACAGCAGGTAGGGCGTTTGCCTTGCACGCGGCCGACCAGGGTTCGATTCCCAGCATCCCATATGGTCCCCTGAGCACCGCCAGGAGTGATTCCTGAGTGCAGAGCCAGGAGTAACCCCTGTGTGTCGCCAGGTGTGACCCAAAAAGAAAAAAAATAGTGCCCCAAGGGGCTGGAACGATAGCACAGCGGGGAGGGCGTTTGCCTTGCACGTGGCCTACCCGAGTTCAATTCCCAGCATCCCATATGGTCCCCTGAGTACTGCCAGGAGTAATTCCTGAGTGCATGATCCAGGAATAACCCCTGTGCATCGCCAGGTGTGACCCAAAAAAGGCAAAAAAAAAAAAAAATAGTGCCCCAAGCAAACATCAGGGATGATCAGCTCACTAGTGATATAGACAGTAGAGAATTAGGGTGGGATTAGAAGAATGGTCCTAGAGAAATGGGTCCAGGAAATGCAAAAAATAATCCCATCTTGGGCTATCTCATCAAGATAGTCATCATTATCATCATCATCATCCCGTTGATTGTCAAATTTCTCGAGCAGTCTCAGTAACGTCTCCATTGGTCCAAGCCCTGAGATTTTAGAAGCCTCTCTCTACTTGTCCTTCCAACGATGCCGTACTGGAGGCTCTTTCAGGGTCAGGGAAATAAGACCCAGTTTGTTACTGGTTTTGGCATATGAATACACCATGGGGACCTTTCGAGGCTCTCCCATGCGGGCAGGAAACTCCCAGTATTTTGCCAGGTTCTCCCTGAGGAAGAAGTAGGCCAGGAGCTTGCTTTTAAGTCTCTGGATGCTGACCCTTGACAGGATTACACGGCGCCGGGCAGTCCCTGGGTGTGACTGCTTAGCTACTGGAAAATGGAAAATCTGGGTGGAGGAGGCTCAGTCCCAATCTGAGCAGCCTTGGAGGTCTCAGCCCCGGGTCCCACACACCTGGGTTCCTCTGCCAGTTCCTTCATGCGTGAGGCTTATCCAAACATGTGAAGAGGGGCCTTGAGCATGGCTGTGGCGAGGCTCTGGAGGTCTTTGGCCACCGGGAGCTCTGCTTGGGGCAGGGAGGGAAGCTGGAACCCATCCCCTCCGAGGAGGCCCCGGGGAAGACAGCCAGGCGTTCAGGCAGGAGACTCATCAAGAAGTACAGCAGAGGGGCCAGAGCGATAGCACAGCGGGTAGGGCGTTTGCCTTGCACGCGGCCGACCCGGGTTCGATCCCCGGCATCCCATATGGTCCCCCAAGCACCGCCAGGAGTGATTCCTGAGTGCAGAGCCAGGAGTAACCCCTGAGCATTGCTGGGTGTGACCCCCCCAAAAAAAAGAAGTACAGAGATAAAAGCACTTGCCTTGCACTAGATCCCAGGCACCATATCCTGGAGCACTGCCAGGAGCGAGACCTGAACACTGTGAGATGTGGCCAAAAAAATTTAAAAAATCCTGTCAACATTCTGAAGTTGGGCCTGAGAGATTAGAAACAAACAAACAAACAAACAAAAGAAATAGTATGGGGCTGGAGTGATAGCACAGCCAACAGGGCGTTTGCCTTGCACATGCCAACCTGGGGTTCGATTCCTAGCATCCCATATGGTCCCCCGAGCACCACCAGGAGTAATTCCTGAGTGCAGAGCCAGGAGTAACCCCTGAGCATTGCTGGGTGTAACCCAAAAAGAAAAATAAAAAAGAAAGAAAGAAATAGTACAGAGGTAAGGCGCTTGCCTGCACATGGCTGCCATCGGTTCAATTTCTGGCACAGCTGAGAGGGGAACAGGGCCACAAGATGCTCCTGACCATTCAGGTTCTTCAGGGAGATGCGGTTACGAACCAGGATGGTGAGGAGGAGTCTTTGCAGTTTCCCCATCTGGCCCAGAAGAGGAGCAAACACTGCAAAGGTGAACATGTGCATCGTGAACCTTGCTTCGACTTCCTGATACAGCCCAGCTGGATGGAACTCAGGACCTTCACTGGGATGAACATGTGCACAAAAGTCCATCTCTAACAGCACAGATGGGCATGGGTTCAACCGCTGGCACCATGCCCGGCCCTCAAACCCTGCCAGGAGTGACCCCTGAACACATAGCCAGGTGTAAAGCCAGAGCGCAGCTGGGTGTGGCGGCCCCCAAATCCAAAACAACAAACACAAAATAAATATAAAAGGTTTTTCACCGTCCCTGACAGGACATGTGACTTAGGAAACCCCTGCCCTTCCCTTTCTTTCTTTAAAGTCTCTCCTCCAGCCTAAGTTCTATTCTGACCTCGGACCCCTCTGGTTATCCCTTTTCTGGCAGCCTGTCCCCTCTCTCCTGGGGTTAGCCAGGTCCTCCAGGCATCAGGCCAGTGAGCCTGCAGGGCACTGAAGCCACTTGGGTCCTCGGATCTCTCCCTGCACCCCTGCCCCAATGCCTACTGCAGCACGTGCAGTGCCTCTGTGGGGCATCAATTCATCTGTCCCCGTGGTATCTTGAAATGTCAAATCCAGCTTACTCTGGAGAAACTATTCAGATCCAGTTTAATTTACAAGACAAGTGAAGTCTCTAAAACCTAGGTGTCCCTTAAAAAATGTTGAGTTCAGACTGAGCAATAGCACAGCGAGTAGGGCATTTGCCTTGCAGGCAGCCAAGCCAGGTGGGTTTGAGTCCCAGCATCCGATAAGGTCCCACAAGCACCGCCAGGAGTAATTCCTGAGTGCAGAGCCAGGAGTAACCACTGAGCATCACTGGGTGTGACCCAAAAAGAAAAAAAAAAAAGTTGAGTTCTTGGGACTAGAGAGATAGTGCTGTGGGTAGGGTGTTTGCCTTGCACATGGCTGACCTGGGTTTAATTCCTGGCTTCCAGCCAGGAGTAATTCCTGAGTGCAGAGCTAGGAGTAACCCGTGAGCATCGCTAGATGTGATCCAAAAGTGCCAAAAATAAAAAACAAAAAAAGAAAGAAAAGTTGAATTCTCCTACCAGTCTGTACTACGATTTGAGTTTGGAAAATTCTTTCCATGCGTGTCTTAGCTTATATGCAGTGGCATCTTGATTCTGGATCCCATATGGGACCCTAAGCACTGCCAGGAGTAATTCCTGAGTACATAACCAGGAGTGACCCCTGAGCATGCTGGGTGTGGCCCCCAAACAAACAAAACCCTGATAAAATGTTAAGTTGAGGGGGGTCTGAGACACATTAGCAGGGGTTAAGGCACTTGCCTTGCATGAGACCCAATCTAGGTTTAATCTCTGGGGACTACACCTTGTCCCCCGAACCTTGCCAGAAGTCCTGAGCACAGCTGAACACAGGACCCAAAAACAAAGAATTTTTTTTTCCCTTTACATATCCTGAGTATACTTTTGAGTCTTTGGGGCTTTTAGTTTTTGGGTCACATCCAGGGGTGCTCAGTTGTTACCCCTGGCTCTGCATTCAGGAATTACTTTTGATGGTGCTCGGGGGATCATATGGGAGGCTGGAGAAATGCCCTTCCCCCTGTACTATGTCTCCAGCCCCACTTTTGAATCTTTTGAAAAAACAAAACTTTTTATTGATTTGTAAGATGACAATTAAAGTTACAAGATTTTAAAACTGGTCTACAGGGGAGAAAAAAATGGAGCTTTCTATTCTAAATTTCTTGTTTAAAAGTGCTAAATGGAATGAGATAATGTCCTAAAGACTTAAGATTAAGCAGCCTCTTCAAAATAGTCACAGGGCTTTAGCTTAATAAATGACCTAAACCAATTTCAGTTTCTAATTTCAATTAGCTGTCTAGGACCCAGAATAATAGTATAGTGGTTGGGGCTTTTTTTTTTTCTTTTTGGATCACACCCAATGATATTATGCCTGGCTTTGCATTTGGAAATTACTCCTGGTGGAGCTGGGGGAACCATATGGGATGCCAGGGATCGAATCCAGGTTGGCCACATCCAAGGCAAAGCCCTACCCCATGTGTACCCCATGTACTACCGCTCCGGTCCCCATGGCTGGGGCTCTTGCCTTACACGAGGCTGACTGGGGTTTGATCCACAGCACCTCATAAGGTCCTGAGAACTCCACTAGGAGTGATCCCTGAATGCAGTCAGGAATAAGCCCTGAAAACTTCCAGGCGTGACCCAGAAGAACAAACAAAAAAAGCATCATTTGATAAATTTCCAAGTCAGAAAGGATTAAACCTTTGGTTTGGGGGCCAGAGAGAGAGAGTACAGCAAATAAGGCGCTTTGCCTTGTATGCAGCCTGGGTTCAACCTGGATTCAATCCTTGGTATTTCATATGGTCCCAAACGGTCTTATATAGTCAGGAATCAGGAGTGACTCCTGAGTATAGAACCAGAAGTAATTCCTGAGAACTTTCAGGTGTGACTCAAACAGAGAGAGAGAGAGAGATGGAGGGAGGGAGGGAGGAAGAGAGAGAGAGAGAGAGAGAGAGAGAGAGAGAGAGAGGAAAATATCTGTTCTCAGGTATCTTGTGCCTTGCAGTGCTCAGGGCCCACTCCTGGTGGGGCTCCAGGGTGACCATATCTGTATCTCATGCCCAGGATGATGGTGTTGGTGTCCACGATGAACCAGAGTGAGCGATATACAAGCCCCATACTATCTCTCCAGCTATACTATATAAACGGCAGGGGAGACTCCTAGCAGTGTTTAGGAGGTCAGGCCCCCACTGGTGATTCCTGACCATCTCCTGATCCAAAGCTTCAATTTTTAATAATTACAGATGATTCTACCCTGTTAAAGCTAACCTTTTTGGGTCACGCCCGGTGATGCACAGGGGTTACTCCTGGCTCTGCACTCAGGAATCACTCCTGGTGGTTCTCGGGGAAACTAATGGGATGCTGGGAATCGAACCTGAGTTGGCCACGTGCAAGGCAAATGCCTTACCCACTGTGCTCTCGCTACAGTCCCAAAGCTAACCTTAACATCAAGCCTGGTAAACATTTATTATTTTTTTCTTTTTGGGTCACACATGTGCAGGGTTACTCCTGGCTCTGCACTCAGGAATTACCCCTGGCGGTGCTCAGGGGACCATATGGGATGCTGGGATTTGAACCCAGGTCGGCCGCATGCAAGGCAATCGCCCTACCCGCTGTGCTATCTCTCCAGCCCCAAGCCTGGTAAACATTTAGAGGTTTAAATCCTTGCAAGTCTTCCTTTGGAATCCCAGGAACACCTTGCAGGCTTTCTCAAGAAAAATGTCACCAAAAACACTGACGGTCAAGTTGTTTCCCTTTGGGGTTTTCTTTCCTTTTCTTCCTTTTTTTCTCTTTCTTTTTTCTTTTTGAGTCACACATGGCGATGCTTTTAGGGGGTTACCCCTGGCAGTGCTCGGGGAGCACCACATGGGGTGGCGGAGATCGAACCTGGGTCGGCCGCGTGCAAGGCAAACTGCCCTCCCCGCCGTCCTATCGCTCCGGCCCCGGGTCGTCTCCCTCTCAGCAAACTCACCGAAAATACAGACTTGAGTAAACGGCTTTTCCAAACTAAACTGTTCATCAGCCCAGCGAGTAAATAGAAATCGGTTACTCAGAATGACTTTAATTTCAGGTCTGTCTTGCTGCCGGGTCCTGCAGCAAACCTAGTGTTGCTTTGAGAGAACTCGGGAGTTGCAGCTCGAGTCTGACTACGGCACTGAAGTGGGTCAAGGGGTATTGCCCGTGGCGACCTGTTGTGAAACTTGTCAGAAACCAACGTCTCGGCACAGATCTGCGTCAGGCAGACCTAACACGCGCCAAGGGCAGGTGAAGCCCCTCGGAGCCCCTCCAGAGAGAAAGGGCTTCACCCCTTTCCCAGGACCCTACTGCGGGGGACCCCCACGTCCCGGCTTCTCCGCCCTTCCCTTCAAATCGTTTCTGCTGAATCCCGCCATCTCCCCCCGGCCCTCGACTTGCCATCTCCGGCGAACCCCTCCCTGGAGACCCAGTGAGATAACCCTTTGTCATCAGCTGCCACTTCCACGCCCGCAACCCGCTCCCCCCAGAAAGTGGGCGCAATCGCACGCTCCATTGTGATGGTCGCTGACTCCCCCGGGGGTTCTCGCTTCACCTCAGCAGTGGTTGCGGCCGGAGCTCTCTGACGGAAGAGCGCCGACCCCCCTTCCAGGGTCCTGATTGGCTAGCTGCGGACTGGGGGCGGGCCGACCTCCGACGGCGCCGCCGTCACCGCGGGGCCCCGCCCTCGCGCTGGGGCTGCTGGGAGCCGAGCCGGGGGCGGGCTTTCGCCAGCGGCCGCGGGATTGGTCAGCAGGCGCCCGAGGGGGCGGGGACGGAGCCTGCGCGCACTCGCGCGTGCGTGAGCTGGCGCGCGAGAAAGGGCCCGGTCGCGCCGAGGCTCGAGCGGCCGTCGCCATTTTGTCGGGTTCTCTCTGACGCGGGAGCCGCCGCCGCCGCCGCCGCCACCCGGAGGTGCGAAGGGGTATCAGCTGGGTGGCTCGAGAGCTGGACGCCGGGCCGGGCAGGAGCTCCGGCGGACGAAGAAGGCCCCGAGTTGGGCTTTCTCTTGTGGCTGCGGGAGGTCTGGGCGGACAACGGGAGGAGGCGGGGCCGCGTCTCGGAGGGGGCGGGGCAGGGGTCGGGTCCCGTCTTTGTTGGGGCGATGGAGCGGGAGGTTGGACCGCTCGGGGGCCCCGGGTTGGGGCCCAGGGGGCGTTTTTATGCCGGTAGTGTCGTGTAGTGAAAGGTGCTCTGGCGCGGAGAGAGGCGACAACTTTCCCTCCAAAACCTCGGGACCGGGGAGGCGCTGATCCGTGTCCCTTAGCCCCCGTCTGAACTCGCTGACCCGCCCTGAAGAGAGCGTTAAGGCGTGAAACGGGCGGGCGCCTCTGTCTTACATGTGCGAGGCCCTGGGTTCCCCCCTCAGCCCCGCCAAAATAAAAGGAAAGAAAATAGACAGGAACCGCCATCCCTTGCTGCTTTAATCCGCCCGTTTTTCGGAATCCTCGGGCTCCGTCCCGCAAGCTTGCGCTGCATCTCCTTTTGCCAACAGACCATCCTTCTGGGAAGTGAGAATCAGGAACGTGGGGCGGGGGGCGCAGGGGTGTGTGGACCGCGCTCTCCTTTGGGGGAGGCATGAGAATTCCTCCGAGCGGCTGACTCCTGCCCCATCCTTAACTTGGGGCCACCCCCCTCCTTCTGTCCCCAGGCTCTTGTCAGGATGGTGAAGCTGTTCATTGGAAACCTGCCCCGGGAGGCCACCGAGCAGGAGATCCGCTCCCTCTTCGAGCAGTACGGGAAAGTGCTGGAATGTGACATCATTAAGAACTACGGCTTCGTGCACATCGAGGACAAGACGGCGGCCGAGGATGCCATCCGCAACCTGCACCACTACAAGCTGCACGGGGTCAACATCAACGTGGAGGCCAGCAAGAACAAGAGCAAAGCTTCAACCAAGCTGCACGTGGGCAACATCAGCCCCACTTGTACCAACCAAGAGCTTCGCGCCAAGTTTGAGGAGTACGGGCCGGTCATTGAGTGCGACATCGTGAAAGATTATGCCTTCGTGCACATGGAGCGCGCGGAGGATGCCGTGGAGGCCATCAGGGGCCTCGACAACACAGAGTTTCAAGGTGAACTGCTCTGGGGCCGGGGTGGATTGAGTGGGGTCCAAATGCTCAAAAGTAAGGCAAGAACCTAGGACCATGGCCAAGCAGGGTGGTTCCTTTCACTGCATTCAGTAGGAAAGAATTGGTTGTTGAGGCACAGTTTGCTCTTGGAAGCACAGCACCTCCCTTTTTCATATTGACTAAGATGGTCCGCAACAATTTTGTAGATTCACAAACCAGGTAAACTTAAATCCACAGCCTTTCAGTGCATTTGGATGAAGTTCTCAGTTTCTTGAGTGTTGGTGTGTTTAGACAAGGGAGAAGGGAAGGTAGTCTCTTACCACCTTCTATGGTTGGGGCCAGGAAAACTTATGTCTAAGAGTTTAAATATTTAACATTTATTCTTTTAATCATTTGAGGTGATGAGTTGTGCTAAGAAGGAGGAAAAGAGACATTATGCTGTATTAGAAACTTACTGAATTTAGAATTTGGGGAGAATTCTCCGAGTCCTCATTTGTTCTCTAGATAAACAGTGTAGTCACGGGCTATACGAACAGAGTCAAAGGCCATGCCATGGATAACTTCTGTCTACTGCTCACGGGAAAAGAAAATTCTAAAAATACCAGGTTGCATGGGTATGATGGTTCCACTGCTGGGGAGATTCTACAAGGACATCCCAGTGCCTATCAGTGATCATACCAGTGAGGAAACACTGTGTGATGTCATTGATAACACAGAGATGTCTGAAAATTCCAGACTGGTGCCAATATGGTAGCTCCTGAGCACATAGTAAGTTGAAGTAAAATGGAAATACTGGTTTCTCCATTACACTTTACATATTTGAAACAGTCAAAGTCGTGGGAGGCCAGTGGCTTCCATATTAACTGATACAGACTCTCACTCCCATAGTAAGTTCTGTTTGGTTTTTGTTGGGTTCACTGCACAGTGCCCAGTGGCTACTCCCAGTGTGTATTTTGCAGTGGCTGCTCCCAGTGATGCTCAGGAGACTGGGTGTTGCATGCAAAGCACAGGCGCCTTTAGGATATTTCCCTGGCCCCTAGAAAGTTCTCATAGTGCATTCTCCATAGTTTGTTACTCTTCTTATTTGGACCTGGTTGTTACAGCCAGCCACGTTGCAGATTCATAATTTCATACCATTTTTGCCTTGAGTGCCATTGGAAGGATTGTAAAAGTACTAAAGGGTTCCCACTAGTCCTAGAAAACAGTGAGAAGAGAAATGGGAAGGCAAAAGCTGACTGGAAGAGAGTAAGGAAGTTTGTGCATTGTGCATCAAGTATGTCTGGCCCAGCTGCTTTTTAAAGTTCAGGGCAGGGGGGCTGGAGCAATAGCACAGCGAGTAGGGTGTTTGCCTTGCACGAGGCTTACCCGGGTTCGATTCCCAGCATCCCATAAGGTCCCCTGAGCACCGCCAGAAGTAATTCCTGAGTGCAGAGCCAGGTGTGACCCAAAAAGAAAAAAATACAGGGCAAAGGCCATAGGTGCTCACTTCCTCTGTTCATCGTCTTTTTCTTTTTTGTTTCTTTTTGCCATAGTAGGCAATATTCAGCAATCACTCCTCACAGTGCTTGAGGGCCCATAAGAGCCTCGGGGACTGAACCCTTGTGAAATGCCTGCAAGAAAGTGCCCTACTTGCTATACCACTTCTTAGGACCCAGTTCTGCTTTTTTAACCAGGTGATAAAAAAGTTGATCATTGGCTTGACCTGGCATTTAGTTTTTCTTTAAAGTATAGGGTTGGACTGAGATCTAGATAGTACAGGGTGAAGATATTTTCATTGTAAGCTTCTCACCCAGGTTTGGTGCCCTGAACAATAGCAGTAGTTACTCCGGAGCATAAGAGCTACAAGTGTAAACCCTGAGCACTGCTGGGTGTGGCCCCAAAACAACAAAGTATATAGGGCAAAATTGTCGTTTCACAAAAAATACAATCCAGACTTCAATGTGTCCCTTTTTTTTTTACCCCCCACTTTTGGGGGGTCACACCTGGTAATACTCAGGGGCTCTCTGGGGGCCCTTATAGTGCTAGGGCTAGAACTCATCCTCCTTCCTGCAAAGCATTTGCCCCAGCCTGCCGCTTTTCAATTTAATGCCTTTTAGGTGATTTCCTAAAGAAGGTAGCCTCTTAATGAGTGTAGGCGGCTTCAGGACCCTTTTGAGCTTTCTCTGTTAATGCTGCCTTTTAGGATCCTGCGGTGTGTGGTTTCTAAAAGGAAGTAGCAGAATTTGAGTAGAACTAGGTGTTTCAGATTTTGTTCTCTTTCCATAAGCATCAGTGAACTGAATTGATACTGAGCACGATTTGCATTGGATGACTCTAAAGACGCTTTTCCCAAGTACCAGTTCTGGGCAGCTGAATTGGAATCATGTGTAATAGTTCAAGTGTCTTCCCCCAACTGATGTAGCCTTAACGTGGAGGATTCTCACTGTAGATAGTCAGAAGCCCAGGTTTCCCACCCCTCAGCATTTAAATAAGCTTTTCCAAAAATTTCAGCTCTCGGGGCTAGAGTGATAGCACAGCGGGTAGGGCATTTGCCTTGCGTGCAGCTGACCCGGGTTCAATTCCCAGCATCCCATATGGTCCCCTGAGCACTGCCAGGAGTAATTCCTGAGTGCAACCCCTGTGCATCGCCAGGTGTGACCCCCCCCCCAAAAAAAAATTTTCAGCTCTCGAATAAAAAGATTTTGGGTGAGAGAAGGGGGCTGATTTTCTGTAAAATGGTCACAGCACATTTTGGTAACTTTCGGAGCTCTCAGAATTATTTGAGCTGTTTGTCTCTCCAAGAGAAAGAGTGGTAGAATTTAATTTTTCAATTATTGGAAAAACTTTAGGGGTTTAAGATTACAAGCCTCTGGGTCCGAGAGGCTTGTAAGGCACTTGTCTTGCACACAAGCAGTCGACCTGAATTGCATCCCATATGGTCCCCCAGCACCACCAGGAGAGATATCTGAGTTCAGAGAGCCAGGAGTAACCAGCCCCTAGTATTGTCAGGTGTGGCCCAATAGTAAAACAAAAATTGCAAGCTTAACATTTAGACAGCTTGTTGGGGGAGGGGGTTGTTAAGAACACAAACCCACAAAACTATCTGCAGCTCCTTTTCTTCCAGGTAAATTTTCCACCTGAATTATTTTCACACAGTAGATTTTGCCACAGTTGTTCATAAACTTAATGAGCTCCAGTTTCTAAATCTTGAAGATTGGAGGTAGGAGTGATAAATTGTTTTTGTTACTCAAAAACCAGAAACATGGACTCGGTGTATAAAAGTGAAAAGTATGTTGATTTTATTTCTTTAAAAAAATGTACTACAGGGGCCGGAGCAATAGTCTAGTGGGTAGAGTATTTGCCTTGCATGCAGCCAACCCAGGTTCGATTCCCAGCATCCCATATGGTTTCCTAAGCACTGTCAGGAGTAATTCCTGAGGGCAGAGCCAAGATTAACCCCTGTGCATCACTGGGTGTGACCCAAAAAAAGCAAAAAAAAAAAAAAAAAAAGGTGCTATATATAGTACAGTGGTTAGGCATTTGCCTTACACTCTGCTGACCCAGGTTCAATCCCCAGCAACTCCATGTGGTCCCCCAAGCCCCCAAGCAGCAGTGATCCCTGTGCACTACCAGGTGTGGCCTTTAAACCAAAAATTTAAATAGAAATGTTCTCTAGGTCTCTGGATTGGCATGGTTTCTCTAACTTTAGAATTGTAGCATAATTGGTGCCTGTGGCACAGATGAGTCACCACACGTGTTTGAAAGCCAAGTGACTTGTAATCGTGCATTCTAAATTAGAGGGTGTATTAGGGTATACATTGGGTCAAAAATCTGCTCTTGGGATGAGAGTGATAGTATATGAGTAATGGCATCTGCCTTTCACGTAGTGGCCAGTCCTGCTTTGATCCCCAGCACCCCACATCGTCCTTGAACTGCCTGGAGTAAGCCCTGAGCACTACCAGGTGTAGTTGAAAAACAAAATTAAAAATTTGCTTCTGTTCTAAGCAAGTTGGTGTGTGACTGCTAATAACATCTAGAGTGTTGAATGGGAGTGGTTCAGTCTCTGAAACAGTGGCATGGCTCAACGCTGCTGTCAGAGAGGAGTTGGTACCTGTGGGCTATAGGGTGATGCCGGATTCTGTCTCTCCTACCATGTAAGCGGTGAGAACCTGAGTAACTTTTTTACTACCGAGAATAGGGCTTAAGTCGGAGGCTGTGACTGCTAGAAAGTGGGGTGGTAGGAATCGTGGACTTGGGGCAGCACTGGAACCAGGTTTGGCTGAAGTGTCCGACTACTCTACCCCGCTCCCCTCTCGGCCCGTGCGGGCCACTGTTCTAGCTGCCATCCTGAGTCGGGCTGTTTGTCACAGGATGGTGGAGCATGAGGCCTCCCATCGCATAGCTGCATCCAGACAAGGTCTGCTCAAGACAGAGCAGCTGGCTGGTCATGGGGGGAGGATCCTTCTGTCCGAGCATCCTTTAAGAGTGACTCAAAGCCCCAGTTCTCTGCTTTTGTTCTAGTGGCCGTCTAGCTGGAATTTGAAAAGCTTTGATTTATTCTCCAAAGTCTTAGTTCGGGGCTGAATTACTAAGAAAACTTCCAAATTGCTTTCAAAGACCTGGGATGCTTTCGTTGGTGGTACTTAAGCCCAGGGCAAGGATGGTTTCTTCTTTGCTATTTCTAGTGCTAGTCATTTTCTTGAAGTATGGATTTGGCTTGTTTGTATGGGTGCCCAGCTTTTAGGCAGATGCTATTTTCCCTTTTTCCGTATGTGTGTGTGTGTGTGTGTGTGTGTTGTGTTTTTGTGAACATACCTTGGAGGCTGCAGGGAGCTGTGTGGATGCTAGTGAACGTGGTGGGCTGCCTGCGCAGTGAGCGCCTTACCCACTGTTCTCTCTCCAGCCCAAAGGGCCGTGTTTTTCTAACCAGTGGGTACCTCCTGTAAGGACTAGTAAGCTGCATACATAGGACATGCAGATTGTTCTCAATCTATGCCATGGGAGCGCACTGTCCTGAAGAAGCCATGACTGCTTCCAGCTCTGTTCAGTGCTTCTGTAGAGCTTTCGAGTTCTTACCCTTGAGACACTGTGGTCACCTTTTTTTTCCCCCTCCATAAGCGTGAATTCGCCTTTGCTGACGAGTGTGGGATGGAGTCTTAGAATTCTTAGAGGTGCTGGCGGTAAAGCAGATGATGGGCCAGGCACGACTCTGGTACCCAAGAATGTCTTCTGGGGATACCTGCAGAAATGGCTGGATGGAGCCAGACCACCTGGCACTTGCTGTAGTTTTAAACTACAGCCTGATACAGCACCGTGATCATCAGAAGTTGAGAAAATGCTTTCTAAGCGGGGCTTGTATATGTGATTTGGAAATAGCGGCAGGGTTTGAATTGGTACAGTTACTAACAGCACAAAGCAGAGTGTTGGGCAACAACAGGGAAGTTGAGGAGACACAGTAGGAGGGAATCCGGTCTCCGTGGTGGAAGTAGGAAGCACTGACTGGTCTCTGAGGACTCGGATTTCCTTGCTCTCATCTGTTACATTTTTAGCTTTCGGAGATTAAGGGTAGAGAGTAGGAGTGTGTGTGTCTTATGCCAACTAGTTCATTTTCATTTGGGGGAGAATAAACAATGAAATTTTCTCAACTGTTTCTTCAAGGCAAAAGAATGCACGTGCAGTTGTCCACCAGCCGGCTTCGGACTGCGCCCGGGATGGGAGACCAGAGCGGCTGCTACCGGTGCGGGAAGGAGGGGCACTGGTCCAAAGAGTGTCCGGTAGATCGTTCGGGCCGCGTGGCAGACTTTACCGAGCAGTATAACGAACAGTACGGAGCAGTGCGCACGCCTTACACCATGGGCTACGGCGAGTCCATGTACTACAACGACGCGTACGGAGCGCTCGACTACTACAAGCGGTACCGGGTTCGCTCGTATGAGGCAGTGGCGGCGGCGGCGGCCGCTTCTGCCTACAACTACGCAGAGCAGTCCATGTCCCACCTGCCTCAAGTCCAGAACACAGCTGTGACCAGTCACCTCAACTCCTCCTCCGTGGATCCCTACGACAGACACCTGTTGCCGAACTCTGGTGCCGCAGCCACTTCAGCTGCTATGGCTGCGGCCGCCGCCACCACCTCCTATTATGGAAGGGACAGGAGCCCCCTGCGTCGCACTGCAGCTGTGCTCCCCACAGTTGGCGAGGGCTACGGTTATGGGCCAGAGAGTGAGCTGTCTCAGGCGTCGGCAGCGGCGCGGAATTCCCTGTACGACATGGCCCGGTATGAACGGGAGCAGTATGTGGACCGAGCACGGTACTCAGCCTTTTAAAAACTGGAGGTGAGAGCGGGGAGGGTGCTGTTGCAATTCTGTTTAGTCCTTTGAAATAGAGCCTGCTTCAGAGACCACTTGAGTCACCCACTGGTGTAGACAGAGGGTCAAGGCATTAGTTTTGTTTTGTTTTTCGTTTGGGGGGCCATACCTGGTGGTGCTCAGGGATCACTCGGCAGGCTCGGGGACCCTATGGTGTGCTGGGGATTGAACCCCTGGTCAGCCGTGTGCAAGGCAAGCTCTGGCCTGGTGCATGTTTTAAATCCCACTAGCTCAGGCCCTCCAGCGTCCTTGCTCCTCCTTGTGGAAACAGGCTGGGTTTGTTAGGGAGCGAGTAGAGGAAGCAGATCTTCCACCCACTGAGGTTTGTGGCCAGTGTGCTCTGTATTGTTTCCTCTCTGCAATAAACATCTAAGGTATTTTTTCATTTGTGGGCCAGGAAACAGGCCAGAATTAGGGCCAGAATGAAAACTCAAGCCTGGCTGATTCCAAAACAGTTTTCTTCCAGCCACAAGTGGTGGAAGCTGAAGTATCCAGATTCAGGAGCTAAGGGTTCATCCCAGTGAGAACCCTAACTACAGCTTAGACCTTGAAAGTATTACGTGGCTATCAGCCAGCTCAAGTGCCCATTCTAACTTAGGCTTCGGGCTCTAAAACACTTGCCTGGAAGCGAAATGTGTTTAGTTAGTAATGCAGAGCATTGCTGGATAAGTTTCTGCTTATCCTGTGACACTGCCCTTTGGAGCCTGGTGCCACCACTGCTTCTGGCAGTTTTGTTGGAGAGGAGCATGTAACGATTAGACAGGTAATATCGATGTGCGTGAAATCCCATTGTCACCCAAACATTTCCCTTCTTCAGAAAGTTCATGACAGGTTTAACGGCAGGAATAGGAGCCCCTAAAGGTGGATCAATCTTCCAGGGAGTTGTGGGAATGGCAACATGACAGCTTTCTTTTCTCCTGGTTTTTCTCACACCTTAAAATTGAGGGTCACGTACTTAACTGGGAGGCCTGTTGGCAAGGTGAAAGAGTTCCTACTCTTCTTAAATATTTGCGTAGAAGTACCACTATAGGAGTCCGCCCTTCTGAGAAGCAGATGTTATGAATTTGCTTTTATACCTGTCTGAGCACAAGTCTTGGGATCTCCTAAGCCCACTGTATACAAATGTGTGTCCATGTGTGTAAAGAGGATAATTTTTAAGAACTTTTGTAGCTTTACATTTTACTTTTGAAACAGTTGGAGCTACCATGGAGTGTGAGATATTCCTCTAAAGTAAGGTGGTATAATCTGTCGGATAACTTCTGTTCTCTCAAACAGGTTTCAAAGTTAAATGTTAAATTAGCATATTGTGGTCTTTAAAGGTTGTTCTAGGGTACTATAAAGTAAAATTTTTGTTGTGTGTGTGTTTGGGGGGCTGTTTTTTTTGTTGTTGTTTCATTTTCAGTTTTGGGACCATACCCAGTGATCCTCACTCAGGATCTTCTGCACTCAGGAATTACTCCTGACAGTGCTCGGGGGAACCATACGGGATATCAGGGATTGAACCTGGGTTGGCTGCGTACGAGACAAGTGCCCTACCTGCTGTAAAATCACCTTTGGCCCTTGTAAAGTGAATTTTTATGGCAAGCGGTGGTAGTTCAGCTTATGTCTTTCAGTTATGACTTCTAAGAAACTTAACTTCCAGGTGTTTAACCTCATATGGACTGAATAACCCAGAGTTAGCTGTAGTTCCAGGCCCCTGATGTTAATGAGGTTACCAGGATGAAATGGAGATACAAAATTAGGTGTCACCCTAGCAGCACAACTTTTAAAGACAGTTAATACAGATCAAGACCAGGATTTGGCTCTTTGACTGTAATAAGTAGAGAAATTGGTGTGAGTTAATCTCCCCCTCCCCCCAACACCAGTGGGGTCTGGAGCCTCTTCAATAGAAGAACTTGAAGTTTAAAATTTCTTTGATTAAAGGAGATTTGGTCAGTGGCACTACCAGAATTAAGGCTCTAGATGCAAACAGCCTTGCACTCAGTAGGCTGAACAACTCCGTGAGCCCTTGGTGATGGCAATTTCCCGTTAAAGAAACTACTGTAGTAGATAAAAATGAGACCAATTTAGAATAATGCAATGGGCTGTTTTTGACATATTCCACTTTCCTACTGGACCCCGGATTTAATGCTCTTTGTTGCAGCAGCCCTAGGTCACATGTGGCCTTGCCTGGGAGACCATAGTGAGTGAGAGTTGTGTTCTCACCTGCAGCATCTTCCGTGACTCCAGTACATGCCAGCACCTAGCCACAGTAGACGCCTAGATAATTACCTGGGATGCAGTCTGATCCAGTCTGACTTGGCTTTGTTTTGTTCTTTTTTTCCCCCTGGAATACAGGACGGGACCAGGGCCTTGTACTCGGAGCCAAGCTGCTCTCCAGGCACTGTGTAAGCCTCTTGTGTTGTGCTCTCTTTCAGGTAGGATAATTGCGGACTGAACCCTCGGGCTGCGGTCATATATGAGAACTTGCTCCGCGCGGTCCCCTTTGCCGGGATGTTTCCATTGCTTCATGTTTCAGTAAACAAAGGAGTTTGTGACCAACTATGTTTTCTTTCTTAATTTAATTCTTCTAAGGTGACTTTTCTTTCTTCCTGTTACTAGTCCTGTAGCCTTTCAGTCTGTTCCTCCTAGTCTCGGCCTCTGAGCAGCCCTAGGTAAGGATTATGCTGGTACCCCTTTTCCTGTACAGTGGAGCCCCTCTGATCTGCTTTCCTTAGGAGTTGACCCCTTCTCCCTGCAACACCTCTTTTCCCGTTAAAATGACCATGTAGTGGCAAACAGCCCTCTCTGTTAGCTCTGGCCTCACATTGCAGCTAATCTTCTGAAACTGCTAGGACCATTGGGGTTTGGGTGGGGGGGGTTGTTGTTCTTTTGTTTGTTTGTTTTGTTTTTTATGTCTGACCTGTGATCGTGAATACGGCATTAGCTGAAATTTAGCCTTGTTTTATTCCCCTCCTCCCACTTTTTTTTTTTTTTTAATATTTTGACAAATAAACGTTTAACACTTTCTGTGTTTGTCTGACTTATTGACTATCACCTGTCTTCTGATTCTTCCCCAGTTGTGCTGAAGCAAAAAATCTTCTATTTTAGGAAATAGAAGATCTTTCTGAACCGCTAGGAAATTAGCATTTGGAGACATCGATGAACATCCTCCTGCTGGAGGTCACCTTCCTTTCTCTGAACCCCACTACTTTTCCCAGCCAGCAAGCCCAGTGGTTAGAGCAAACGAGGAAACCTTGCCAAAGAACCCTGTGCTGGGGAAAGACTTGAGAGGGAAAATCACCGATCCTCTTGTTGGGTCCCTTGTTTGACTTCACAGTACATCCAAGTTTTGGGGTTGGTTTTTGTGGCGATGCTCAGAGGTTACTCCTAGCTCTGCACTCAGGAATCATTCCTAGTGATGGCACGGGGCACCATGTATGATGCCAGGAAATGGACCCAGGTTCCCTGCTGGACTATCGCTCCAGCCCCAGCAATCTTAAATTCATTTTAAAATTATTTAAGGGGGCCTGGAGATGGCTCAAGGGGGGTGGGGCACATGTTTGCGTGTGGAAGCCCCAAGTTCAGACTCCAGCAATAAGTGGTTCCCTCAATCCTTGCAGATAGTAGCTCACAACCAGAGAAGAAGATCCCGGTTTTTAAAGCTCTCTCTTCTCATGGTATTGGTATTCTGCTAGTATTAGAATATTATGCTAAAATTAAGATAACTACAGTAAGTCAAAAGAGGGGAGGGTTTTTTTTTCTTTTTGGGTGACACCTGGCAATACTCGGGTTACTCCTGGTAGTGCTCAGGGTACCATATGGGATGGCAGGGATTGAACCCAGGTCGACCGTATACAAGGCAAACGCCCTACCTGCTATACTATTGCTCTGGTCCCAGGGAAGTATTTTGAATTACCAATTTATCAGTATTTTGGGCAAAGCAAGTAGAGTATTAATGATTAGTAGAGCCAACACTGTTATAAAATGCAGTCTGTAGAGCTCTTTTAATTAGGGACCGGATAGATAGTACAGCAGGTAGGGCACTGGGTTCAGCCCCAAGCCTGCCAGGCGTGGTCCTAGAGTACAGGGTGAGGGATAAGCCTTGTACCGCCTGAGTGTGGCCCAAAACCAAACATTTTTTAGGATTGTATTATCATTACTCATCCTCATAAGCAGCAAAATACCCTGCTGAACCATAATTGTATTCTCTGAGAATTTTAATAAATAAATTTCAATGTGGTTTTATTTGGCTATATAGCACTTTCCCATGTTTTATGTTTAATCTAGACAAAAGTGAAAAAAATACTTTATTTTGGAGTAGGGATAAAAATCTGGAGGTTATCTTACCGTGAACACGTTCCAGTTAGTGGGGAAGTTCAGAGGGCCCAGATGGTCTTCAACATCCCCTTGAAGGGAAGATTCAATCATGTCTCACAAAAAAAAGGGAAACGACAGAGATACGGGGTTCATGGGGTGCATGTGCAAAGCACCAGGCAGAGCCAGGAGAGTGGTGTTTGCTGGGCCAGGGACTGCTTAGAGTGCATGCAAGCCTAGCCCAGGTTCAGCCTCTAGCATCACTTAGTCCTGGATCCCCAAGTACTGACCTTGGGGGGTCCCAGTACTGCAGCAGCCCCTGCCTGATTGGCAAGTCTTTGTTCCTTGTCTGTGCTTTTTGTACCTAGGGGTTAACTTGGCTCTGCTCAGGGCTGGCTTCTGGATCTGTTGTGCTAAGGAATCAGTTCTGGCGATGTTCTAGGGATCATGTACTATGCTGGGGATCGCACCGTGCTTCCTTTCTGCCTCCCTCATCTCTGCTTACCCATGGGGGTTAGCATTATGTCGGGTTTTCTTCTTCTTTTTCTCTTTTTTTTTTTCTTCTTGGGTCACACCCAGCGAAGCTCAGGGATTACTCCTGGCTCTGCACTCAGGAATTACTTCTGGTGGTGCTCGGGGGACCATATGGGATGCTGGTAATCAAACCCCGGTGGGCCGTGTGCAAGGCAAACCCTGTGCTATCATTCCAGCCAGCCCTGGGTTTTCTTCTTAATGCACTTCATGTAGCAGTTTAACACATCCTGACTACTCTGTTTCATTAGCAGGATTTAAGCAAGAGGAAAACTTGGTTCAGTTAAAAAGTCATACATCAGTATGTTCAGTAAAACTTTGGTGATGTTGGAAGTTTTATCTGTGCTATCAGTGTCACCATTGTGTTTGCACTCTTATGGTATTGCAAAGGTGGCTTTTAAGTACCTGAAATGTAGCTAAGAAACTAGATTTTTAAATTTATAAGTTAGCCACTTGCGGAATTGTGGGTACCATATTAGACAGTCCCGTTCAGATGGGAAAGTTTCTTATAGGAGAAAAAAGCCTGACAGAACTCCGTTTTTCCCTTAAAAAAAACACCTACCCTCCAAAACACTCATACTGGGACTGGGTAGTTCTCAACCCATCCTTTTTTTTTTTTGCTTTTTGGGTCACACCCAGCAATGTACAGGGGTTACTCCTGGCTCTGCACTCAGGAATTACTCCTGGCGGTGCTTAGGGGACCGTATGGGATGCTGGGGATCGAACCCGGGTCAGCATGCAAGGCAAACACCCTACCCGCTGTGCGATCGCTCTAGCCCCTCTCAACCCATCCTTGACCTCTATGAGTATAAAGAAATAGTTGCATCTACATGAGAAAGATCTGCACAATGTGGTTACATTACCCCTTTTATTTACCAAGTTTTCATTGTGGAATCCAATGAGGCACCTCTAAAAACGTCTGAACTCACTTGTCAGTGCTAGAGCCAGAAGTTGGGTAATGAAACATAAGTGGTTTATAGTAGAGAAACAAACCTTAATTCTGTTTCAGTTTTGTGTTACTAGCAAGTATGGATATTGGGCAGTGGGCAGTGCTCAGGAGATCAAATGGGGTACTGACGATCAAACGCTGGTTGGCCGCATGCCAAGTAATGACCTGCTGTGTGATGGCTTCAACCTCACAAACCTTAACTCTGTGACTAAGTACTAGAAGGAACAAGCATGAGGCACTATCAAATAGAATAACTGGGCCAGGGAGGTAACCCAAGTGGCTCAGCGCACGCCTAGCATATGCAAGGCCCAGGGTTTAAAGACTGAACCCCCAAGGACTGGCACTGGCTGAAAATGAACCTTGTAAGTTATAAGTACATTTTTTTTTTTTTGGCTTTTTGGGTCACACCCGGAGATGCACAGGGGTTACTCCTGGCTCTGCACTCAGGAATTACCCCTGGCGGTGCTCAGGGGACCATATGGGATGCTGGGAATCGAACCCGGGTCGGCCGCGTGCAAGGCAAACGCCCTACCCGCTGTGCTATCACTCCAGCCCCATAAGTACATTTTTTAAATTGGAGAGTTTTATTCCAAGCCAAAGGTGCCACACATTTGAAGGCATACTGATCAGGATTCAGAAAGGGAGCTCTGGCAAGAGGAAACAAGTTTAGCGATAATAGGATCCTTTATTCATTTTTGGTGCTGAGAACTGAACTCATGGCCTCAGACATTTAAGGCATGTACAGCTAGCCCTAGCCCCGGATTCAATTATGAAATCACAGAGAACAAAAATGAGCGTTGTACTTGTGAGATTTGTCTGATACGAAATAGGACTCTCCTCTACCATGAAGCCAGTTTGACTTTTTTTTTTTTTTTTTTTTTGCTTTTTGCTTTTTGCGTCATACCCGGCGATGCTCAGGGGTTACTCCTGACTCTGCACTCAGGAATTACTCCTGGCAGTGCTCGGGGGACCATATGGGATGCTGGGAATCGAACCTGGGTCTACCACGTGCAAGGCAAGCGCCCTACCCACTGTGCTATTGCTCCAGCCCCCAGAGCCAGTTTGACATTTGGAGGAATGCAGGGGTGGAGCTGGGCCCACACCTGGCAGTCCTCAGGGCTTATTCCTGGCTCTGTGCTCAGGGATCCCTCTCAGTGGGCTCCGGGGACCATATCTGGTGCGGGGACTTGAATCTAAACTGGGTACATGCAAGGCCACACCTTCCTGCCCATGGTCTCCGTGCTCCGGTGCACTTCTTCCTGAGCTGATGGAGTGGGTTCTGTACACCTCCCCAGCCCAGCCCAGCCCGGCCCGGCCCCAGCAGCTGCCCTTCCTGGTTTCGGCACTGCTGCCTGGAAGATAAACATCCTGCCCTACAAGGAGCTTGAGAACTCCCTGATTTCTACTGCAACCCCTTCTTGAAAGGAGTTGGAGGAACACAGCTCAGTCATTGCTCCACTTGTAAAAGCTTTGCTGGGGCCCCAGCCTTGCCCTACCTTGTAACCGTCCCTCACTCATCTCCACTAATGGCACCTAAAACTCACCCCTCGGGGCCAGAGAGAGAGCACACAGGTAGGGCGCTTGTCTCAAGGCAGCAGGCCCAGGTTCGATCCCTGGCATCTCATATGGTCCCCAAGCACCATCAAGAGTTAATTCCTGAGCGCAGAGCCAGGAGTAACCCCTGAGCATCATTGGATGTGGATCAAAACAAAACCCATCCCTGGGGCGGGGTGGGGAATGGGGGGCATCTGGGGACACTGGTGGCAGTTAGTATTAGTGATGGGATGGTGCTGGAACATTGCCTGAGTATCACTATGAATAACTGTAAATGACATTGGTTTTGGTGTTGGGGCCATACCCAGTGGTGCTCAAGGCTTACTCTATCTGCACTCAAGAATCATTCCTGGTAGATTTGAGGGACCATCTGGGGTCCTGGGGATAGAACCCCAGTCAGCCGTGTGCAAGGCAAATGCCCCACCTACTGTACTATCACTCCATCCCCCCAGCCCCAATTTCTTTAAATAATCCACAGATATTAAAGTATTAGATCTTACAGCTAATATTTTAACACAAAACATCAAAAAGCTATGTGAGGGGCTGGAGCGATAGCACAGCGGGTAGGGCGTTTGCCTTGCACGCGGCCGACCCAGGTTCAAATCCCAGCATCCCATATGGTCCCCTGAGCACCGCCAGGAGTAACTCCTGAGTGCAGAGCCAGGAGTAACCCCTGTGCATCGCCAGGTGTGTCCCAAAAAGAAAAAAAAAAAAAAAAAAAAAAAAAAAAGCTATGTGAGGGGGCCAGAGCAATTGTACAGTGGGTAAGGCGTTTGCCTCGAACACAGCTGACGGATTCAATCCTCCACACCCCAGATGGTCCCCTGAGCCCATTTGGAGTAAGCCCTGAGCACCACGATGTGGCCCCAACATATCTATGTGAAATAGAATTTTTTTTTTTTTTTGCTTTTTGGGTCACACTCAGCAATGCACAGGGGTTACTCCTGGCTCTGCACTCAGGAATGAGCCCTGGCGGTGCTCAGGGGACCATATGGGATGCTGGGAATCAAACCCGGGTCAGCTGCATGCAAGGCAAACGCCCTACCCGCTGTGCTATGCTCCAGGCCCTGAAATAAAATTTTTTTAAAGAAAATTTTCTCCTGGGGGCCCAGTGGCAGCAGAGTATTAGCAGGCTCCAAGGGAGCTGGGAGGGCGGAAGCAGCTTGTCCAGGCTTGGCCTCAGGGAGTGTCCAGGCCCTCAGAGATAAAGCTTCCTGCCAAGGAGAAAGTGGGAACGATGGGAAACACGGACAGCTGAGCTCGAGGAATGCCCCGGGAAGCGTCTGGAAGGATGACTTGTCAGTCCTGTCTCGGGGGCCTGGACAAGCACAGACACCAGCACGCCACATAAGCCCAAGGGGGAAGCATCCTTGGGCGCCCCTGCTGAGGAAGGCAACCAAGATCTTGAAAGAACAAGGGACTATTAGGGACCAATGGCCTGTGGACCCCTCGGAGAGGGGTGCGAAAGGGGCCAAACTTGTCGGGGTGAACCAGGCTGCCAGAGGAGGCAGCTGTGCCCAGCCACGCAGGCATCTCAGAGGCAGGCCACACCTGTGAGAAGTAGGAGTATTTGGTGAAAGGCCCCATCCTGTCCCTCTTGGGAGGTGGCGCTCCTGGAGGGTGAGTACCGCCTGCCACAGGGACATGGAGGCCTGGGCAGAAGGCCCGTGCACCGGAAAGTACACCTTGGAGGTGCCGGGAGCCACTGTACCCCACGAGTGGCTGCAATGTGGGCTCTGAGGGCACCCAGCAGAGCGTGTACTGATGGAGTCTTCCTGTGGCCCTGGGCATGTGAGCCACCAGAAAGGTAGAACCTGGTTATCGCTGTCAGAAAACCATGGTGATGAGTGCAATGAAGGAAAGGGCCCCAGGCTTCCAGGCGAGTCCCCCGAAACCCCAGCCACGGAGCTACTGGGCGCAGGTTTCCAGGAGCTGCTGGAGCTGACGAATCGTCCCTGTGAATTCTCCCTCTGCCCTCTGTGAGTCGGTTTCCTGCCCACCACCAGCACAGCTGCCCGGCTCTGCCTTTCTTGAGACAGAGGTACATGTTCTACCACCGAGCCATATCCTCTGCCCTTTCTTGCTTTGCTGATTTCTGGGCCCTGGTGCCAGGGGTGCAACCTGGGACCTTACACAAGCAAGGCAGGTGCTGAGCACGTCCTGCCTGACTCCAGAGAAGAGATGCTCCTGCTCTGGCCCGATGACCACCTGCTAAGCCATGACAAGCCAGCCCAAGGGCAGAAGGCCACTGTTTGCCACCTGTTCCCGGGCAGTACCACGCAACTTACAATGTTGTTTTGTTTTGTTTTGTAGTTTCTAATTTTTGATCCAGGCCTGGCCATGCTCAGGGTTTACTCCTGGTTCTGTGCTCAGGGGTCACTCCTAATGGAGCTCGGGTGGGGATCAAACCCAGAGAGGGAGCATACAAGGCAAATGCCGTATTCCCTTACTCGCCGGACTAGCTCTCTGGCCCTACTCTATCTCCGTTTTTGAAATAAAGATTCAAAAGGATTACTTAAGGGTCTGTGCTCAGGAATTGCTCCTGGCAGTGCTCAGGGGACATACGGGATGGCAGAGATCGAATCTGGGGTGGCAGAGTGCGAGAGATACCCACTCCCCACACTAGCGCTTCAGCCCCGTGGCTTTGCTTCCAGTGACGGAAGCAGATCATCAGTTGAGTATTGCGAGGGGAAGAGACACAAGAGCGCAAGAGGACTGGGGACCTATTCCGTGCCTGTCCGGCAGCACCAAAAAATAGAGTTGGGCTGTTAATATTCATGGCTGTGCGAGCAGGCATTCAACAGGCAGCCTCCGCGGGCACACAAATGAACAATGAAGAGAACTTGCCCATGGTTTCCCCCAGTATGAGAAGGCAAGGGGCCTGGTCCCAGGGTCTCTGAAGAAAATGAGGGTATAGGCAAAGGCATGACAAGAGTTGCTGATGGAAAATTAGATCCATGAATGAGAAGTTTTAGCCAGAAAATGGCTAAGGCAAAGTAAAGTAACTCAGGAACTATAGACACTCATTAGACTGGAGCAACTGGCAGGGTTTTCTCAAACAACAACAGGAACCCTCGTTTTAACATCAGTTCATGTTTAAGAATGAGGCTTGGGGCTGCAGTGATAGCACAGCGGGGAGGGCATTTGTCTTGCATGTGGCCGACCTGGGTTCGATTCCCAGCATCCCACAGGGTTCCCTGAGCACTGCCAGGGGTAATTCCTGAGTACAGAGCCAGGAGTAACCCCTGTGCATCGCTGGGTGTGACCCAAAAAGAAAATAAAGAATGAGGCTTCAAGGATGGGATTTGTCAGTCTCCTTAAACATTCTGTCAGCCAGATTTCATCTATCTTCCTGAGATGTCTGAAACCTAACAAACTGGTTTCAAGAAACTTTATCAGGTTTAGTATTTCTTGTTGGGGGGTTCCCCAGCAGAGCTGGGGGCCATGACTAGGGCTGTTCAGCCCAGAGGTTGGGGGGGACGGGGATGCCACCAAAGCCACTCACACAGGGGTCCAGAAGAAGATCTCAACATGCCGGGCACCAGGCATGCACTCCGGCCTCTCGGGGCTTGAGGGTGGACTGGGGGGTCACAGCCACTCCTAGCTGAACTGAGGGATCATTCCTGGTGGGGCTCAGGGGACCATATGGAACACCAGAGATCAAACCTGGGCTGGCCATGGGCAAGGCAAGCGCTTTCCCCTTGGCCCCGTCTCAGGCCTTTTTGTTTGGTCATGCTGGATTGAACCCAGGGACTCACACAGGCAAAGTGAAATGTCCCACTGCTAGACACCATAATGCCCAAGTACTGGGGTGTGTGTATAATATATAGGTTTGTATACATGTGTGTACATACAGACATGATGCGAGCACACACATATAAAAGTTTTGGCAAAGCGACTGTGTGTGATACGTATTTTTTTGGTAAAGCAACTCAATCTGGTTCAAACATAACTGAGGTTAATAATAAACTACATAAGAAATTATTCTCTGAAGAAAAACTGGACCAACTGACCTGTAAAGGGGATGAGGTACTTGTCTTGCATGCAGCCAACCCTGTTTTTCCTTCTTTTTCTCGTTTTTTTTTTTGGTTTTTTTTTTTTTGGGGGGGGGGTCACACCCGGCGATGCTCAGGGGTTACTCCTGGCTCATGCACTCAGGAGTTACTCCTGGCGGTGCTCGGGGGACCATATGGGATGCTGGGATTCAAACCTGGGTCAGCCGCTTGCAAGGCAAACGCCCTACCCGCTGTGCTATTGCTGCAGCCCCTCCTTTTTCTCTTAATCCTGGTTTGCTGCCCACCATCCCAGTGTCCTCTGAACACTGCTGGAGGCAAATAAGCAAAGAAAGAAAAAAGACACCGTCCACTGTCTCGTAAGTCAAGCAGCAGAGTGAACCGAGGAAAGGAGACTATGTTCTACCATCAGAATGAACATGCCGATGGGAACGTGTTCTAAAATGTCCTTGGTGTCCTGGGCTGCATCCAGGTACACCCGGGAATCTTGTGGCAGGGACTGACGTGGCGCTCCTGCATACAAAGCTTGTGCTCCAATCCTTTGCGCTCCCTGGTCTGAAAAATTTTAAAAACCTTTAGAAACAAAAATCCTTGAATTGGGTGCCAAGAAATTAAGATATTTACTAAGAACTAACTTATAATACAGCCCTGGGTCCATCCCAGATACTGCGTGGCCTCAAGCACGGAGGCAGGAGCACGCTGAGTATGGCGCCCCAAAACACAAAACAAAACTTGTCACGAGTAAGGGCCTGAGGTGGAGCTCAGCAGTAGAGCACTCGCCAGTATGTGAGCCCCTGGGTTCAACCCCTGGCATCGCATGGTTCTCCAAGCATGACCAGGAGCGACCGCAGAGCACCAAGCTGGAGCATGTCTCCGCGTTTGTCCGTGGGCCCAGAGAGCGCCCAGCAGCAGGCTGCTTCCTCAGTACGTGAGGCTCGGACTTCCGGTGCTCAGAAAGGAGACTTAGATGACTTGCTACTCACAAACTAGGCTGAACACTGTCCACTGGAGATGGACAGTGATGAGACGGGAGCACTCGTCAGTAGTGCTGGTGGGGGCACGTGGCATGGGAGTTGAGACTTGGGGGTCTCATGCATACGTTCCACCCCTCTGAGCTGTCCCCCTGCCTGTGGAAGGAGCTTCAGGCTGTCCTGGGGAGGCGGCCAAGGCACAACGGCTGTGGCCTCCAGGAGCGTCACGGGCACTTCAGATGGCACATGCTGAATCTACACTCCCTGGAGGCCGGAAATGCCATGCCACAGATCTGATCAACACCCCATCAAGTAAACTCAAGCCCTTGAGTTTATATTGGGGTGAATTCTGCCGCCCGTCAGCCTCAGAGACTGGTTTGTCTAAGGCAGTAGCTGCCGGGATCAACAGGCCAGGGGCGTCTGCTCTTGCTTCAGATCTCTAGTCCAGACCATTACACGAGACAAGACACTTGAGCCGTGCCGAGTTTCCAAGACCACTGTTTCCTATTCCAGTGTGGAAAAGAACAGCCTCGCTCCCTAATGGTGGGGTTTCATAGTCCCACAGACCTAAGCAGATGCGAGTGGGCAGTTCCCACTTCTCAGGTGCCACTGTTTGGCTCTTATTCAGGAAAATTATCCCCTCTTCCTTTAGAACACAAGACGATTCCAAATCCTCCTGATGAGTTTTCATTAACTGTTCTGGAAGACCTTTTTTTTTTTCTTTTGTCACACCTGGCGTCCAATTTTAACAACAAATTGGATACTGGATGGAAAAGTTAAGTTAAAAAGATCAATCTTAAGTTAATGTTTGTGTCCTTGGAAAACCCACAGAAGTGCCATTCCTCTATTTTACTTTTCCTCTGGATTGCAGATTGTTTTTCGTGGGACTGATGCTTTACCTGGAAATGTAAGTTATGGGTCAAAGTAAAAGGTATTTTCTTCTCTGGATAATAACTACTTTCACATGAAAATGTCAGTATTTTATCATTAATGTATGAGCAGTGATATCTATTGATTTCACAAAGGCATGTGGGAAAATTTTTTTCAAAGTTTAACCACACTTTTATATTTATATTTCATTTATAATTTTTGGGGGTTTTGGGCCACACCCAGCGATGCTCAGGGGTTCCTTCTGACTCTGCACTCAGGAATTACTCTTGGTGGTGCCTGGGAGACCATATGGGATGCCGGGGATTGAACCCCTGGTCAGCTGCTTGTGAAGCAAATGCCTTGACACTGTACTCTGCTCCAGCCCTACTACTATATCCCCTCCTGTAAACTTAAAAAGTTAAAGAACTAGGGCTGGAGCGACAGCACAGCAGGTAGGGTGTTTGCCTTGCACACGGCCAACCCAGGTTCGAATCCCAGCATCCCATATGGTCCCCTGAGCACCACCAGGGGTGATTCCTGAGTGCATGAGCCAGGAGTGACCCCTGTGCATCGCTGGGTATGACCCAAAAAGAAAAAAAAAAGTTAAAGAACTAGTCTTTCATCAGAGTGCTAAACTTTACTACTTCTTAGAACCAAAAAAGTGTATGCTGCTCTAATACTGTTTTCATTCTTTATTTTTTATTTTTTTTTGCTTTTTGGGTCACACCCAGCGATGCTCAGGGGTTATTCCTGGCTTTGCACTCAGGAATTACTCCTGGCGGTGCTTGGGGGACCATATGGGATGCCGGGGATCAAACCCGGGTTAGCCGAGTGCATGGCAAACACCCTACCTGCTGTGCTATCGCTCCGGCCCCTGTTTTCATTCTTTAATTCATTACCATTGAGTTTTGTTTTTTTTTTCAATTACGTCCCCAACTAATGATGAATCTGAAAACAAAGATAATGCACTACCTTGCACTTTGTAGCAAGTAAATTCCACATATGGTCAGGGACAGAATAAGCCTGGAGCAGATGGGTGTGGGCCAGAGACAAACCAAATCTCTCTCCCTGTCTCCTCTCTCTCCCTCTCCCCTCCCCACCCCAGCCGGGTTATCTCTGCTGGGAATCTCTTTTCCATGAGAGTTCCTGTTTTGCACTGAGGGCAAACACTGTGGTGATCCGAGTGATGCTGAAAACTAGCAGGATGCTGGCGGGGCGGGGCCTCCAGGAAGGCCCTCCCCTCGCACACGCCTGACCCGGGTTCACTCTCCAGATTCCATATGGCTCCCCAAACACTGCCAGGAGTAACCCGATTAATGCTGGGTGTGACCCCCAAACTGAAGAGCCAGCGACTGGGGCCAGAGAGATAGTAGAGCCGGAAAGGACCTCGCCTTGCACGTGAATGGCCAGGGTTTAACCCTGGCACCCCAGATAGTCCCCTGGGCCTACCAAGAGTGATCCCTGAGCACTGCCAGGTGCCAGGGACGGTGGAGAACAGCAGAGTCAGCGGGAGAACAAAGCACAGAAGCCCGCCCAAAAAACAAAACCAGCAGCAGTAGTGAAGGCTCCGATCCACATTTAACTCCACCTGTCACAGCCATGCTCTTCTTCCTGTATCTCTCTCACTCTTTGATTTTGGGGACACACCCAGCCCAGCAATACTCAGGCAGGGCTGAGCACTCCTTGAGGGGCTCGTACGGGATGCCGGGGGTGCACTCAGGTCAGCTGTGTGCAAGGCACACTCTCTAACCAGCTGTACCACTGTTCTGGCTCTCCGGTGTTTGGTTTTGGGGCTACAACCAACAATGCTTGGGGTCACTCCTGACTGCACTCAGATCACTTGTGGCAGTGCTCAGAGAAACATACGGGATGCCAGGGATCGAACCTGGCTGGCCATAAACTAGGCAAAACCCCGACTTGCTGTACTATCACTCTGGCCCGGTGTTCATCTTTCCACCGGCCGGGCCAAGGCAAGTTCTCTCCTTCTATCACCAGGCTGCAACTGACCTGCCACAAAGGACAAATTCCTCTGTCAGATTCACTTTCAGGGAGAAGCTGGACAGTTGATGGTGCATTCAGTCATCATTCAGACAAGAACAGTGGTGAGAACTAATTTTTATCTTGGTGATGCTAAGGAGCAAAACTGGCTTCACACGGGCAAGGCGCGTGCTCTACTCCAGCACCAGCCCCACAACAAAAATGAAAACTTTTTACTGTTTGGTTTTGGGACACACATAGAGATGCTCAGGGATCATTCCAGGTGGTGCTCAAGGAAATCCTATGTAATACCCGGGATTGAGCACGGGTCCATGGTCTGCAAAGCATCTTGCTCCCGGTACTCTTCAGCCCCAGTACCTTTTGTTTGCATTAAAACCAGGCATGAATGTAGTTTACAGTAAACAGTGCTAGGCTTCAAGTACCTTGGCATCTTTCACTTTTCCCCTGTTCTTTGTGTGTGAGGATAAAGGTGCTCATAATTTCTTTGCAAAGTTTCTATTCTATGTCCAAGTTTACTGTATTTTTTTTTTTTTTTTTGGTTTTGGCTTTTTGGGTCACACCTGGTGATGCACAGGGCTTACTCCTGGCTTTGCACTCAGGAATTACTCCTGGCGGTGCTCAGGGGACCATATGGGATGCTGGGAATCGGACCCAGGTCGGCCATGTGCAAGGCAAACACCCTACCTGCTGTACTATCGCTCCAGCCCGAGTTTACTCATGTCCTTCATTACTCACTTGTCTATCCTTAACTATTTCCCCAACTTTAATGAGTTAATGAAATATTCAGGCCTGCCATGACTGGTCTATTGAGTCCCATACTTATGTAGGTTTCCCTCTCTAGCTCAGGCGTCCCTACCCTTCTAAGAAAATAAACCCACTTAGCAGCAGACCTTGAAAGCCACCTTATCTTTGGTTCTCAGGTCAGTGTTCCAGGGTTACTCCTGTGGCACCGTGCTTAGGAGACTGGCACTGGGACTCTGAGCTGGGCCCCCACCAGTGAAGCATACTCTCTTCCAGGTCCCCAAATTTTCTTTGATAGGGGTGGACTTTCTGGGACACACCTGACGATGCTCAGGTGTTAATCCTGGCAATGCTAGGGGGCCCATATGGGATGCCAGGGATCAAACCCAGTTGGCTGCATGCAAGGCAAAACACCCTACCTCCTGTATCCGCCAGCCCCCAAAATCTATCTTAAGCGAATGAACTCCCAATAGTGCCAGAGGATATTACGGCCCACCTGCTGGCTCCACTTTTGGAAACACCATTCTAAAGTTAATACTTACTTTGTCTTATTTTATGGGCCACAGCAAGCAGTGCTCAGGGTTACTCCTGGCTCTGCACTCAGGCATTATTCCTGGGACTGAACTCAGGTCGGCTGTGTGCACGGCAAGTGCCCTATCTGCTGCGCTCTCTCTAGTCTACACTTCCCTTTTGGATTCTCTACATGCCTTGTTAGTTATGAACTCTTCAAGTGAACAAAAACTTTCCCCCAAATATTCCAAACCACTTTATTCTGTCTTGGAGTGATTTCCTTGACTTTTTCTGCTAAGCCCTCACTAAGCAGGAACCCAGTTCCAGGGCCTGCACTTAGCATTCTGGGAATTCTTTCGCATGTCTCCACCCTCATGTAGAGCTGATTTAGCTCTAGGGTAAGGAGCTTGGGTCACCCCAATTCTCAGGATGCCGTAAGTCTAATACCAAATATCCCAGATCACCCTGATATTTGCCCTTGTGGTTTTATTTTCTGCGGGGGGGGGGGGCGGGCACTGGGGAGGTAAGGTGTTGTCTTGGTTTTGTGCCACACCCGGCAGTGCTCAAGGCTTACTCCTCCTGGCTCTGTGCTCAGGCAACATTCCTGGGACACTGCATATTGTGCTGTGGATTGAAGGGTGAGCTACATGAAAAGCAGCTCCACTCACTGGCCGGTTTTTCTTTTTAGGTTACAACCAGTGGGACTCGGGGGCACCCCCACCTCTCTGCATGCTCCTTCCTGGTGGTGCTCAGGGGATCTTATGGTGTCAGAGACTGAATCCAAACCTGCATCTAAAATATGAACTTAGTCCATGAAGCAGGTCTGGTCCACACGTCCAGACCCAGTCTGGGTGAGATAATCGGCACTAATCCTCACTGGACTGTGACACCCCAGTGAGTGCTCCCGAAGCTTAAAGGGAGGAGCCTTCGGAGCCAGAGAGACAAGCACCTTGTTCTATTCATTTCTGAACTGTCCACATGAGAAGTGTAAAGCCAGCCAGTTCCTGAATGCTAATCACGCAACTGAATAAAGGCTGGGAAGCCTCCCAAACTTCAGTCATTGGGGCTGAAGCAATAGCGCAGGGGGTAGGGCGTTTGCCTTGCACGCAGCTGACCCGGATTGAATTCCCAGCATCCCATATGGTCCCCAAACACCACCAGGAGTAATTCCTGAGTGCAGAGCCAGGTGTGAGCCCTGGGCATCGCCGGGTGTGATCCAAAAAAGAAAAAAAAAAAAATTCAGCCATGCATTTTTCTTGATAACGTTCTTGATAAAGTTCAAGATAACTTTTCATTTGTTTGGGGCCACACCAGTGGCGCTTAGGGGACCACCTGGGATGCTGGGGATCCAGGCCGGGTCACACCCAGCCACTGTTCCTGTACTACGGCTCCAGCCCCTACTCGTGACAGCAGCCATTATCTCAATTGAACAGCAGACTGTGCCTGCCACTGAAATGGATTGAAGCTTAAAAATAATGAAAAGCTGGTGCTCAAGTGATACCGCCCATGGCCAGCATGTGAGGCCTATAGTTTGCCAATCACTACAAGGTCACATTCCTAAGCGCCAGTCCTGTCCCACATCACGCAGCACGAGACAGTGGCCCCAACCCCCACTTCAGTTCCAGACCCAGGGTGGAGATGCTCACAAAGAAGATGTAAACTCCTACATGCCACCCTTTCAGATGACGTAAGTTTACAACAAAAGCTCACTAACATGGAATCCAGTAAAGCACATGCCTTGCCTGCGTGAAATCTGGGCATAATCTCCAGTACCATCAAAAAAGTTTAGAATTCACTATTTTCCCATTATTCTTTAACAATGCTATTTTCTTTCAACATATACTCTAAAGATAAAAGATCAGAGGCCAGAGTGATAGTATAGGGTGCTTGCCCTGCACAAGAACAATCCCATTTGCCTTCCATCACCCTAATATGGTCCCCCAAGCCCACCAGGAGTGATCCCTTAAGGCAGAGCCTTGAGTAACCCAAAAACAGGTATGTGTCCCAAAAAACAAAATCAAACCATAGGGGTTGGGGCAATAGCTCCAAGGGCTAGAACATGCATGCAGGATGCCTGATCCCCAGTACGTGTTCCCTAGGGGCACAGTCAAGGGCACCCCTAAGTATCGAAGGTGAAATTTCCCGAGCAGAGTCAGAAGTGGCCCCCAAAGGCCATTACATGCACACATCCAGCCCAGATTCTGGATGTCGGGAAATTCTGCATGTTTGCATGTTACAGGTGATCGTGCTCTTAATGGCTCTTTTTAAATTTTTTAATCATTTTAGGCACCAGCTAAGACACTTGTCTTGTACACAGCCAACCCACTTTCAGTCCCTAGCACCCCATATGGTTCCAAGACTACCAGTGATCCCCAAGCACCAAAAACGGGTCCTCTGAAGAGCCCATACAGTGGCTGGAATTGAACTCATGTCCCACAAATGCAAATACAGGGATCTGACCCCTTCGCCATCTCCCTGGCCCTATTGGTCTAAGAACTCACTGTTGGTCTAAGAGGAAGGTTCTAGCCCCACCAACACATATGCTCCCCTAGCAGAGGTAGAAGCCCAGAGCACAGGTGAGTGTGCCCTCAAAACCTCAATTTTGGGGCTGGAATGATAGTACAGCGGGTAGGGCATTTGCCTTGCACGCGGCCAACTCAGGTTCGATTCCCAACATTCCATATGGTCCCCTGAGCATAGCCAGAAGTAACCCCTGTGCATTGCCAGGTATGACCCAAAAAGGTAAAAAAAAAAAAAACAAAAAAAAAAACAAACCTCAATTTTCTTTAAAATCTTTGTGGGGACCAGACTTTAGTTTGAAACCACTTTACCTAACAAAATCATGTGTTATGATCACTTCTGTTTTGGGGTAAGAATTAAGATCTTGGTAGGAAAACAATCATTTCTGGATCAGACATGAAATGTTACAGGGTCTTGCCTAAAACAAGTATCTGCTAGATTGATTGCAAACTGTCAATAGCCCGTTTCCTGTCCCAGGCATCTGAACTAGAACCAGCCAGGTACAGGGGTTATATAGGAAAGGGCTGAGAAACCACCCAACAAAGTAAGCCTCTTTCCTTCTCCGTATCTCCCATTACCAGAACCTACTTTTCTCCAAAGCATGCATGGTAAGAACAGGGAGGTGTTTAGTGTTTGTTTTATGATCCCAGAAGTGCACTCAACATAGCCCCAGAAGGTTGACACTCTCATCCCCTCCCCTCAAATATTTTAAAGCTTGGGACAAAAGCGAGCATGATGCAAGGCAGGGGTTGGGTCTTTCATGTGCTCAACTTCATCTTTCCCCACATCCTCATAGTTTATCAGCTAAATCTAGCTGAGTCTTATCTTAGTCTGAAGGTCTAAGTACAATGATGAGGCAGGTATTGGTGGGAACATTCTGGCCGAGCTAGACAAAGGGGAAAGCATCAAAGTGTCATTTGCTGGACTTGAGAAGCAGCAGTATAATGTTGAAGACTAGCTGTTATTTCTTCTCAGAGGAATCAAAGTGGAAGTCCTTCCCTTTCCAAGACCCCTTCCAAGGAAGTCAAGTTAGATGCAGTAACTGCCTGGGTAACGGGAGGGGTAAGGGACAGAATGATGGTAATTCCTCAATGGGGAACAAGCTGCACCTGAAAATTACTCTAAGTGGAGTTGGAACTCAGTGGTTCAATGGGATAATCTCAAAAATTTACAATCTACCTGGGTTCTTTTCTATGCAGGAACCTCTGCTACCCTCTACTTTCCCTTTTACATCTGCAAATCTAGGAAGTATGGTGAGGTCACTCACTGATAACCAAAGGTCACACTTGACACCCACCCCCACCTCTTTTCCAGGGACCAATGAGAGCCCAGACACAGACCCAAGCAAGAACTCTCTCACAGCACATACCCTAAGTTGATAAACCATTTATTTCACTGGAAAGAAACAAAAGTGATCCAACTCTATAAATCTGCCAGACTCAGGAGTAGCGCTCCTCTCGCCGAGTCACTCCCAAACCACACTCACGGAGGCAGGAGGCAGGGACAGTCCCCACCACAGCTCCCACACAGTGAGGCTGCGGGGTGGGCAGAGCATGAACGGAAGCTACAGAAGAACTGAAGTACAGGAAGAACAGGAAAATCGGCAGGAGAGCAAAGGAAGAGGTGGTCTGAACTTAGCAAGGTAAATTAAGGTCCACGGTTCCTGAGGGACTGAACGAACAGAGCCGAGAACATCCCGGAGACGGGTACCACGAAGGGTGTATTCTCATGCACAACCGCAGCTGGGAATCTCAGCCCACACACATCCCACCTGCAAGAGAGCACAATACAGCAAAGCTCAAAAGGGCTTTCCCATTTAGAACTTCAAAGAACATCTTTACAACATTCTGGTAACTTGACAGTCTGGAAGTTGCCTGCCCTCCCCAGGACCATCGTCTCTAGAAGTGAAGGGAGGGCAATCTGATCTTGGGAATGGCCCTAGAATGTGCGTGGTGGATATGCTGAGACTTATACATATCTAGAGCTAAGACACTATACTCGTGCCTGAAACTTGAGTATTGTAAACCAATGGTAAATCAAATTTTATTTTTAAAATGAAAATTAAAGGGCTTGAAGGCCAGAGAGTAACTTGAAGGTTAAGCAGTCCCAGACTTAGGCTTCTCTCTAAACAGCTTTTCTTTTGATACTACTTTACCATTCCTCCAAGAAAATTCTACATTATGTATCAACTGTCCGGGGAGGTCAGGAATTTAACTCTGTAGGGTCAAGAGTCAAAATTAAATCTCATTTTAGGGGCTACTATAAAATTTGTGTGTGTGGGGGGGGGAGGGGTTTGACCTTGGTGTGTGTTTTGACCATCCCAAAGTCAAAAACCAAATATCCACTTGACGTCTAAGCAAAAAAGGAGCATCAACTGAACAAGCTCTAAGACTCGAGGACAGCCAAATCTGCTGAGGGGAGGATGAAGGGATCAGAGGGCATGTGGAAGCCTCAACACTGTCTCTTTCAGCCCCACCTTGGGAGGGCTCATACCTTCTGCAGTAACTGCAAAGATGACAGGATCGCCTTCCTCTTACTGAAGGATTACAGATCAAAGGTTACATCTGGGGCACATGGGTTACTCAAAAACAAAGGGCACTGAGAATCACCCTTCAGTACAATCTCAAAAACCAAGAGCCCAAAGCTGGCAAGCATCAAAAAGAGAATATATTCAAATGAAGAGCCAAGCGGATCACGAGGCTCCAAATTTACAGGAGCAGAAACAGCCAGAGGACTCTAGGTGGAGTTGGCGGCGTAGGATAACTAGTGGGAGGTGAGGGAGTGATGTGCGTAAGGCAGACTCCCGTTCCTGGGCTTCAGCGTCAGCTAGAGTCAATTGAACAGCTGTGTGGACAGACTTAGGCTACCACATACCTTGAAGAAGTGAAAAGGATGATGTCAAGTCTAGTGCTGAGGGGGGACAGATCCCCCCGCCCTTAAATAAATAAACCAAGTAAATAGGCTCTAAAGGACAAATTCATAAAGCAATGGAATGGGCACTCTCTTCAGGGAATACACCTGAGCTGAGTGGAGAAGCTGGCCGGGTCTGTCCCCGAGATTCCAAGTTGAATTCAATTTTAACAAACAGAAATTACCTTTCTTTACTCCTGACCCCAACTTACCATCAAGTGTTTTCTATAGTTTTCATAAGGGGGCGAACTGTTCAGAAATGGCAGAGATACGCTGCTTCAAGATTAAGATGATGACACCGTGAGTCTTCATAGTAATGGGCCCTGAGCACTAGCAGGGCTTTTGCACAGGTCCTATCAGACCCTCACCCAGTGCAATGCGAACAGGAAACTTGAGACCTTAGTATTTTCAGCCAAGGCTCTGAGAAACGGCACACCTGGGTCTGAGCATCTGAGTCCCCCTCAGTTCGGTTATACCACGTAGGTGTGACCCAAGATTCATCACACCCTTTAGTGTTTCCATTTCCAGGCATAAATAGAATTTTACTTCAACTACTAGGAGCCCTGGAAAAATAGCCATGAGGGCTAAGGATGTTTACCTACTTCAAAAGGTTAAGTTTCTTAAGGACTTCTCCTAGCCTTTGAACCATGCTAGTAACCTTTCCCTGACCCCGCAAAAGCAAGCAAGCAGGGCAGCCTGAGTGAAGCCTTTGGGCTGCAGGAGGAATGGCAAAACCACAACAGGGAACACCCCACCGCTCTCACCTCCAGCTTTAAAAGGCTGAGTACCGCGCCCGATCCGCATACTGCTCCCGCTCATACCGGGCCATGTCGTACAGGGAATTCCGCGCGGCCGCCGAAGCTTGGGACAACTCACTCTCATGCCCGTAACCGTAGCCCTCTCCAACAGTGGGGACTGGGCCTGTAGCGCGACGCAGGGGGCTCCGATCCCGCCCGTAATATGAAGTGGAAGCTGCAGTAACAGCAGCGGCTGCTGCAGCAGCAGCAGCTGTAGCAGCAGCAGCTCCCGAGGTCGGCAACAGGTGTCTATCGTAGGGATCGAGAGAGGTGGAGGTGAGGTGACTGGCCATGGCTGTGTTCTGGACTTGTGGCAGCTGAGACAAGGTCTGCTCTGCGTAATTATACGCGGAGGCAGCTGCAGCCGCCACTGCCTCATAGGACCGGGCAGCACGGCAGCGCTTGTAGTAGGCATCGAGCGCTCCGTACGCGTTGTTGTAATACAATGAATCCCCATAGCTCATGGTGTAAGGTGTGCGCACTGCTCCATATTGCTCATTATACTGCTCGGTAAAGTCTGCCACGCGGCCCGAACGATCTACCGGACACTCTTTGGACCAGTGCCCCTCTTTCCCGCACCGATAGCAGCCGCTCTGGTCTCCCATCCCGGGCGCAGTCCTAAGCCGGCTGGTGGACAACTGCACGTGCATTCTTTTGCCTTGAAGAAACAGACGCAAGAAGTGTTGCTATCACGCTTAGTCATAGCCCCAGCCCCTACCCCAGACACTGCTCATAGCATGGCTTTACGTACATGTCTAATGCAGAACTCATTGCCAAAAGGTAATTTTTACAAATCCAGTATGTAATTGTTATAATGACCTGATTTCAAGCAAAGATCAATTAAATGAAGAAATGTCTCGGTTCTAACTAACATTTATGAAAGAAACTACTCTCACTCAAAAACAAGCATCTCATTCTTTGTCAAGTGACCATGGACAGAGCATTCCAGTGACAGAAGAAAAACCACTGTAAGAAAGATGCTCCCAAAGACTGACACTGGCAAGCTTCATGATCAAGACTGCTCTCCGCAGCATGGAACGGAGAGGCCAACCCCAACTACCTCCAGAAACAAAGAGATGAGAGTAAGACTCAAGGAATCACTAACAGAACTCTCGGGTATAAATCTGTGATTGAGAATGGTGTTTTAAGATTTTTAGGAAAAATGCTCACGAATGTAGGGGAGATGGAGGCCTATTCCTTTTCCCTTAACTGTGCCCTTTAATTTGTCCGTTCTGATAATCATTCTAACAAGGATTCTTTACAATCTGACAGCTGCCTACTATTTTACTGATGCCCTAACTAGGATCAAAAAGGGATAAAAGGAAAATCCAAAAAACCCAAGGGAGGCCATTCACAAGGTTAACTGAAAGAAAAGCAGGGAGAGTGGTGCAAAAAGTGTAAAGCAGGACTGGAGAGACAGTACAGTTGGGTAGCTTGCCCTGCATGCTGCAGACCCGGTTCAATCCCTGATATCCCATACAGTCCCCAGACCACCACCAGGAGTGATCCCTGAGCAGAGCTAGGAGTAAGCCCTGAGTACCACTGGTGGGCCTCAAAAAAACAAAAACTTAAAAAAAAAAAAAACTGGGTAGTAACAACAGTTATTCTCTAAAATGAGAGACCTGGGGGCCAATACAGTTCAGGGGGCACAGCATTTGTCTTGCATGTGACCACCTGGGTTCTATCCCTGAGCCTGCCAGGAGTGATCCCTGAACACTGCTGGGTATGACCCAAAACAAAATAAATTTCAATTTAAAAAATAAAGGGAGGGACAGGAGAGCATAAAAACATGGCAGGGTAGGGACGTTGCTCAGGGTCCATATATGGTGCGGAGTCAAACAGAGGCCTCAAGTGCAAGACATGCATACTGAGCTAGAACAATTACTACATTTTAAATAAAAATTTGCTTACATCTTGGAAATGAAAAATACTACAAATCTAAAGAACTTCCTTGGAGCCAAAGATACTGCACCAGCAGCACAAATGATCCCCCAGCAATGCCAGGATTGACCCCCAAGCATCAGGCCAGAAGCAGTTGACAAACAATATGGAGTACCCCAGAGGACAAAAGAGAAACTTTATATGCACATGTTAAAGTAGCAAATGCTTAGAACCAGGAAAAAAATACATATATATTCATCTAATAAAAACTTTTCCAGGGAAATTAATACCAGGTTCCGGGATGCCAGTAAAGGGGAAACAGGTAAAAGGATTAAAATACAAAAAATAAACCCCCACTAATTCATGCATTCTACCTGGTTATGTGTTAAATATGCAATAAAGAAGTTAAAGAGGAAAAAAGAAAAAGAACTTCAAAGGGCTAACCCCTGTTCTTCTGGCATTTGCCCATGGGACTACTTTGGCACCTAACAAATCTAGCGATAACAAGTGCAGAGCCAAGGAACCAACTATACGCTTTCAAGACATAAAAGTCATTAAGATAAACATCCTGTTCTAAAGTCTGTATGTAGATTCCAAAATCGGAAAACAAAAGGAAGCCTTTAAAAAAATACCTGACCAGATGTCCTTCAAAAATGCAGAGCATAGACCTAACACTAATAAACTGGTAGGAAAAAGGACTGTTTTATAAGTACTACTTACTCTACATTACTATCTAAAAGATCGTATTTAGGGATATGGCCAATAAGGTAAACAGGATATCCTGAAGTTCAAATACCCAGAATATGCTGTAAGGATTTGTCCTGAAATCAGTCCTTGGACCTCCACTTAGGCAAGTGAGTGCTACAGACACCAGCACCTCGTCTCACTGGAGTAATATGCAGAAGACTTCAAAAATTAGATGCCACATCACAAAAGCAACCTTTGCTCCCAATTAAGTTGTTGACTCCAAATAATTCTCAACTTACCAATTAAAAAGGAAAACAAACTAGACCTAAGAGACCTGCATCTCTGTCCCTTAATAATGCACAATACCCATGACAGAGCACCTGGAGCTTGCTTGAGGGATTGATGATCAAACACCTCCAGCTATAAGAAATATTCGAGTTAAAGGAAATAAACATGAAGACAGCAGCAATGATTAGCGAAGAAGAATGATCAGGATGTTTAGAGGCCATCTGTTTGGGCTAGGAGGGTTAAAATATAGGTTTAAAATGTTGCAAGGAGGGAATAACCCCATAATTTGGAAAGGGGTTACAACCAAAGTAAAAGGTATTTTATAGACATAGGGGATCCAAAAGGGGTGGAAGAAGTTAACTCACCATAGTTACCACACCCTTCCCAACTGCCACTGTGGCAAGAGTTTAGAGCTCAAACTATGTTAATACATTCCAAATATTAATCCAACTGGTATCTTATACTACCCTCTGGACACACTAATTCTAGTCAAGGCTTTAACTTAACAGCTACTAGACTCTAGCGAAAAGACACTGCCATCAGGATCCCTTAACTGTAATACCTCCTTTCTCCTCAGAAATCTCCCGAATTAAATAGATTTATCCTGGAATGGTCTCTTCCTCAGAACAGAACTTGGTAACAGAAAAGCAGCAAAACACTTTAACCTTCAGAAACAATTAGCTGAAGAAGATGAGTGTTATCTTTACCAAGAAGTTCTGAGTTGGTCTCCATAGGGAGCTTCAGAAAGACTCTGCTCCGAAGTGTTGCTTAAGTTGCCTTTGCCAGTTTCTGGAAATGTGAAGTAACTCAAAGCTGGCACTATGGTGAGGCAATAAATGGAGCTAAATTCTGCAACCTGATCTATGATCAACCCTCCCCTACCCCCACCCTCAGGTAACTAAAGAAATCTTCCAATTTTTTTACCAGTACGTCAAGTTTTAGGGGCTGCAAACTAAAGCCCCTAAGGTCCCGCCCCCTCCCTTTTATCTTGGGCGAAAACCACGGGGTCCCAGCATTCTCCATTATGTCCACCCCCTACACTGCTGCCTTTATCATCTGCTGGGAAAACAGCTGTCAGCCTGACCTCAAGCCCTTCCCTTTACTTATCCAACCTATTCTCCGTTCACAGATGCTGTCTGCAGGCCCCTCGCAAAGAGGGTGGTTCACCTTGAAACTCTGTGTTGTCGAGGCCCCTGATGGCCTCCACGGCATCCTCCGCGCGCTCCATGTGCACGAAGGCATAATCTTTCACGATGTCGCACTCAATGACCGGCCCGTACTCCTCAAACTTGGCACGGAGCTCCTTGTTGGTACAAGTGGGGCTGATGTTGCCCACGTGCAGCTTGGTGGACGTCTTGCTCTTGTTCTTGCTGGCCTCCACGTTGATGTTGACCCCGTGCAGCTTGTAGTGGTGCAGGTTGCGGATGGCATCCTCGGCCGCCGTCTTGTCCTCGATGTGCACGAAGCCGTAGTTCTTAATGATGTCACATTCCAGCACTTTCCCGTACTGCTCGAAGAGGGAGCGGATCTCCTGCTCGGTGGCCTCCCGGGGCAGGTTTCCAATGAACAGCTTCACCATCTCGGACGCGGCCTGGGAGAGAGGAAACAAAGTTTCTAACCGAAGGCCTCCGGGGCCCACCGCGGGTGGGGGGGGGGGCTCGGGCCCGCCATCTTCGCTCCCTCAACCGCCCCCACCCCGCCCCCACACACTATAGACCCCACAGGGAGGCGGGAGCGCTCCCCGCCACGCATCGGAAACGGCCCCAGAGAGATGCCGGCATTGGAACGGGACCTCGCTGGGAGACAAAGGGGCTGGAGAGCCGGGGTCGCTTCGGAGGGGCACGACAGTGACAACACAAACGGGCACGCCGCGGCGTCCCCTAATTCTGAGCTCAGGCCCGAGGCCCAACGGCCGAGCCGGCCCCACGGCCCGAAACGCGGCCCGAGGCTTCCTCTCGTCCCACACGGCCGAGGCAGCCACCATCTCCGGCCAGCGGGTCTGACCCCAGGAACGTTCCCAAGCTCCCGGGGACGCCGCGACAGGGGCCGCTGTGGGGGCGCCTCAGGCCGCGCGCGGGGGCTCCACGCTCGGCCGCCCGACGACCCATGCCTCGGGGCCTGAAAATTCTCGAAACGAGATGAGAAACCCCCCTCCCCCCCGGCACCCCGGTCGAGAGAAGCGCGGTCGTCTGGGCGGAAACCTCGAGGCCGAACGCCGAGCCAAGTCCGGGAGAGGCAGGATGAGGAGCGAGCGGGGCATTCTCGGGGGAAGCGGTGGGGGAAGGGCGCGCCTCCCGCTTACCGCGCTGAGGCCGGCAGCGAGGCCGGCGCTCGGCCAACGGGGCGCGGAGGCCGCGGCCGCACTAACGTGGCTCTGAAGCCCAAGGGGCTGAGGTCAGGCTTAGCAGGGAAGAAAAAGAAAAAGAGCAGTGAAGGGGCTCGGAGTCTCACCCGCACGGAAAACAGCAGGGGCTCTCCTCGCGGCGCGGACGATTCTGACAAAACGCTAAAATGGCGGCGGCCGCAGCAGTGACTCTGGGTAGAGAGGGGGAGGTGAACCTACCACGGGATTGGCCGTTCAATAAAGTAAGAGGCAGGCGTTCCCCCCGGTCCTCTTCCCGATTGGTTACCACGAACGCCAATCACCTGAGAGGCCGGGAAGAGGAGGAAACGTCAGTAAGCCCGAGCTTTCATGCTAAAGCCAATGAGCATCAACCTCGCCAAACCGAAACCACTGATTGGGCAAGAGGTCGACGTGGAGGAGGAACTACAAACGTAGGCTTCGCCGGCGGCGCTTGGCCCGCCATTAGGCGGAGCAAGCCACAGCCCTGGTGCGGCGTCTCTAGCTGCAGGGCACCAACTTTGCGAAGCTTCCACGTTTCGCCACTTCCTCGTGCACGCCCCGACGGTATTCCGCGTTCCATTCGGCCTTCTGCCCCAATTTCTAGCCCTAACTCCCCCCCCCCGCCCCCTTGCAGCCAGGGTACTGTGGGGCACAGCTAACGCAGATCCGACGCCAGGTAGTGCGGCGAGGCACCTACTTCTCCCCGCGAAGCAACCAACCTCCTCCGAGGTTGAATCCACGGTGGCCCTGGCAGTACCGGGGCGCCCGGCAAGTCAAAAGGGCTCTGCCAGGTAGCGGAGGCTGGAGGCGCTGAGGACACGTTTCCTCTAGGAAGCAGCCTCCTGGGGTCCAAGTTGGATAAACCGGCTTCTCTGTACGGTGGAGAAGGAGAAGACACCCCACCCCGCCTTGAGGGGAAAAAAAAGTGAAGCAGCAACGGTTTTTGTTTCATTTTATTGGGCGCCATCAGCCAGAGCTGTAGGTTCAAACCTCTAAAACCGACGGGAGAGGGAAGAGCCGGAGCCCAAGCAGCTATGAACAAAATACAATCAAAAGTCACTTTGTCCAGCGTCCGGCTGCCTAACATTGTCCTCCTCAATCCTGTGGCTTCTTCACAAAATCCCATATTCACTGAGCAGGCAATAACCCTTCCACCGCAAGGCAGTTTTTGGAGAGAGAGTTCAGGGGCAAGGGTGCTGACCGGCAGAGCGTCCCACCTACCAGCAGAAACTGTTCGGGAAGAAAGGGATCATGAGCACGAGGCGATCTACGGTCCAGAGCGCCCCGCGCCCCTGGCAAGGGTTGGCCGGAGAAGGAACGGTGACCAACCTTCAGGGAAGGGAATGGGCTTTTAAACCTGACATGACCAACTCCACGATGAAAAACGTCAAGAGCTTGCCCTCAGGTGGGTCAAGAATACACCTTTACACGTGTAGTTAGCAAAATAGTCACAGATGTGGTCAAAATACATTTACAGATGTTGGTCCGTTTTCACTGGGGATGCTGCCACTCTGAGGAAATGAAGAGAACCAACTTCAGCTGCGTGTGCCCTTCCCTGAGCCGGTCAGAACTCAATCTCGGAAGGAGGAGGCATGTGGTAAAAAAAAAAAAAAAAAAAAAAATTTCCCTCAGGTCCATTCAGTTTTATCTTCCAATTTGGTGTGTGTCCCAACAGCCGTGTAGATAAAACTCTTCCAAAATAACTAAGGTTCATGAGCTCAGTTCATCCTATGAAATTCTAATCAGAGGATAACTGGGAATCTAACCCTCAGGAGACAGTTCAAGCCAGTGTGCACTCCCCCCATCTTAATTCCCTGATTTCCCTTCTGAAAATCCTCAAGGTGGCTTCACTTTTACAAACTCATCTAGCTGAATAAGCCACATTTAAGTATCCCTCCCTGCTTTTTAAAAGCCAAGCAGAAATATCTGAAACTCCCCAAACCCAATATGCTTCTTGCCAAAATCTCCCACTTTTACAACCGTGTCCCCCAGCCCCCCACAACTGCCCCACCGCACCCCCCAACTACTTCAGCACGCTGCCTTTTGTTGTGCTGTTCTGGGGCTCTGCCCAGCAGTGCTCAGGGTAGCACAGGGTGCCCCAGGGACTGAACCCAAGCCACCCACGAGAAACGTGTTCCAGCGCTTTAAATCATCTCCCCAGCTTCCCCTGGCCTTTTTGTCCCAAACTCACTCAGACTGGATTATTTCTCCAGATCCTTCACTGGCCAGGCTACCTAAAGACAATCTGCCACTCCGACCCTTGAACATATTCATAACTATCCGTTACTCCAGATTACTTTTCCAGATACTTACCATGACCTCCTGAAATCCTCCCACTTTTATTTTTCTGCTCCCTCCAACCCCCCGACTCAGCTAATACTTCTTGTTCTACAGGGAACCACTGAACCATTTCTTGTTCCTCATATCCCCGATGTTAGCACATGGCACAAGGTAAGCAAATATCTGTTAACAAGTGAACAAGTGGAGGGATGAAAGCAGGAGTTAATGATAACCAAGAGGTGAGGAATTTGGGCTTTTCAGTCTGAGAGCATGGACACTCAATATTAAAAACAAGGATATTTACCTGTATCACCTCGTACACTTTCCAGTTTCCCTCTACCAGGAGCAGGTGCTCGAAAGCCACGGGGTACAGTCAATGGCTGTGCGAGTGTGTGCTGGTTTCCTGTGCGGTGCCGGGACTGAACCAGGCCTCATGGTGCAATGCATGTTGCTAACAGCTTTTGATTTGACATGTAAACGTAAGGCAACATCTGTTTTTGTCTTGGGGGGGGTTAACACCTGGCTGTGCTGAGGATGTGGTGGCAGACACTGAACCCAGAATAGCGACATGCAAGGCAAGTCCCCTAACCCATGATACTTTCCAGCTCTGGGTAGGAAGATTTGCCTGATACTCATGTACCTTGCTGAATCTTACCCGGCAGTACTAAAGGAGCTCAGTTTGCCCCTTACCAATCACTACTTTTGTTGTTTGGTTTGGGGGCTACACCTAGCTCAGTGCTCAGGTCAATCCTAGTGGTGTTCAAGGGACCCCGAAGCCCAGGTCCTCCGGTGGAAAGCACGTACTCTGGCCCATCAGCCGCTCTCTATCACAGGTTTTTCATCTTATTAAGTAGAATAATTTTATTGAGGAAGAGAGATAAGAGGGGCCCCATATAAAATTAAAAAAAGGAATCACATATCCCAAGTTGGGACAAGGGTGATTCCCAAATCAAATGTGCCTAAGCCATTAGCGGTATTTTAATGAAAGACCCTGGGTATGAGTGGTAGTACAAAAGGTAGGGTGTTTGCCTTGCACACTTACTGAGCTGCGTGCAACACCCCCTCACCCCCCACCCCAGCTCCAGAGCCTACCAGGAGTGATCCGAGAGTAGAGACAGAACTAAGCCCTGAGCACCACTGGGTGTGGCCCCAAAACCTAAACAACTAAGTGAAAGATCCTTGTCCAGGGCCAGAGATGTGGCTCAGTAGCACTGTGCCTGCCTTGCATGGATAAGGTTCAGGGTTTGATCTCTGACACTGACCCACCCCCCTCACCCCCAGAGAGACCATTCAGATCCTTTACCTGGGTCATTCCAATTATAAAGAAAAAGACTGAATGGACTATTTCTAAAGCACTGTTTTTAACAATGTAGATGCCATTCTGATGGTTCTGAATTTGCAGATCAGGTTACCAAGCAGCAAAAAGAAAGTGTCCAAAGTATCTAGAAAACCGATGTTCTATGAGAGCAAAATATAAATATTGTGGCTGTAGGTGTCTGAATAAAAAGCATACATGCGTGTAACTGGAAAATGAAAGCACATGGAGCCTGGGTGGACATTTTCCTAGAGGTGCGGGAATCAAATGTCCCTCACTCACTCACTAAGCTACAGCCCGCCCAGCTCCAAACCTGAGCTCAATGGGATAATGAAGGACAAAGTCAAATTTAATGAAAACCACCCAAATGTACTAGCTTCATATACCCTTGGGGATGAATACAAATAATGCATAGACCTAATGTACCTAGAAATGATTTATACTGCTCATATTAAAAAACAGTATTGGGGGGGCTGGAGCGATAGTACAGTGGGTAGGGCGTTTGCCTTGCACATGGCCGACCCGGGTTCGAATCCCAGCATCCCATATGGTCCCCCGAGCACCGCCAGGAGTGATTACTGAGTGCAGAGCCAGGAGTCAGCCCTGAGCGTTGCCAGGTGTGACCCAAAAAGCAAAAAAAAAAAAAAAAAAAAAAAAAAAAAAAAAAAAACAGTATGGGGGGGGTTGGATGATAGCACAGCAGGGTGTGACCCAAAATGAAAAAAAAAAGTATTGGGGGCGGAGCGATAGTATAGCAGGGAGGGCATTTGCCTTGCACATGGCCGACCCAGGTTTGATCTCTAGCATCCCATATGGTCCCCCAAGCACTGCCAGGAGTGATTCCTGAGTGCAGAGCCAGGAGTAACCCCTGAGCATCACTGGATGTGACCCCCCCCAAAAAAAAAACAAACAAAAAACCTAGTATTGAGGCTAGAGCACTAGCATAGTGGACTGGGCAGTTGCCTTGGCGTGGAGGACCCAGGTTTGATCCCCAGCATCCCATATGGCCCTCAACTGATTCTTGAACACACAGCCAGGAGTAACTCCCAAGCACCTCAGCTAGGGGCCGAAACAAACAATAAAAGCTAATAATTCTCTTGATGTTCAGAGGCACCCACTAAGGCCAGTCCAACAAGCTTCCTAGGCTGCCAATCCCTACAATTACATCCTCTCAGCTGCCTTCTCTCCTGCCTTTGCAGATCTCCCACGCCATATAGAAACTTTCCTTTCCCATTCCCAGAATGATCCCAGGAAAGAACACAGAAGAGGACTGCCTGAGACCCTCACAGGTGGCCAAAACTGATGTGGTTCCATGGCCTAAGTATCTCTTAGTTGCCAATCATTACAAAATTCCACTCACACCTACATGGAAAGTCCCATAAAGTTTTAATTCCTTATTTCTACCAAATGGATAACATTTAGTGCATGTGTATGTGTGTTTACATGTGTTATATATACACACACACATGTATATCAGTTTATACACATAATATATATGACACCCATTGTTCATTACCTGATCCTTCCAACAGTGCTATTGGCACAATCAGTATAAGCCCTGGATGGGTTCAAAATTACTTTCCAGGGGCTGGAGTGATACCACAGCGGGTAGGGCGTTTGTCTTGCACACAGCCAATTGGGGTTCGATTCCCAGCATCCCATATGGTCCCCTGAGCACCGCCAGGAGAAATTCCTGAGTGCAGAGTCAGGATTAACCCCTGAACACCACTGATGTGACCCAAAAAAGCAAAAAAGCAAAAAAAAAAAAAAAAAAAAAAACCCTTTCCAGTGGTTTTTACATCAAGGAAAAAATAGGGCCAGAACAATAGTACAGCAGATAGGGCATTTGCCTTGCATGCAGCCAATCCGCATTCAATTATGGTCCCCCAAGCACCACCAGGAGTAACCCCTGAGCATCACTAGGTATGACCCCACCCCACCCCCCAAAAACAGTCACAAAATAAGTAATTAAAATACAGGAGGGAGGACATTTGCCTTGCACATGGCTGACCTGGGTTTGATCTCCGGCATCCCATATGGTCTCCCAAACACTACCAGGAATGACCTCAGAACAAAGCCAGGAGTAAGCCCTGAGCATAGGCAAAGTATGTCCCACCCTCCCACCCCACCTTCCAAACAAAAAATTGGTTGGAGTCATAGCTCAGCTAATCAGTTTGTTATCATGTGACATACTGAGTTCAATCCCTGCCCCGACACCACGCACCACAAAAAATTGGGACCAAAGTTTTAGTACAGAGGGTAGGATGTTTGCTTGCCTTGCACAATATTAACCCGGGTTCAATCCTGTATGGTCCCTGGAGCCCTCAGGAAAGATTCCTGAGCACAGACGGGTGCAGCTCAAAACAACAAAAGACAACCATATGGGGTGCAGGGATCGAACCCAGATTGGCCGCGTGCAAGGCAAGCGTTCCTACCCACTGTACTGTATCTCTGGCCCCACAAAATATATTTATTTCCAAGGGGCTGGAGCGATAGCACAGCGGGTAGGGCATTTGCCTTGCACACAGCCGACCCGGGTTCAAATCCCAGCATCCTATATGGTCCCCAGAGCACCGCCAGCAGTAATTCCTGAGTGTAGAACTCTGTGCATCACCGGCTGTGACCCAAAAAGCAAAAAAAAAAAAAAAAAAAAAAAAAAAACCAAGTATACCTGCAATTTCAGGCATATAATATAGTATTAAATAGGAACCCTGTCATCTTAACTTTCCCTATTTACCTAAGCATTTGGTCTGTGATGATTAATGCATGAAAAGCACTAAAAAATATTGACTGTTACCTTCACTTTGCCTTAAAAAATGGTACATCCAGAATCTATGAAGCCTGGGGTGGAGAGATGGAATGGTGGTTAGGGGACTTGCTCTGTCAGGTTGCCTGGTAAGTGATCCCGCAAAAAAAAAAAAAAAAATTTAGGAAGGGGCCGGAGCAGTAAGATAGCAGGTAAGGCACGTGCCTTGCACGCAGCCAACCGGTTCGGTTTGACCCCTGGCATCCCATATGGTTCCCTGAGCATGACCAGGAGTGATCCTAAGAGCAAGAGTAACCCCTGAGCATCGCCAGGTGTGGTCCAGAAACAAAAATATATAGGAAACCTTAGAAGCAACATGCTTAGTCATTCTCTCTGCCAAATCAGTTTTCAAATCAAACCAATCTATCTCAAGGTTTCCTGTCACTTCCCACATTGCATTATTTTATTTCTGGGGGCCATACCAGGCAGTTCCCAGGGGTCACTCCCAGCGGCGTTATGGGAACCATACCGTGAAGATCAAACCCAGGCCTCTTACTGCAACCCGTGGACTCAGTTATGTGACCTATGTCTGCTCCCCATCACCAGCATCGCTTACTAACTACAACCTACCAGTTCAAGTCCAGCCTGCCTGTTTGGTTTCAGGGAGTGAGGTGATCCATCCGAGCACGTCACATATGCAAGGTGTAGCTCTAGGCTACACATATCCCTAACCCATTGGTTGCTGAGGGGGAGCAATGTACCTGGCTGTGTATCCAGAAATCACTTCTGGTGGTTGGTGGGACCACCTTATGTGTCTCTAGTCTGGTAAATTTTATTATCTGTTTCAGGGCCACACCCAGTGGTGCTCAGGGCTTCTCCTGGCTCTGCACTCAGGGACCACTCCTGGTGGACTTAGGGAACTAGATGGGGTGCTAAGGATCAAACCTGGATCAGTTGCATTTAAGGCTAGCACCTACAGGCTATATTATAGCTCTAGCCCCAATTTTTTAATACTCTTCTGGGGAATACTGCACTCTATGGTCTTTAAAAAGATTCTATAGAATTCAGGTAAACACAAATTTTTCACATGCTCTCCATCACCTTCTCTATTGCCCAAACTCGGGGATGGAGCGACAGCACAGCAGGTAGGGCGTTTGCCTTGCATGCGGCTGACCCAGGTTCAATCCCCAGCATCCCATATGGTCCCCTGAGCACCGCCAGGAGTAATTCCTGAGTGCAAAGCCAGGAGTAACCCCTGTGCATCGCCAGGTGTGACGCAAAAAAAAAAAAAAAAAAAAAACACTATTGCCCAAAGTCCTTTTGGTTTTTTGGGGGCATTCAATGGTGTATTCAGGGATGAAACCAGGGTCAGCCACATGCAAATACCTCTCCAGTCCTTTTTTTGGTACAACCAGTGTAATTTATTTTCCTGACCTCAGTCAGCCTACTACCCTGATAGGCTAAGAGGACGGGATCAGTCAGTGCAACGATGGCCAAGTCACTGACAGACTAGCAGGCAGCCCCGAGGCTCGCACAGGGGTACAGGAGACACAGGTCTGCCCAACTCCAAACAAGGTTCAACCTCCGAAGAGAGCAAGCTGAGAATAGGTCATTTGGTTACAGAAGAAAAAATAATCTACATTTTCCCCAGTGAGGAGCCGAAGCAATAGTACAGCGGGTCGCATGCTTGCTTCGCACACGTCGGACCTGGGTTCAATCCCCAGTAGCCTTTAAGGTCCCCTAAGCCTGCCCAGAGTGATCTCTGAGTGCAAAGCCAGGCATATAAGCCCTGAGCAGTGCCTGCTGTGACCAATGCTCAAAGCTCCCTCCCCCTGCAAAAACCCCAACTTCTCCAGTGAAGGTCAAGTTATAGGTGATTGAGGCAGAAATTCCAAAATCTATACAGTTTATCAGCTCATTTACCTACCCCCGAAATAATTTGGTGACTTCCCTTCACCAAACCCAAGTCTTTCAAGTTATAGAACCCTGGAAATCAGAAAACCACAGAAAGCAAAGTATGAGGAGATGCATAATTTAAATTAAAAAGAGGGAATTACAAGGGTAAAGGCACTTGACCCCCATGTGGCCAATCCCAAGCATCACTTATGCTCCCCTGAGCACCACCAGGAAAAACCCTGTAAGCACTGCCGAGTGTGGACCCAAACATCCCCCCCCAGTGAAAGGAGAACAAAATTTGGTTTTGTCGCTCCTTCGGATCCAACCAGCTAGAGAAGCATACAGGCTGCAGCAACCGTATGCAGCGAGGCCAGGTCACTGACGAACTCAGGCTGCAATAAACCAACACTGGCCAAGGAACTGTTGGCCACAGCTACCACAGGCCAGGGGTGAGAAAAGGGCACAGAAAGCCACACTGACAAGTACTAGAAACACACAAGCCACAGTCACAGGCCTACATCAACCAACCCTCCACCCCAGGGCAATAACCAGAGCCAGGCTTCCCGACTTGGCCTTCGGTCCATCGTTCCAACGTCTCACTGCAGGAGAGTGGCAAAAAAACCTACGGGGGTCAGGGCAATGGTTCCACGGGCTGAAGTGCATGCTTTTCATCCCCGGGTTCAATCCCTGACACCTCATGGCCTCCCCAGCACTGTACTGGGAAAAGCTCTAAGCACCATAAACCAACCCCTCCACCAAGGAAACCTATCGAACTCCCCTGCTCCCCATTCTCCCCCAGTTCTGCAAAGAATTGACGAGAAGCGACAAAGCAGTAAGCACAAAGAGAAGCCAAGAAAGTGTTTATGGCACCAGAACCCGAGCTGACCCCAATTCAGTCTCCACACGCCCTCACGGATGTCTGGGCAGGCTCCCGAGCAGCTGGGAGCCCATCCGAACGCCTGGTTGACGTACCGCTCCACCGCACAGCAGCTCGGCCCGAACAGCTGCCAGAACCATGTCTCTGAAGCCCCTCTCAAGGACTTCAGGAGTCCCACAATCGCACCACCCAACTGGCGCTGCGGGGTTTCCTGCCCAGGCCCCTCAGTCCCCAGTCCCGAAGACACACAAAACCCTCCATTTCCAACCCCTTCCCAGCATCCTCAGTGTCCGTTACACTTGCGATTCACCCCGTGCAGGTGTCTGTTATGACACCTTCAAAGGTAAACTCGGCCCGAACCCCCCACACACAAGGAGGCAGGAGTCACAAATACTACCATGTACTGGCATGGCAGGGGCTGGCAGCGCAGGAAGGACACTCCGTGGAGACGTTCAACAGGCGAATACCAGGTGTGTGGCGAGAATCCCCCAGACCTGCTTCCAGCAGTGGCATGCATCCCGCCTCCCACGCTTTCTCCACGCACAGGGCAGTAGCAGGCACTGGGCTTGTCCCACCCCGCCCCCGCCCCCTGGGGCTGGCTCCCTCCTTTCCAGGCCCCCGCGCCAGCACTCACAGGCCCTTCACTGCCTGAAGGAGCTGCGAGACGTGGAAGCAACGATGCAGCCCGCCGCCCCTTCTCATGCGAGAAGCCAAACCCCACAACCACCCTGTGGGGAGCACGGGCTGTTTTTTGGAGCCAGGTCAGGGTAAATGGTCACACAAAGACAGAAGAAAATGAGCAATAAAAAATTTACTACATTTTGGTGATTAATTCACATTAAGAGTCGAGGAAATCCAAGCCACTGGGTCTCAACAATCCAACCCCCCAGGTGCAGACTAACAGGTCAACAAACTAAGCCCCCCCAGGCAGCAGGGTCGCCACTCCACTCCCCCAAGCCCCTTCCTGCTTCCCTCTGACTGTCCTGTCTTCCTGGATGTCAAACTGGCTCCTGGAACTGAGTGCAATCAAGACAATGACAACCAGGTTCCAAACTGCAAATTGCCCCGTTTTATTTGTAGTCCATACAAAAGGGGAGGGAAAAAAATCAAGGTTTTCTAACACCACCTACTTGGGGAGATGGGGCTGTGGCGCTGCGCCGCTCGGCATTCGCTGGGACGTCAGTGGCCAATCGGGATTTGACAGACGCCAACTGACGGGCCCAACGGGAACTCAGGCTCAGTGCAGTTGGCAGAGGGACAAAGTCAGGGCCCTCTGGACTGCTGGCGCAGCTTGGTACGCAGGAAATGGTTAAGAGCTAACCTTTTCCCGGCCTCCCTCACATCTAAAAAGAAAAAGGCGACGCGGACCTCAGCTGCAGGCTGCTTCCCCATCAGACGACCTTAAATATCGCGCACAAAAATAAAAGGGAGCCAAGGGGGAAAAAAAAAACCAAAACATAAAATTCCCATCCTTGAGTGATGGGAGGCAGTGGAGAGGGGAAACCGCACATCTAGAGCCAGTAGCAAGATTTTCTGCGGAGGCGAAAGAACGAAGTAGATTACTGCCGACCACTCAAAGGGATCGTCTCCTGGGGAAGGCCCACGCGGTAGAGGGGATGAAAAACCGAAAACGGGAGAGTCTGGGTCAGTGTAGTTGTAACCTGGGTCTGCACCCCACACCGCTCCTCTTTCCCTCCCTGTGGTGCCCGTCCCAGGATGGCCCTACATGCGGCGCTGGTAGCCAGAGTGCATCTGAGCTGCCCGCAGGTAATCATTATAGGAGCCCGAATAGCGTGCGTAATCGGAATGAGCATCGGGCAGGCGACGGTAATCCAGCGAGGACTTTGTCGGCGAGCGGCGGAACGAAAGCTGCGACTCTGATAAACGGCGGTAATCAGAGAGCTCGGCTAAACGCCGGTCGGAACCATACCTAGTCGAGAGAAGAAGACAGTTGGTGAATGAGACAATTGAGGGGAGGGCTCCAGGTGGGCATGGGGAGATGCCAGGGGGGATGGGGAGGGCGTGACCAGGTTGGTCTCCAACAAACAAGATGTTGTCAGAAGGCTCATCACCCTATAGGGGCAAGAAATCCAGCCTGGGTCAACTCCGTGGGAAACCGAGCCCCGCCCCCCCAGGCAGCCCTCCTTTCTGAGCTGGCCTGCGGTCCCAAACCACAAGTGAACTATCCCCACCCCTGCACCCCTGGGCCCTGTGCAGAAAGACCTTGATCAGTTATCAACAAAACGGCGGATGAAGGCAAGGTCCCCAACTTCCCAGCGTGGACGCACCTCAGACATCTTATCTCGCCTTTAGCCAAGGAGTGCCAAAGGGACTGCGCTTCCAACCCCCCCACCCCCAAAGCCTGGGCAACCACGGAACAGGCTTCAGGATCCGTGAGACGGTGGGAGAGGCGTGGGCCAGTCCTGCAAGGCAGCAGCTGCCCTGCACTGGGGCAAGCCAGGGCAGGACACCGCCTCCCCGCCCAGCCGCACTAGCAGGGGACCCCCCCAGCCCAGGCTGAGCACTGTGCTCCACCTGAACCCTGGTGACCGGAGAAGTTCACAGGCGCCACCCCCCTCAGCCTCCGGACACCCCGGGGAAGTAGAACAGACCAAGGGCGGGGCCAATGGCTCCAGTTTCCCTCCCATGCCAACCACAGCCCCTTGCCCAAAGCCCCAGTTGGGGGCAGAGGCGGGGGGGCATACAGTACCTTTTCGACATGGCGACAGCCTTTTTGTAGGGATCGTCGTAGCTGGCCCGGGGTGGGGAGAGACGCGTACGCTCATAGGGCGGCGGGGTGCTGTTGGCGTTGGCAACGGCCCCCTGGGACATGGACAGGTAGGCTGCAGACGGCTGACCTGCCCCATCGTAGGCATTGCCTGGCTGGCCGCGGTAGGAGGCAGCCGCCTGGGGATGCTGCTGGGCAGCATAGGACGCAGCCAGCGAGGCCGACGACTGCGTGCGGTACGGCGCTGCCATGGTGGCAGAAGGCTGCGCCCCGTACGCTGCGGCGGCACCGTAGGAGCCAGTGGCCGCGGCAGCCGACTGCGCCCCATAGGAGCCCGACAGGCCCATGGATGCCTGCGCCCCGTAACTGTTCAGCTGGGTCTGAACAACCGGCTGGGCCCCGTAGGAGCCGGCCATGGGGGTGGTGGCCTGCGCAGCATAGGCGGCGGGCTGGCTGGCATAGGCGGCCGCCGTAGCTGGCTGGGCCACGTACGCGGCAGGCTGGGAGGAGTAGGACGCTGCCTGCTGAGCAGCGTAGGGGGCGGACTGGGCATTGTAGGAGGCCGAGGGCTGGGCGTTGTAGGAAGCTGCCTGGGCCCCGTATGCGAGTGAGGAGGCTGCGGACTGGGCCCCGTAAGAGGCGGCCTGGGCCCCGTAGGAGCCAAGGGAGGAAGCCGCTCCCTGGGTGCTGTAAGAGGAGGCAGTGGCTCGAACCCCATAGGAGGAGGCGGCCTGCGCGCCGTAAGAGGATGGCTGGTTGCCATAGGAGGCGAGGGAGGAGCCCTGAGCCCCGTAGGAGTTGAGCGAGGAAGCCGCAGCCGGCTGACCCCCGTAGGAGGAGAGCGCGGAGGCCGAGGGCTGGGCGCCGCTGTAGGGGCCGAGCGAGGACGCTGCAGCGGACTGGGAGCTCGGGCTGGCCAGCTGGCCCCGGTACGGAGCCCCCAGGGAGACCGAGGGCTGAGCGCGGTAAGAGGCTGCCTGGGCGGTCATGGGCTGAGTCCGGTAGCCGACACCCAAAGAGGCAGACGGCTGGGCCCGGTAGGCAGCGCCCAGCGACACTGAGGGCTGGGCCCGGTAGGTGGCTGGCTGGGCCGTCAGAGGAGCCACATAAGAGGCTCGGGGAGGTGAACGGCGCAGAGGGCTGCGGTCGCGACCAAAGAAGGGTGGCGTGGGCTGGCGGGCTTGCCCGTCAAAGCCACCAGTGCTGTTGCCAAAAGCCTGCTGGTAGTCGAAGGTGGCAGAGAAGCCACCAGTTCCGGGGAATGCCGTATCCCCAGCCCCTGGTTTCTTGGTCTTGTCCCCAGACTGGATAGCCAGGCCAGGCCCCTTCTTCTGACCCTTGGTTGAGAGTTCCACGTTGATGCGCTTGCCCTTCACTTCTTTGCCGTTGAGCTGCGCGATGGCGGCTTTGGCATCTGCTTCCTTCTCCATGTGAACAAACGCGTAGTCTGATAAAGCAGCAGACAGAGGGTTAGCAATTAGGGGGGCAGGGCACGCTACCCAGTGGGTCCCAAGTTGGACACACAACAGCACCAGCTGTTGCCAGCTACCTCCAGGCCTCCAGACCCTGCTCTCCAGGAGTTTTTCATAAACCATGGCTCCCAAAGAACAATGTTTCTGACTCTGCCTAAGGCCTTCTCCGTCTCAGCCACCTCAACCAACTTCCTGGGCAAGGAAGATCGAAGATGAACTGTAACACAACAGAAACCATCACCACTCCTGCCAACACAAACCACTGACAAACTGCAGAAGACTCCTGATCACTCTCTCTAACGCAAGCCACACCACACTAGCTAAGGCTCCACTCGCAGGTACTGGAAACGTACACAGGTGAAGCCTGACCCATGTCTCAGGCGCAAGACTCAAAGCCGAGCTCACTCAATTCCTCCAGGAAGATCTCCCCTTTCTTCAGTCCTGCCCTGTGAAAAGCACTTCCCTGAGCAGGACCGCCTCCGGCCCTGCCACAGGGCGAGGCAGAGCCAAGCACCACCACTGCAAGCTTCCGGGCGGACGAGCACACTGGCCACTGTCAGGGCTGGCCCCATTCAGACGTGGCGGCCCAGCAGCAGAATCTCACTGTCCCATGCCCCTCTGCCACACCAGTGTCTGCCTGCGAAGTGAATGTGGGAGTCAGGCAAAGGGGGCGACCTGACTAGGAACTGAGGCTTGGAGAGGAGCCGCTGCATGGAACCCAGTGAAGTGCAGGAATGGAGCTGAGCCGCCACCAGAGGCCTCGTGACATCTCTCACCAGTCTGCCTTCGGGGTGCCGTTCACAGATCACTGTTTACGGGAAATATTTGGTCTGGGCAGGTTCTGCTGAGGTTCCCCGTGAGGTTCTCACTCAGGAGCTAAGTGCACTGTGGTGGGAACGCTAAGACAGGAGGCTCACCTCAGAAGTCTGACCCATGTGTCACTCAGAAAGAAAAAACTTCAGGAGGGGAAAAGAATGGGAAGACGTTCTTGTTCCTGTCCAAACCCATAAATCACAGCGTGCAAGCAGGATTGAGGACACTGATAAATTGTTTGTGGAAAATTGAGCCGCAAGAGGCCAGAGCAATAATACAGCAGGCAGGGTGTTTGCCTTGCACACAGCCGACCCAGGTTCAATCCTTGGCATCCCATAGGATCATGTCCCTTCCCCAACCCACCCTATCCCCAAGCACCACCAGAAACACTTCCTGAGTGCAAAGCCAGGAGTAACCCTGAGCACTAGCGGGTGAGACTCAAAAATCAAAATAAAATAAAAAGAAAACTGGGCCACAAACTTAATCCCACCTTGACCTCTAGCTACTTTAACAGTGCCAGGCCCCAGGGCTGGAGCAATAGCACAGCGGGGAGGGCATTTGCCTTGCACACAGCCAACCTGGGTTTGATTCCCAGCATCTCATATGGTCCCCTGAGCACACCAAGAGTAATTCCTGAGTGCATGAGCCAGGAGTAACTCCTGTGCATCGCCAGGTGTGACCCAAAAAAGAAAAAAAAAAAAAATTGCCAGGCCCCTTTTGCCTAACAGTCGAAAAAATGAACAACTACCTAGATGAAATTATCCTACTTGCGTTCTCAGAGATAAATCCCTTTAAATGGCCTATAAACAGGGTGCTAACTTCTAAAACTCTTCATACTGATGCCCTAACTGTTCTTTATAGATGCAATAATTTTCGTGGACTTGAGGCAATGCCCACAATCCCAGTCTCCCGTGAGAATAAAAACAACAAGCAAACAACAGAAGTACAGTATACAGCTCAAGAAATCCAAGATTAGAGGGCCCCAGTGGTAGATCCTGGTATCAGTGACCTGCTGTACGTTCTTCAGGAATTTACATCTTACTTGGACTTCCTAGAAATCTGTCCTACCTGAGTCAGGAGAGTCAAAGGAGAAGGAAAGTGCCTTGTAAAGTTGAAATAGCTACATAAAGTTGAAACAGCTACACAATGATAAAGGATGGCGGCTACTCAAGCCCTGCAAGGTAAGGGCCCCAGGCTTACTCCCTTAGCGAACATTCTTGCACTCTAAACAGAGGGAGGATCAGTGCCACCTGCACATGCAAACCTAGAGATGATCGAACCAAATGAGCTGTCACTGCGGCTCTCTGTTCCCACACCCCCATGGCCAGACCCGACTCCTCAGCTTCCGAAGGTGAAAGAATGTTCCTTTCGCCCTTGCCATAGACGGCTTCAACTGTCCTCTGACCACTTACCTCCATATTGGGCAGAGCGAGCCGAAAATAGAAGCAAATGGTCTTAGATCAGTTTGAAAGCAGAGCCTAGGGCTGGGGCGCCTGCGGCACCCCCACCACATGGTCCTCTGGCACCCCTGGGAACAACTGAGCAGGGAATCAGCTGGGAATAGCGCTGCTGGTGTGGCTCCAAACAGCACACACTTTTTGGGGCCACACCCAGCGAAGCTCTGGGGTTTACTCCTGGTCTGCACTCAGGAACTACTCCTGCCAGTGCCTGGGGGACACTATGGGATGCTGGGGGTCAAACTGGGGTCAGCCCTGTGCAAGGCAAACACCCTCCCCTCTGTACTATCTCTCCGGCCCCAAAACTTTGCCACACCGACGATGCTATGGGGACCATATAAGATTCCAGGGAACAAACTGTAGTTGGCCGTGTGCAATCCTACCTACCCACTGTACTATCACTCCAGCCCCAAACATTTTTTTTTTCTTTTCTTTTTGTTTTGTGGCTACACTTGATGGTGCTCAGCGCTGCCAAGGATTGAAATCTGAATCAGACATGTGTAAGGCAAGTGCCCTACGGTCTGTACTAAGTCTCCGGACTCAAATTTTTCTTTCAATTTTAAAATAAAAGCAAACGCTGTGTAGATATTCAGGGGAATAGCAAGAGCCCCCGGAGGCAGCAACTGCTAGCAGAAGAAGGCAGGTCTTAGAGGCAGCTGCCAGGGATAACCTTCAGGCGCTGAAGGGAACGTGACACCATACCATGCTGGTGGGCCTAGAGATTCCTGACCCAGGAAAAAAAAAAAACCACCCAAAATGTTTGATTTGTTTTTTTTGTTTTCGCAAGAGCATACACACAATCCACTACTTCCTATTTTGCTGAGTACTATTAAAAAGACCAAGTTGGGATATCCGTGAGGAGGGGGCGGGGGGGGGGGGCCAGGAGCACATCAGCTGTCCTCAGAACTTGCTACTGGCTCAGAGCTCAGGGACTGTTCCTGGCAGGCTCAGGGACCATAGGGGGTGCTGGGGATTGAAACTGGGCCAAACACATGCAAGGTAAGAACCCATGCACTGTATGACTCCTCAGTCCAACATGACCAAATATTATTATTCTAAGTTACTAAGCATGGGGCTGAAGCTCAGTACAGTGGGTAGAGCTCTCACAGTGGGTAGAGCACTGGCCTTGCATGTGGCCAACCTAGGTTTGATCCCCAGCCATCCATTTAGTCCTTTGAGCACTGCCAGAAGTAATTCCTAAGTGCAGAGCCAGGAATAACCCCTGAGCATCTCTGGGTGTAGTCCCGAAAGCCAAAGAGAAAAAAAAAAAATTGTAGCCTGATCTTGGAGAAATGTGTGAAGGATGGATCAGTGGGTCAGTGGACCAGTCGCCACCTACCTAACTCCACCACAGCTCTATCAAAGATGCCACCAACCCAAAACCTTCCAAGAACAAAGCAAACAAATGACCCAGGGTTCTGGAAAGCCAATTCAAGAGAAAGGTCATCGTGTTGGAAGGAGCTAGGAAGTCCAATTTGACATTATGTCCACCACCGCTCTGGTGGTGCCACAAACTCCCTCAGGATCAAAGTGAAAGAGTCCAGAAAAACTATTTCCTCTCCTAAGAGCAAAAACCTCTAAACGGAAACTTCAGCACTATACACCTGGAAGATGGTCACCCTCAAACTGCAACTGCTCTTGGGCCTTCCACACCTAAACCTTTCCTAATGCTGCGAGTTAGGCACTCAGACTTTACAGAATGTGGCTGCGGAGAGTGGCTACAACGCTGCTGCTATGGCGAGTTTTGCTCTGCAAATCCAACCATACCTAAGCTCCTGGTAACCATGCAATTGGGTTTTTTTTTCCTCCCCTTCTGTAAAATAAAACAGAACTGGTGTCCCATGCAATGCCAAGCTTCTGTGCTTCTCAAAGACCTGACAGCCAGTACAAAGCGTCAATGGCGTGCCCATTCCCAGCCCAAGAAACTGGAAAGCTTTTTGTAGAGCGAGACACAATTTCTAGCCCACTCCCATCTGAAAATCCTCAACTTTCCTTCACTCCACAGGGATGCCAAGGTATCTGCAGAAGGTATGCCCTCTGCCCCAGTCTCCCACTGAAGCAGACCGAAGACTCCGTTGCACAGTGGACCTCCATTCCCTCGAGTCAATACAGTGCTACTAATCAAATGTTTCCAAAGGAACAAAATACACAACTCTTGCAGTACATCAGCCAGGAATGCTAAAACCACATGCGGTTGTCATGTATTTCACGCACCCGACACTCCTGCCTCCCACTGTGGCTGCATGTCAGCCCAACTGGCACCTTTCTCCACTATCTAAAATCAAGTTCCTGCCCAGGGCCGTGCCTGCCCCTCTGACGCTAGTTTGCAGGCTCTGAATCAAGAAGCCACCGCGTCCAGGAACCACAGGAGTCGTGGCACATCAGTGAAACCCGAAATCCAGAGTGAGCCCCATCCATTCCTTGGAAAGGTGCCCAAGGTGAGGCCCTTCCCACTCTTTGGCACTCAACAAAAGCGAAATCCATGCACCATCCAGCCCGCCTCAGAACACCCAGCAGGAAAACCCAATTCCGGACAGCCGTGGACTTGCATAACCTGAGTTGAGGAAAATAGAATGCAGTATTAATCAGAACAAGGAATTGCTCCTGGCGGTGGAGACCACAACCCTTTGACACTTTCCTGTGTCAGGGGAGTGGTCCCAAAGCTGTCTCCTAGTGGAAAAGGCCGAGTACCTACACCCACACTTCCCCCGACCAGAAACCTCACACAGGGTGGGAGCAGGTAGGACTCCAACACCACATGGACATCAGATTCCCAGTACGGGTCCTCGAAGGCGGCAGGGCTGACCGTGATGTGTTCCTGCACCCAAGGGGAACAGAGGCTGGCCCTGGGCACGAGAGCCAGCCCAGCCGAGCTGGCCGACATCATATAAAAAAAGCTTAGGGGAGGTAAGGACCCAGAGTAGGGGAAAAAGTTAACCTGGATCACCTAAAAACAAGTTGGGCCTAAATTAGGGTGATCCATTTCCCTCTAAAAGGCAAGTAGGAATCTGCCCTGATCAGGCCACGTGAGCAATCAGGAGCAGTGTACATTTATTCTGCCCATATTCAACGAGATCCCCGCTCACACGCCCCTCCCCAACTCCCGCTCAATCTGAGTACACCCCCCTGCAAAATCACCAAGCTCAGAAACGAATGGCACTGCCCTGGGGCACGGACTTGGCAAGTAAAGGATACGGAGAAGTGGCCTTCACAGAAAGCAAGAGACCTTCCACGTGCGAAAGGTCGGGGTTTCCAGCTCAGAGACGTCAATGGAGCCCAAAAGGGGTGGGGGGCGGGGGTGGGGGGAACCAGCGTGAGGGCGGTGGAAAGCGCAGTTTGCCACGCCTAATCCCCACCCCCCCACACCAGTATCGAGAGGCCCAAGTGGTTGGGGAGGGGCCCCTCCAGTGCCCGCGGTAACTGGACCCGTGAGCTGACCCACGCCGGACACGTTAAGATATTCCAGCCCGAGAAACGTCCAAGGGCCCCGTTACCTTCCGCTCGGGAGCATTCATCGGGAGGGAACGCGAGGGCGGTGTCGGGGCGTCAGCCCCCACCTTTTCCCTCTTCCCTTGCTCTGACCACCGACGTCTGGCGAGGAAGGGGGGAAGTGGCGAAATCTTCCCCGCTCCACGATCCGGCTTGCGCCCGTCACTTCCCAATTTCCGCTCGGTGCCAGGCCCAGGAGCCCAGTGGAAGGCGCGCCCCCGGTACACTCGCGAGTCTCGCAGGCGCGTCCCCGGCCCCGCAGCTCGGCTCCCGGAGGCCGCCGCCGCACCCACCCGGAGCCGCGGGGGAGGAGGGTGGCTCAGCCCAAAGCGCCCCCAACACCTCCGGCCTCATTCCCGCCGACTGGCCCACCCCGCCCCACCGCGCAGTGACCGACCCCTGGGAGAGGGACGTGGCTAACAAGCAGAGTGCCCCGCGCGCGCACGCGCGCACGCGCGCGCCCCCCGCGTTACCTTTCACCACGTCACACTCGATGACGCGTCCGCGGCGCTCGAAAAGGCTGCGCAACTCCTGGCTCGTGCACGCCGCCGATACATTGCCCACGAAAATCTTCCAAGTGTTAAGAGGCCGTGGGCGCGACATCTCCACTACGAGCGCGCGCCCCGGCCGCAGCTCGTGGCCGTGCAGGGCCTCGATGGCGCGCAGCGCGCCCGCATTCTCGCGCATGTGCACGAAGGCGAACTGTTTCATGACGGCGCAGCTCATGACCGTGCCGTAGGGCGCGAAGAGGGCTGCCAGCTCCTCCGGCGTCGTATCCGCCCCATCGACGTTGCCCACGAATATCTTCATTTTGCCGCCGCAGCCGCCTTTCCGGAGGGCCGGGACCTCTCCTCCAGCGACGGGCGAAACGACCGACCGGCCTGCAGTCCTCCCCAGGAATGGCTGGCGACCGAGAACCCCGCCGCGCAGGCGCTCTGACCTAGCCAATCAGAATCCGCTTCCCGCGCGTCCTCCAGCCAATCAGAGAAGCCAACGGAAGATGGACTCTGATGCAGCCAATCCCAGAGGGCCTGCAGCCCGCTCATTCGCCGAGGGGGCGGGAGAGGGACGACGGCGCGGGACCAACCGCCTCGGCCGGGGGGAGGGGGAAGGAGGGTTGGCGAAGGGGGAGCGGGCGCTGGAGCGCCGGCGCCGCACAGGCCTAGTCGGCGCGGCGGCCTCGGCTGCGGGTGGGGCCGGGGCCGAAAGGCCCCATGGAAAAACTTTGTTCGGGCGGGGACCAGACCTGCCCCCGTTCTGGCAGCCTAGGCCAAGCCCTTGGTGGCAATGCGGCGAGGCCGGCCGCGGAAAGGCAGGGCCCGGGAGAAAGCAGGACAAATAGCCGCGGAACTGGGCGCCCTGGCGGGCAGCGCAGCCGGAAGGCTTTGGCCGAAAAGCCTTCGAGCCGTTCATTCATTCTTGGGAAGCACGCTCCCCGCTTCTGCTGCGGCCTGGAGCCACTAGAAACAGTTAAAAACAAAACAAAACCGAACAACCCTTGTCTCTCTCTTGATGGAATTTCCCAGCGAGAAGGAATGAGACGCACCTCTCTCCCGTATGAGAGGGAAGGAAGTCATAAGCCTGGTCCGGGAGAGAGGCGAAAGTGGAGGCTTTATAAAGCAACAAATTTCAAAATTGATAGTTGTACGTAAATTAGAAAATTTTGCTGGCAGGGGCTGGGCAGGGCCCTTCCCTTGCACACTTGTGACTCACCGCACCGCTGAGCCCCTCTTCTCCCCCAGGATTAACCTGAGCGCTGCTGGGTGTGGCCACAAAACAAAGTGCAGGGCAGAAGAGATTAAAAAATAGTGATGATAATAATGTGCAGGGAAATGGTTGCCTGCACATTCATTCTGCAAACTTTATTAAGCGCTTTTGCTCCTGGCATGAAGGATAAATTGAGCAGCCCCAAAAGGGACAAGCCTGATCTGTTTGGAGTTTGTATGTGGGGTGGGGTGGGGGGGTGAGGTGAGGCAAGACACAATAAATAAAAAAAAAAAATGTTAAATGTGGTCAAGGCTTGGGCTGGAGCGATAGCACAGCGGGTAGGGCGTTTGCCTTGCACGCGGTTGACCCAGGTTCGATTCCCAGCATCCCATATGGTCCCCTGAGCACCGCCAGGAGTGATTCCTGAGTGCAGAGCCAAGAGTAACCCCTGTGCATCGCCAGGTGTGACCCAAAAAGCAAAAAAAAAAAAAAAAAAAAACGTGGTCAAGGCTTGAAGTTACCCCTGCAGCAAGCCAGTTACCCGACCACGCATCATTCTAGCTAGAAAGCACCAAAGTGCTGAGGTACACAGGAGGATGGACAGGAGTGTGGCTGAAAGTGAAACCCAAAGCCCGGGAAGCTGTAGTACTTTGTGGGCCACTGAAGTCACACTGACCCTCTTAAGTTGGAAGCCTCACACGGCAGGAAGTTCATTGCTTTGTAAGTATCCTCTGGCTGCTATGACGACAGATAGAAATAAAGGGGCTGCAGAGAGAATTCAGTAGAGGCCTTGTTGGATCCTCAGTGCCACACTGGGTCTTCCCAGCTCCCAGAGCCTCCTGGATCCCTGAACAGGATAACCCCTTTGCACTGAGGGTGTGGCCCAAAACAAAAACAGAAGCAGAGAACATTTTGAGAACAATTTCCACCACTACCATAAAGCTCCCCAGACTGGAGCGATAGCACAGCGGGTAGGGCTTTTGCCTTGCACGCAGCCAACCCAAGTTCAATTCCTCCGTCCCTCTCAGAGAGCCAGGCAAGCTACCCAGAGTATCCCGCCCACGTGGCAGAGCCTGACAAGCTCCCCATGGTGTATTCGATATGCCAAAAACAGTAACAAGTCTCACAATGGAGACGTAACTGGTGCACGCTTCAGCAAATGGATGAGCAACGGGAGAACAGTGCTACAGTGCTACCACAAAACTCCCAGAGAGAAGTGATAGCAGGACGGATCAGGGCAGCCACAGCATCTTGGAGGTCATTTGAAGGCTGACCCTATGGTATGGGCTCCAAAAGGGCAGCCAACCAGCAGCTGGCATTCACTGGTACAGGAAGCAGTACCGGAGGTTGGAATCTCTCTGGGAGAACAGACATTGTGTTGCATTTATTATTTTTGGTTTGGGGGCCACACATGAAGGTGCCGGGGGTTACTTGCTGCAGTGTTTGGGGGACCCTGCTATGTCAGGAATCAAACTCCGGGCTTCACGCATGAAGTGTCTATCACTGAGTGACATACCCAGCCCTTTGTTTTTTGGGGTTTCTTTTTTTCTGCTTTTTGGGTAACACCTGGCGATGCACAGGGGTTACTCCTGACTTTTCACTCAGGAATTACTCCTGGCGGTTCTCAGGGAATCATATGGGATGCTGGGAATTGAATCCAGGTTGGCCGCATGCAAGGCAAACGCCCTACCCGCTGTGCTGTCACTCCAGCCCCCCCCCCAGCCCTTTGTTTTTAATTGAATATTGAGTTTGCCAGAGAGACAAGCCAAGGGTAGAGCACAGGCCTAGCACATGTGAGACCTTGAGTTGGATGCCTGGCACTGCATCCCCTGGCACCTCTGGGAATAGTCCTGATGAAAACAGTAATACAGTATCTTCAAGGTTCAACCATGAGATAACTATAATGTATCAGAATTTCTTCTCCTCGGCCTGAGGGGATAGTACAGGGGTAAGGCACTTGCCTTACACTTGACCAACCCAGGTTCAATCCCTGACACCCTATATGGTCCCCAGAGCCCCATCATGAGTGATCCCTGAGCACAGAGACAGAAATAACCCCTGAGCATTGCCAGGTGTGACCCAAAAAACTAAAACAAAAAGCAAAAAACCGACATAACCCCAAGAATTTCCTCCCCTAAAGTGGAATAATATTCCAGTGTCTGTATATATCATATTTTACCAATTCATGACCATGGAAATTTGGATTGTTTCCACCCTTTAGCTGTTTGATGAGGCTGCTAAGAATATGGTATACTGGGGGCTGAGCTACAGAACTGCAGGTACTTCCCTTGCACACAGCTGTGGGTTCAGCCCCCCACACCACATCTGGTCCCTGGAACACTGCTGGAAAAGATCCCAAGCATAGAGCTAGAAGTAAGTTCTTAGCACGGCCAGGTGGCCTCCAAACAATACAAGGCAAGAATATGGGGTATTGATACACTTCGATTAGAGCATAATTTACAGAGTGACAATCATTCTTTTGTGTTTGGTTCATTCGGGGGCCACACCTGACAGTGCTGAGGGCTTACTCCAAACTCTGTGTTCAGGGAATCATCCCTGGTGAGACTTGGGGACCATATGGGGTACCAGAGATCCTCTAGGTCTGGCGAGTGCAAGGCACATGCCCCAGTGGCAATCATTCTTTGGGGTGGGTGAGGGGCGTCACAGTTTCCCTCATGGGTGCAATCACGGAACTACTGCCACAGACCACTGTTCAGGCCGTGCCAGCCGCTGGAAACTCTTCCTCCCCCAGTCTCCCGCCAGCACTGACCTTTTCTCACTCCAACTTTGTCTTTTCCCAAATATCACAGAGAGTCACCCAGCAGGTAGCTTTTTGGAGCTAGCTTACGCCTGGATCTGCACCCGGGGTCTGTGATGTGCAAGGCAAGCACCCTACCCGCTGTACTATCGCTCCGGCCCCAAGATCTAGCTTCTCTCATGTAGCATAATACATGTGCTACTGGCCCAGGCCCGCCCCTTTACTGTTTTTTGTTTTTTTTTTTTTTTTTAGTTTTGGGGTCACACCCAGCGATGCACAGGAGTTACTCCTGGCTCATGCACTCAGGAATTACTCCTGGCGGTACTCGGGGGACCATATGGGATGCTGGGAATCGAACCCGGGTCGGTCTCGTGCAAGGCAAACGCCCTACCCGCTGTGCTATTGCTCCAGCCCCTCCCCTTTACTGTTACCAGTTGCTTTGAATCAGTTATTGACAGTGGATGGAGGGGCTACAGCGAGTTTTCTGTCTGGATTGGTTCCAGCTTGGGGCAAGTATGACTAAAGTTGCATAGAGATTTTTGTGCAAATAAACACTCTTTGTCTTGTTAAAACAAATATGGGGCCTGAGTGATAGTACAGCGGGAGGGCATTTGCCTTGCACATGGCCAACCTGAGTTTGGGTTAGATCCCCAGCATCCCATAGGGTCCCCCGAGCACTGCCAGGAGTAATTCCTGAGTGCAGAGACTGGAATAACCCCTGAGCACTGCTGGATGTGACCCAAAAAAGCCAATGAATTAATAAATAAATCAAATATAAGGTCATCTTGAGCAATAAATGAAATCCAGTCAGATGATTAGTATGTAGGGAACATAGTAAAATATATGTATATGGGAAAAAAGCTAGCCAACTATAGTTTTTAAGGTTTTTTTCCTTGATGGGAGAGGGGGACTATGAGCATCCCAGTAGTACTAGGGACTGCTAGAGTTACACCCAAATTACAGATTAAATGCCAGGCGTGCGCTTCAGCCTCTGCACTATCTCCCCAGCTCCCAACCAGAATTTACCTGTCAATTTATTTTGGAGTAACCAGCGTCCAACCCAGGGCCTCACATGTGCAAGACAAGTACTCTACCAATGAGCTGGCCCTAGAATCTTTCTTATTTTTTTTGTGGGGGTGGGGTTGTATTTTTTTCTTTTTGAGTCACGCTCAGCAAATGCTCCGGACATACTCCTGGCTCTGCGCTCAGAAGTTACTCCAGATCCCTTAACAGTAGTAAGAAAGAGAACAAGAGAACTGAGGAGATGTGATTGGGGGGGGGCAGGGGGGGGGCGCGCACATGTGCAGCCTCACCGCAGCTGTACGAGCATGGTTCCAGAGGCCAGCTAAACCATTTTTGGTACTGGCAGCTCCTTTCAGAATGTCTTCAACTTGGGGCTGAAGCAATAGCACAGTGGATAGGGCGTTTGCCTTGCACATGGCTGGCAGGGTTCAATTCCCAGCATCCCATATGGTCCCCGGAGCACCGCCAGGAGTAATTCCTGAGTGCAAAGTCAGGAGTAACCCCTGTGCATCGCTGGGTGTGACCCAAAAAGCCAAAAAAAAAAAAAAAGGAATGTCTCCAGACTGAGAACTAAGCTGCTAAGCTGCGGCCCCAGGAGGGGAAAGGTTTTTTCTCCTTGTTTGGGGGGGGAAGGGCATGGCGACCACCATATTATGAGGACCACTAATGAGAAATACAAGCTTGCAATGATCCAATTTCTGGAAGAAATGTCCCTGGACTTAGTTGCTAAAATACAGAAATCCAAAACTGCGCGGCCGCTATTGCGGCCACACAACCTCATATCTCTTCACAGCAGTTCTGACTCTAGTGGGGAACTACTAACAATAATAGTGAGTTTTTTGTTGAAATATTGAATGTAACCAAAGTAAAGGGAAACTAAAGTGAAATTTATCAGTTACCCAGGCGGGGTAGGGGGTGGGGCTGTGGGGGGGAGGGATGGGACATATACTGGGGTGGTTTTTTTTGGTGGTGGAATATGGGCACTGGTGAAGGGATGGTTGTTTCAGCATTGTATAACTGAGACTTAAGCCTGAAAGCATTGTAATTTTCTACATGGTGATTAAATAAAAAGAAAGAAAGAAAGAAAGAAAGAAAGAAAGAAAGAAAGAAAGAAAGAAAGAAAGAAAGAAAGAAAGAAAGAAAAGAAAGAACTGAAAGAAATAAATTTTCTTTTTTTTTCTTTTTTTCATTTTTTTTTTTGCTTATTGGGTCACACCCAGCAATGTACAAGAGTTACTCCTGGCTCATGCACTCAGTAATTACTCCTGGCGGTGCTGGGGGACCCTATGGGTTGCTGGGAATCAAACTCAGGTCAGCCGCATGCAAGGCATATGCCCTCCCAGCTGTGCTAGCCCTCCCAGCTGTGCTATCGCTCTAGTTCCTAGAAAGAAATTTCTAATAAAGTAACATATATCACAAGGACCATGAAGTTTGGCTTCTGCAACAAATGCAGGCTGGCACGCAGGTACCCCATTGGCATTTCAGTATGTGATTAGATTACCGCTGGCTCCACCCTCTCCTTCTCAGCCCATGGTGCTCCATTGACCACACCAAAGAATAGCAAAAGTCAGGGTCTGTTACACTTCCATGCAAAATATTTTGTTGTTCAGGAGCCAGAGAGATAGTAGATAGGGCACTTGCCTTGCACACAGCTGATCTGGGTTCAATCTTCGGCATCCCATCTGGTCCTCTGAGCACCACCAGGAGTGATCCCTGAGTGCAGAGCCAGGAGTAATCCCTGAACATTTCTGGGTGTGGCCCAAACCCTCTCATGCAAAACAAACACACCTTTGTTGGGCAAAAGTAAAATCAATCAGTGAGGTTCTAGTCTAGTGTTCTACATGTGTTTTCAAATGTCTCAACCAAGTTGAGACATTTGAAAGTAATTTAGGATGAGAAAGTTTATTGTGCCTGGCTACCCACATATTGCAAATCACCTGGGATCCCTACTTCCCCCCAGTAAACACAGGAGTCCCCCCCACACACGTAGCATCTTCATCACCAAAGCAGTTTCTCTTGCAAATATCTAAAAAGTCCCACAAGGGCAATTGCACCCCAGTAAGAACTACTGATCGAAACAGGAACTGTGAACTGAATTTGGAATACCTTCAACTTCAGGCAACTCTGTCTCCTTTCCCCTCCCCTTCCCTCTGCTATGTTCGAGGTGACCAGGAATCCCACACATGCCCTGTTCACTGCTGGGTGGGGCCCCAACCCCAAAATAATAATAAAATAACTTTTTTTGGCTGTTTGGTCACACTTGGCTGTGCTCAGGAGTTACTCTGGCTCCATACTGCGGAATTACTCCTGATGGTGTTCAGGGGACCCTATGGGATGCCCGAGATCGGGCCCAACAAATGCCCAACACTCTGTACTATTGCTCCAGCCCTACAATAACATTCTAAAACAATAAAAACGCCGATGGAGGGACTGGAGCGATAGCACAGCGGTCGGGTGTTCACCTTTCACGAAGCCGACCCGTGTTCAATTCCTCCGCCCCTCTCAGAGAGCCCGGCAAGCTACCGAGAGTATGGAGCCCACAGAGCAGACCTGGCAAGCTACCTGTGGCGTATTGGATATGCCAGAAACAGTAACAATAAGTCTTATAATGAGAGATGTTACTGGTGCCCGCTCGAACAAATCGATGACCAACAGGATGACAGTGACAGTGACATATGGTCCCCTGAGCACTACGAGGAGCAATTCCTGAGTGCAGAGCCTGGAGTAACGCTGGTGCACGGCCGGGTGTGACCCAAAAAGAGAAAAAAAAAAGGCCAATGGATATATTATTTTTGATGTGCTAAACTTTTGGAGGTAAATTATCGCCACAATCTACTTAGCCATTTCTATCAATTACCTTCAGATAAATCATTTTAAAAAATTCTTAGAATGATGAAAACAAAAGAAAAAATTTAAAAAATCCATCCATGGGTCAGGGGATAGTACAGCAGGTTGGGTGCTTGCCTTGTGTATGGCCAACTCGGGTTCAATCCCCAGCACCCCATATGGTCCCCCGAGCACTGCCAGGTGTGCCCCCTCCCCTGAAAAAAATACATGGGCCAAGAGACAGTACAGCCAGTAGGGTGTTTGTCTTGTGTGTATCAGATCTGGGTTCAGCTCCTGGCATGATATGTGGTTCCCTGAGCCCGGCCAGGAGTGACTCTTGAGCACAGAGCCACGAGTAAGTGGGGCTTACTCCAAATGCTTATCCTTGAGCATCGCCGGGCATGGCCAAATAAAACAAAAACTAAACAAACAAAAGAGCTCAGGGTGGGCCACACTTGGGCTAAATCATTTGGTGGGATTGCATCACACCCTGCTGGGTGCTCAGGGGACCATTGGTGCTGGGGTTTGTTTTTTATTTTTGTTTGGTTTTGGGGCCACACCCAGCAGTGCTCAGGGTTTACTCCTGTCTCTGTGCTCAGGGCTCTCTCCTGATGCCCAGAGGACCGTATGGGATGCAGGGAATCTAATCTGGGTTGGCACTATGCAAGGCACGCACCCTCCCTGCTCTACTATTGCTTGGGCCCCAATTTTTTTTTTTTGGTATTTTTTGGGGGGCCACCCCTGGGGGTGCTCAGGGCTTACTCCTGCCTCTGTGCTCAGAGATCCTTCCTGGCTGGGCTCAAGGAAACCTATGGGGTGCAGGGAATTAAATGTGGATCGGCTACTTGCAAGACAAGCACCGCATTCTCTGTACTATAGCCCCCAATTTTTTATTTATAAAATAGTGATATATTTTTATTTAAAATAGTGATATATTTTCTTTTTCTAGAAAAATTTTATTCATGATACATAAATCTCACTTTTCAGCTGTTACAATGAAAATAAATATCATGGTTAATATGGAGTAGTAGGACCATCTGAAGTTGAATAGAGACTCAATTATTGGGCAAGTTACGTAACCATCTGGGCTTCAGTTTCCTCATCTGTAAAATGTGATCATAACCTCGCCAACTTTGCAGTTAATCTTCGCCTTGAGGATTGACATCTGCCTGCGCAGTGTTTAGTGCAGAATAGGGCGTGAATAATCACTTCCCAGGCACCCTCCAGGGCCTCACAGTTCCCTTCCAGACTAGCACAACAGCACAATAAAGCAAGCCACATGAATATCTTGGTTTCCCACAGCATATAAAAACAATGTTTACATGAGCTCTCAAAATAATATTTACACAAGGTGCTGCTTTAGGGCTGTGGAGATAGCTCAGGGCTGGATGGGTCCAGAGCAGTAGTACAGCAGGCGGGGCATTTGCCTCACACACGACCAACCCCATAGGGCCCCCTGAGCCCCCACCAGGAGTGAATCCTGAGCACTGTTTGGTGTGTCCCCCAAGGAAAAAAAAATTCAAAAAAGTTCAGCGTGTTTCGCATTCAAGCACACGGTCATTTGGTTTATGGCAGGTGGCCGGCTCCCCACATAGGCACATCACATAGGCCAGGAGTCAGCCCAGTGGCAGAGCATGTATCTAGCATGTGTGAGGCACTGAGTTTGATGCCCAGAACCACTTGCTCACAGACCCCCACAGGGTGGCTCCTGAGCATTGAGGAGGGTGGGCCCTCACCCCCTCACCCAGAACAACTGGAAGTGATTCCTACTGAAACCAAAGATTCTATTAGGGCCATTCGAGTTTTATTTTGTTGTTTCTGTTTTTTTTTAGAAGATTTTATTATTAAAAATAAAAGGCTGGCTGGGCACAGCGGGTAGGGCGTTTGCCTTGCACGCGGCCGACCCAGGTTCGAATCCCAGCATCCCATATGGTCCCCCGAGCACCGCCAGGAGTAATTCCTGAGTGCATGAGCCAGGAGTAAACCCTGTGCATCGCCGGGTGTGACCCAAAAACCCAAAAAAAATAAAAATAAAAAATAAAAGACAGAAGGACTCTTACAAAGTTATTCATGATTAAGTTTCAGTCACACAGTGTTCCAACACCCATCCCTCTACCAGTGCACATTTCCTAGCACCAGTGTCCCCAGTTTTGCTCCCACTGTCCCCACAGTCGGCCTCTATGGCAGGCACTTTGGCACTTCTCTCTCTCTCTCTCTCCCTCCCTCTTTCTCCCTCTCTATCTCCCTCCCCCCTTCTCTTCCTCTCCCCCCCTCTCGTGTTTTCTGGGCTACACCCAACTGTGCTCAGGGATCACTCCTGGCTGTGCTCAGCAGACCATATCCAGTGCCAGAGATAGAACTGGGTTGGCTGCATGCAAGGTCGGCGCCCTGCCTGCTGTTCCATCTCCCTACATCTCCCAGATTCATTCTTTTTTTATTTATTTTTATTTATTTTTTTTTGCTCTTTTGGGTCACACCCGGCGATGCTCAGGGGTTACTCCTGGCTCTGCACTCAGGAATTACTCCTGGCGGTGCTCGGGGGACCATATGGGATGCCGGGGATCGAACCCGGGTCGGCCGCGTGCAAGGCAAACGCCCTACCCGCTGTGCTATCACTCTGGCCCCCCAGATTCATTCTTTAGGACACGAGAACAGGGACACAGTGAGGAAAGAGGAGTGACTCTCGGTCCCCAGGTGGGGGCCCATTGGGGACTCAGAATTTCCCGCATCTTCCAGTGCTCTCCTGTACCGCTGTCATCCTCCCCAAACACCGGCTTTGTACGAAGCCCCAGATCCAGCCGTGGATGAAGGCTGCCGGGAGAATAGGGCCAGACGACCCCTATAGTTCAGTCAGCCACAGCGAAGGAAAGGGGACAGGCCACTGGCAGATCTGAGAGGGGGCAAGGATGTGAATTCAGTATTCTTTTTCTTTTTGGGTTACACCCGGCGATGCTCGTGCAGGCACCAGTAACATCTCACAACGGAGCTGTGAGACTTCTTGTCACTGTTTTTGGCATATACGCCACGGGTAGCTTGCCAGGCTCTGGCGTAGCGGGCCTGATACTCTCCGTAGCTTGCCGGCTCTCCGAGAGGGGCGGAGGAATCGAACACGGGCCGGCCGCATGCAAGGCAAATACCCTACCCACTGTGCTGTAGCGGTTGGGCGTTCGCCTTTCACGCGGCCGACCCAAATTCAATTCCTCCACCCCTTTCGGAGAGCCTAGCAAGCTACCGAGAGTATCGAGCCCATGTGGCAGAGCCTGGCAAGCTACCCGTGTGTATTGGATAGGCCAAGAACAGTAACAATAAGTCTCTCAATGAGAGACGTTACTGATGCCCGTTCGAACAGATCAATGAGCAACGGGATGACAGTGACCCGGCGGGGCACAGGGGTTACTCCTGGCTCTGCACTCAGGAATTACTCCTGGTGGTGCTCGGGGGACCCTATGGGATGCTGGGAATCGAACCTGGGTTGGCCGCATGCAAGGCAAACACCCTACCCACTGTACTATCACTCCGATCTAAAATTCAGTTTCGTTTGACTTCAAAGCCAAGAGGTGGTCCTTGAAGTGGGGAGGCCGGGCCAGCGACAGCGTTCCTGGGCCCACGGAGGCACAGGCGCCCCAAGCAAACACAGAACTTCCACAGGAAAAAGCAGCTTTAATTGGCCCCGGCATCAGGCCTGAGACTGGCTCATAGGTGGGCACCAGGACCACCGCTGGCCCTGAGGCTGCGGCCCCACTCAGAGGTGGGCTGGTGGCTGCGTGGGCTCCTTGCGGCCCTCCCCCGCGATGGGCCGGCCGCGCTCCTCCCAGATGGTCAGGCCATCGCACGAGCAGATCTGCTTGGGGTTCTGGAACAGCCCCGCGGAGCGCGCGATGATGCCGCAGGCCAGCCTGCAGGGGAACACGGGCAAGGTCAGGGCCGCTCGGGCTCTGCCTCGCTGCCACAAAGAACCCGAAGAGGGGAGGGGGGCGCCGGGCTCACCTCTTCCCGGAGTTGCCCGTGATCTTGGACAAGGGATGGCTGCCTTGGCCCAGGTCATCTTCCCCCTCATCGATGACCAGGCTCCGGCCGATCACGTCCCACACCTGAGAGGGGGACCGAGCTCAGACCAGGGGCCCGAGAGGAAGATTCCCCCCATCTCCCCTGCCTTACCTTCAGCCGCTCATCCTCCATCCTGAAGGTGGCGCGGCCGTCGGCGTTGGCGCAGACGTTCCCCAGGTCCCCTCGGTGCTACGGTGAGGCGGGCACGAGGCTGTGTTGGCTCCAGCCTGATCCCGGGCTCCCCCACCATGTGTCTTTCCTCTGGTGGGATGACGGGGAGGGCCCGGGGTACTGGCCAGGCCATGGACGCCTCCTGGGCCTGGAGTAGCCAGTGCTAGGCTGGGACCAGAGGCCACTGTCCAGCCCTGCAGTGCAGGGCTTGGGCCCCGCAGTGTGTATGTGTGTGTGTGTGTGTGTGTGAGTGGGGGCCAGGGAAGGTTTGAACTTGGGGCCTTATGCATCCATGCAAGCATTCCACCCTGCTGAGTTCTGCCCAGCCCCCTAAAAACACTTTGGGCCTCCACTGATTTAGCTTTTTTTTTTTTTTCAATGTCCCTCCTCATCGCGTGGCTAGCAGTACCGGTTTTTCCTCTTAGTGGCAATATCAAGTTCTGTTAAAAAGAATCTACCTATGCTTGTATGAAGCATATCTCAAATTTTGTTTTGTTTTGTTTTCTGGGTCACACCCAACAATGCTCAGGGGTTACTCCTGGCTCTGCATTCAGGAATTACTCCTGGCGGTGCTTGTGGGGACCATCTGGGATGCCGGGGACCGAAACCAATCAGCCGCGTGCAAGGCAAACGCCCTTTCCACTGTACTATCATTTTGGCCCCAACGTATCTCAATTTGCTGCAAAATCCAGGGTGGAGGGGAGCAGAGGAAGGAACAGCAGCACGATGGACACGAGCTGGTGGCTGCGGGGGCGGGGGAGAGGGACCCTGGAGCCCAGGATGAGATCTTCCCTGCTTTTGAGTATTCATGAAGGTTCCATGAGAGTAAAACATGGAAGTGAATGAAATTTATGACTGTGGGCAGCAGAGAGAGAGCAGAGGTCAAGGCACCTGAAAGACACGTGACTGTACAATCCCCCGAGCATCGTGGGTGCAGCTCTGGAGGCCCCGGGCCCCACTGAGGTGGCTCCGGTGACCCCCAGCACTGAGGTGAACCCCGAATCCTTGGACGCTTGCATTAACCTGTCAGCTAGTTTCCTGCCTAAGAATCGCCAGGAGGGGGTCCCTGGGCCTCCTGAGCACTGCTAGGGAGAACTGCTCCCCAAAATATAAACTTAAGGCTAAAGATGTGCCCTGAATTTGTGAGTTTTTTTGTTTGGGTTCTGCTTTGGTTTGGGGGCCACAGCTGGTGGTCCTCGGGGGTTACTCTTGGCACTGCACTCAGGGATCACTCCTGGAACCCGGGTCGGCCACGTGCAAGGCAAATGCCCTACCTGCCGTACCATGGCTCTGGCCCTTGTGTGAAGAGTTGATCCCTGACACCGTAAAAATCTTTAAAAAGAAAAGGGGGGGGGCAGGAGCGATAGCACAGTGGGTAGGGTGTTTGCCTTGCACGCAGCCAACCCGGGTTCGGTTCCCAGCATCCCATATGGTCCCCTGAGCACCGCCAGGGGTGATTCCTGAGTGCAGAGCCAGGAGTAACCCCTGTGCATCGCTGGGTGTGACCCAAAAAGCAAAAAAAAAAAGAAAGAAAAAAGTAAAAGAGGGGATTGGAGCGATAACACAGCGGGTAGGGCGTTTGCCTTGCACTCGGCCAACCTGGGTTCGATTCCCAGCATCCCATAGGGTCCCCTGAGCACCTCCAGGGGTAATTCCTGAGTGCAGAGCCAGGAGTAACCCCTGTGCATTGCCGGGTGTGACCCAAAAAGCCAAAAAACCAAAAAAAAAAAAGCTACATTACCCAAGGGGAAGAAAAACATCCAAAAAAAAAGAGTGTCAAGTCATCATTAATCATTAGTGTCATGGGTGACACTCTGAGCTGGGGAACAATTCTCTGGTGACAAGTCAAGTGCGGCCTGCATCACTCCATACCAGGCCTGGGGGGCCAACGGGGTCTCCTGTAGGTGGCCTTGTTGTTCCCAGGGGGCAGTCCCAGACCGCAGCAGGGGATCAAAAAGAACCAAAATGAGGAGGGGGAACCCCTCAACAGGGAACCGGGGTAGAGTCCCCTCTGGGCCTGGGTCCGCTCAGCTCGAGGCTCACCCTGCCGGCACTTACCCGCTCAGCATCCTGGGGGCCCCCATGAGAGGCTCCATCCGGGTTGAAGTGCTCCCCGCAGCTGAGAAGGAAACGGTGGCAGCACTGAGGCTGGGGACCGGTGGGAACCATTCTAATGGCATCTGTGTTCCCTCTGCCCCCAGCACTTGTCACTAACATCGGCCTGTCCTGTGCCAGAGTCTGGGTTGAGGGCACTGAGCGAATTCAGATGTGGACCCTGCCTTCCCCGAGCGTTGGGGCCGCCCACGGTGACAAGCCTCCTCACAGGGTCTGCCCAGGACCAACCTCCCAACATGGGCCCACCCTTCCCGCCTGGGGACCCTCTTCCCTCCCGGGGCAGGAAGCAACGCCAAGGGAGCTTCGTGTGGGATTGGGGGTTTAACGCCCTCCCATGTGCTAGGACCACTAACGGCTCGTTTCACCCGAGAAGCCTCAGTCTCCACGTCTGCAGACTGGGTCTGGGAGCAGGTGTGTATGGGAAGGGCTGAAGACAGTGACAAGCCCCCCTTACCTGCTGCAGTCGTCGGTGAGGTCCCCAAACTGATGGACATGGAGCCCGTGCAGCCCCGGCTCCAGGCCGTCAATGGTCCCCTCGATGAGGCAGCGCTCGGGACTGAGCTGCAGGAAGCGTACCACGCCCTGCACGGCGCCAGGGCGCCCCAGCATGGCCACCGCCGCCCCAAGATTCTCTGCAAGGGATTGGATGCTGGCCGGACTCACCCCTCGCCCAACCTGAGAGCCCACCCAGCTGCCTTCTCCGAAGCCGTTCCAAACCCCAGCACCCTGAAATAAAACCGGAAGTGGTTTTATGTGCATCGCCCTAGAGCCTTTCGCCAAGGCCCATGCGAGGGGCTACTCACTCAGTAGGCTGCTGCCCATGCCCTTGAGGACCGCCTGCCGCCCGGTGCTCTCGAGAAGGGCCTGCACCTCCTGGCTGGGTAGGGTGGTCTGCACCAGGACCATCTGGTTCTCCAGCTGCACCTCCACACTCTGGACGCCTGGCATGGAAGGGCAGAGGGCAGCAGAGGGCCGGCATGCCCGTGCTGGCAGTGGGAATGACCAGATGGCAGTCGGCCATCCCGGCTTCAGCCCTGGCCCCGTGGCCGAGGCCAGCTCAGGAGGCAACTTCTGGCAATGCAAGGCTCTTCCGTTTGGGGGGGTCCCCCAAGCAGTGCCAGGGGAGGCCAGGGTGCATGGCCAGCAGCACTAGGCCAGGCTGGGAGGGGCCCGTGGTCTGAAGGCTTGGACCCGGCTCTGTGGTGCTATAGGACACCATGGTCACCCCAGTCTGGGGCATCCAGGGCTAAACCGGGCAGTACTTGGGGGCGATGTGGTGCCAGCGATTGAACCCAGGGCCTCTGCATGCCCAGTGTGTGCCACAGTCCTGAGCCCACTCCAGCAGGACTAGGGAGACCACATGGAGTGCCCGGGATGGAACTCATGCCAGTCTCGAGCTCACAGGACAAGCACCCTCCCCGCTGTACTATGGCTCCAGCCTGAGTCAGCTTCTCCCTACAGAAAGGGGAGCGGGTGCCACTTGGCCACCAGGACCGTCGTGAGCTCTAGTCACGTGCCAGGTATTATGCATAACTTTTGAAATAATAGAAGAACCCCTTAAAATACTTTTATGAACAGGGATGATAAAGCCATGCTATTCACGACAGCCGAAAGGCACACCAAATTGTGTGTTCCCCCATGGCAGATTCATCCTCAGCCGCAAAGTATGAAGCGGGGTCAGGGAGATGGTTCAAAGGGCAGGAACACGTGCCTGGCATGCACAAGGCCCTGGGTTTGATCCCTGGCATTACGTGGCCTCCCCAGCCCTGGCGGCAGTGGCCCTTGTGGCTCCTAGTGCTACTGTTGGAGGCTCCGCAAAAATAGCAGAATAGTAATAAAGACGTAATAACTAGATATAACTGATACAACTAGACACAAATGAAGCTTAAAAATGTTAAAGGTGGGACTGGAGCAATAGCATAGCAGGTAGGGCATTTGCCTTGTACGCGCCCAACCCGGGTTCGATTCCCAGCATCCCATAGGGTCCCCCAAGCACCACCAGGAGTAATTCCTGAGTGCATGAGCCAGGAATAACCCCTGTGCATCGTCAGGTGTGACCCAAAAAGCAAAAAAACAAAACATAAAAAACCCACAACACTTTCAGGGTTTCAGAGAGAGATTACAGCACTGTGTATGATCCCTAAGGTCCACTAGGAGTGATCCCTGAGCACAGCTGAGCATGGAGCACCCCACACCCCGCAAAATACACACACACACACACACACCAGAAAACAACAAAAAAGAATGCACTAAGTCAAATTAGTCACAAAAGGCTGGGGGGCCTGGGGCCTGGGGTGGGCTCAGAGGCAGAGCGACCACCTTGGAAGTTCGATCCCTGGTGCCACCCACGTGCCCCACCACAGTCCCCGCCCCCACCACCACCACATGTGATCTCTGGGGCACAGCCAGGCAGGTGCGAGCCCCACCACTGTGGTGAGTGACCCCCAGCCATCATGGCAAGGGAGACAAGAGCCCCAGGTGAGACCCAAGTGAGTCCGCAGCCCCGGGGAGCATGCGCGGAAGCACGATGGGGAAGCGGGTGATTCCGGCCCGGAAGCACAGAGCCAACAGCCCCTGGACACTGTGGGGAGCGACACACCCAAATGAGTAAGTGTGAGCCCTGTTGCACAGCAGCATACACGAGCCCCTGGACACGCATCAAGGGCCCCAGACTCCGTGATAATGACAAACGGTAGAGAACAGGGGAAAGTTATTTGGAAAGCAACTTGCTCCGAGCCACGCCGTGGGCCTGGCGTTCACCTCGGGTGGGCACGCTCTTCTCCCCAACGCGTCTTCCCCTGAGAAGCAGGGCCGGGGCCCCTTTCCCGCCCTCCTGCAGGATCTCCCAAGAATGGCCACACCGGCTAGTCTAGGGGCAGGAGTGCAGCGCAGGCCTCGGACAAGCTCGGGCGACTGTGTCACCCAGCCCTCTGGGACTCCTGCCCGGGAACCCTGGGCCACCCCGCATCTGCAGGGCTCCTGAGGCGTGATTCCCACGGCAGCCCCAAACGGGCAGAGAGGCAGAGAGGCGCCTCGGTTTCACGCAGCCATGCACGGGCTCCTGAGGGAACTCTGGAATCCCTGCGCCTCCCTGTCTGGGGGTGCAGGGGGACAGTGGGGTGCAGCCCTGGGAGCAGTGTGGTGGACACTGGCTAAAGAAGGTCTTTCCTTTTGTGGCTGCCAGTTCCGAGAAGGGAAGGCCATGCACGGCCACGCCAGGCGCCCCTTATGCGTTCTTCCTTTCCCTCCTTCAGCTCTCTCTGCAAAGTGTTCAGCAGGAGGAAGTCACGACAGTCTGGGGAAGCAACCGTCCTTGTCCCCGGGGACTCCCAGGCTGCAGGAGCAGCCAGACGGCACCTGGACTAACCACCAGACTGAGAAAGTTCCAGAAGGCTCTGGCTTCCTTCTGAGCCATCACAGGAGATAATAGTGGGGTGGGGAATCTTGCGAGGGCTTATGAGGCTTGTGTTTTCTGGGGTGCTGCGGGGGGAGCAGCGGGCCTGGGAAGGTGGCAGATACTCACGGCCCCTCAGGGTGCAGGGAGACCCCATGTGGCCAAGCTTCTCCTCCCTCCACAGAACAGCTGCCTGTGTGCCCCCTCCCGGAGAGCCCTCGGCCTCGGGCTGCTGGGGGGGACAGGGGACAGCAGATGACTGGGAGCTGGGCTGAGCTTCCTTGGGCCCCTGCCGAGGGCTCTTACACCCACCAGGCCAGAGAGTGACCCAATGGCACATGTGGCCAGAGGACACGGAGCTGGGAGGGCAGCCTGCACAAGCCGGGGCACCCCCACCCTCCCTGGAAGCAGGCCTGGGCCCCAAAGGGCCAAGATAAGCCTAACACTCCCGGGGCTCAGATAAGCAGGCAACGTTCAACGTTGCCCACCGGGATTCCTCGTGCACCCGCCTCCTCGCTCACACATGCTCCAGGCCGTGGGGACAGAGCAGGGGACAAGGGAGATGACATCCCCGGCCCACGAGCAGTGCGTGTTTGGGTGCAGGGATTCACAACAGAGTTTTCGTTTTGTTTTTTGGGGGCCACATCCAGAGGTGCTCAGGGCTTCCTCCGGCTCTGTGCTCACGGATCACTCCTGGCAGTGCTCAGGGGACCCTAGGGGGTGTTGGGGATCAAACCTGGGTTGGCCGCATGCAAGGCAAGTGTACAAAGCCGCTGTGCTATCTCTCCAGCTCCATCCCCTGAGATTTCTGAAGCAAATGGTGTGATGCACCATTATTTATGCAGGACAGGCAGAGCGGGGGAAGGCGCTGAGCCCAGGAGCGAAGGAAGGGAGGGGCATGAGAGCAGAGGGAACAGCAGTGGCCACACGTCTGCCCCTCGAGAACCAAGGCCAGTGTGGGCTGAGTCAGAGGGCAGAGAGTGGACACAAGCAGGCCAGGCGCAGCAGGCGACAGGAAAGAGCTGGACTTGTTGAAAACACACTTTATTGATTGGCCATTGGTTTACAGCAAGACATGGTGGGGAGGGGCACAGCCAGCGCACCCGCCACCAAAGAAGGATCTGGACTTTCATTCTGACGGGGAGTCGGGGGAGGCCACAGGGCATGGTGGCCCCAGGGGTGGGTTCTGCAGTTAAATCCTGAGGCCCCACATTCCAGCTGCGTTTTCTAGTCGGCGGCTTCGTCTGCAAACGGAAATGGTTCTACCTACTTCAGAGGGCTATTGTACAGCCCACCAAACAGTGCTCAGGGGCCCATGCGGTGCCTGGGATGAGGCCAGGGACACACACACACCACACACATAGGTCACTGCCCCGGAGCCATTGCAGGACAACATCCTCTGTGAAAGTCCCTCCGGGTTTCTGTGGTGGCCACAGAGCAGGGGCAGCTGGGGCAAGAGGGACTCAAAGACGCCAAGATGAGGTTTGCGGGCAGGTGGGGAGAGAGGCCTGGCGCGGTGTTTCGGACACAGTGAGGGGCTGGCGCCACATGGCTTCCTAACGGGGTCCCCGAGAGGGGCTGATTCTAGGCGCTGCGGGAGGATCCCCGTGTGGGAACCGGGCCCCCCTGCTGTCTGGGTGCGTGTCTCTCCGCCCCAGAAGCTGGTCCCCCTGCAGCGCTGCTCAGGGGCACACGGCGGGCTCAGCCCTTGTTCAGTGCAGCGCCCAGCACTGAGGTCACAGGGCGGCTCCAGGGCAGGGAAGTGAGGCTTGGGCTGGGAGCGTCTCCCCCGCTCCCCCATTGGAGACCTGAGCCCAGAGTCAGGGCACCTCAATCCTTCTCCACTACTGCTCCCTTTCTCCCCAGTCCCTGAGAAAGCCACACTGGCCCAGACCTGACAGTGGTTCCCAGAAGTCCTCAGCGGTGCAGGGGTCCCAGCACGGGGATAAAACCTCACTGTCTCCCGCAGCTGTGCCCGATGCTCCGGCAGCAGGAGTATTGCATGGGCCGGTTGCAGCTCACGCGGCGCAGCACAGGCCTTGCAGGAGACAGAGCAGCGGGCAGGGCATATGCCTTGCATGCTCCGACTCGGGTTCCATCCCTGGCACTGCACACGGTTTCTTTTTTTTTTTTTTTTTTTTTTGCTTTTTGGGACATACCCGGAGATGCACAGGGGCTACTCCTGGCTCGTGCACTCAGGAATTACTCCTGGCGGTGCTTGGGGAACCATATGCAATGCTGGGAATCGAATCCGGGCCGACTGCATGCAAGGCAAACGCCCTACCCGCTGTGCTATTGCTCCAGCCCCTGCATATTTTTTTATATTTATTTATTTTTTTAATTAGTGAATCACCGTGATGGTACAGTTACAGATTTACACATTTTCGTGCTTGTGTTCTTTTTTTTTTTTTTTTTTTTTTCTTTTTGGGTCACACCCAGCGATGCTCAGGGGTTACTCCTGGCTTTGCACTCAGGAATTACTCCTGGCGGTGCTTGGGGGACCATATGGGATGCCGGGGATCGAACCCGGGTCGGCCGGGTGCAAGGCAAACGCCCTACCCGCTGTGCTATCGCTCCAGCCCCTGCATATGTTTTTTAAGCAACACCAGGAGGGAGCCCTGAGCACAGAGCCAGGAATAAGTTCTGAGCACAGACAGCGGGTGGCCAAAGCGGGGGAAAAAAAAAAGAATAAGAGAGAGGGGGGTGGCATTTGGAACCACAGCCGGCAGTGCTCAGGGTTCACTCCTAGCTCAGTCCTCAAGCAGAATTTGGGAGACCATGTAAAGTGCCAGGGATGAAACCAGGTTAGCTATGTGCAAGGCGAGCGCAAGCTTCTCTCAGGACCCCTGCTCTCAGCGGAATGGCTATCCCCTTAGGCCCCCACACAACCCCCTTCAAACACAGCTTAAGCAAATCCAGCTCCAGGGCGTGTCCTCTTGGGGCTAGGGAACTGGACCAGAGGGCACATGCTTTACATGCACATGGTCCCAAGGCCCAGCTTTAGGGTCACCCTGAGTATGGCCAAGTGTGGCCCTGGTGGCCCCAGCACCGCCTGCATAGCACAGTGTGACCAGGCCTAACCCCCCAAAGCATCATCAGAGCCCCCAGGTAACTGAGCCCCGCTGATGAGTCACCCATCCCCCCCAAAATAAAGAAATCTGTCTTCTAATGCCTCCAGCCAGCCATCACCACCTGTGACCCTCCCTGTTCCTCCTGCAGCTTAGTGGGGTCTCACTACAGGGCAAAGACCCTTCCGAAGTGCCTGACAGACATCAGCGGGTGGCTCTTCACAACGGCCCCCGGAGCAATTTCCGTAACGTCCAAGAAACAGGCACAGAAAGTTTCATGCGAGAGGAGTGGCAGGGGCAGGATGGAGGAGTGAAGCCCCCCCCACGCCGGGCACATCCGCTGATCACTAGTTCACCCAGCAGCGGGGGTCAGCCGCACCCCGCTCTTTGCCACCTGAGCCCGGCCCTCGCCCGGGAGCAGGGTCACCTCCAGGGCAGCGGGCAGGCTCGCCAGAAGCCGGAACAGACCGAGGCTGTTTGCTTTGTGAAAATCAGGCGGTTTCCCAAGCCCCGGGCTGACAGCCGTCCCGGGAACTCCCCACAGAGGTGGGGCTACTCCCGGCTTCTGTGGGGGTGAACGCCCCGCCCTGACCAAGGAGGGGTTCTGCCAGGGCAGGCCAGAGACCTGGACCCTGAGACCCAGGGACTTGGACTCTGGCTCTCTGAGCACATGCCCACCTCTCTCTCCCTGTCCCTCTGTCTCTGACACGGGCTGCAGGCCTGAACCTCCCCGAGGCCTTGGGCTGTTGCATTAACGTTTCTCTGGCTCTTACCTGCCACCCCTTGCAGGGACTTGCCCACGGCGTCCACACAGCTCTGACAGGTCATCTGCACCGCGAACTCCAGCTACCAGGGCGGCAGGGAGCAGCCATGAGAAGCGCGGCCTTCTTAAGGCACCTGCTCGGGGTCTTCCTTGAAGACGACCCTTGGGGGTGGGAAAACTCCCACGCCCCTCTCCCCACTCCTCTTTGCTCCACCCCCACGATCATTCCAGGACAAACACCCCTAGAACTCCCGACACTCCAGGGCCCAGACACTGCAGGAGCCCCGGGTGGGAGAGTGGGGGGAGGGGGGAGGTCCCCGACCTGGGGGGGTCGCCTCCTTGCCCCCTTCTCCCGAATTAACGATCGGCGCAGGGGCCGAGGCTCTGCCCGACGATGCCCTCACCGTGCAGGCGGTCCCGCCAGGCTCCGTGTTCGATGCCATGCTGGCCCCCGTCAGCCTCGGGACGGCCTGAACAGCTCCGGTCCTGAAGTGCAAACGCGGAGTCGCGGAGGAGGCGGAGCCCCCGGAAGCCACGTTTGGCTCCGCCCCCGGCGGCGCGCGCAGGCCCAAAGACCCCGCCCCCTCGGCCGGACAGCGCCCGCGGGCTGCGCAGGCGCGCTGTGGCCTCCGGTTGCCTTAGCAACCGCGTCGCCGCTTCTGCCCCCGCAGGTCGGAGCCGCTAGTGCTGAAATGGATCCCGCCAAGGAAGAGTCGGAGTTCCAGCACCTTTACCATCGGATGCTGCGCCCGCTGACGCTCTTCCCTCGCCGGGAGCCGCTGCCCGAGCCTCAGAGACCCCCCCCGCAGGACCCGGTGCTGCCCTTGCCCGTCTCCCGGCTGACGCCAGCGTCGCTGTGCCAGCAGGTGGCCAAACGGCTGGCCCAGAGCGGGCTGACTTTGCCGGTGTCATCCGAGGCCCGGAGTCATTTGACCAATGTCATCCTGGACGAGCTGAAGTGTGGCTGGTGGGAGCCTCCCCCCGAGCCCGGGCTGAGCCACTTGGACAACCAGAGGCTGCGGAAGCGGCTGCAGGCCCACGTGCTGCTGAGCAGCGAGCAGCTCTTCTTAGGCCACCTGAGCATGCTGGCGACCTCGGGGACCGCCTCGACCGTCTTCACCAAAAACGCCATGCTGGTCCGTTTGGCCGCCAGCCTCGCGAGGTACTGCACACAGTTCCTCACCGGCCCTGATGTGTACCGAGTCCTGCTGGCTGACTTCCGAGCCCAGCTGCAGCTGGAGCAGGCCCAGGGCAGCGTGCACAAAGTGCGCTCCGCTGCCTCCGGTGGGGCTCTGAGGCTCTACACCATCCCGTCGCCCCGCAGCACTGGCATCGCCTCGGTGCCTCTCAGTCAGCTCAGCCTGAACCACCTTATTAAGCTCAGCCGCCCGACGCCCAAGGAGCTCAAGGAGGAGCCAGAGCAGGATCCCCTGAAGGAACTCATGTCCATCCCCAGGCTGAAGAAGAGAAAGTCTCTGCGCTTCTGGCCCTTCTTGCCAAAGAGCAGGCCCACCTCTAGATTCCTGAAGACCAGCCTCCAGCCCCAAGCATCCCCCACCGGGGTTACCCTACCCAGGGATCCGATCCCCTCCCTGCCTCTCACCAAGCTCCTGGTCCAGAAGGCCGAATCCATGCCCTGTCTGCGGGAGGGCAAAAGGCTGGCTGACATCCTGGGCCTCCCCCCGTTTCCCAGTCGCCCTCTCTCCCCCTCGGATCTGGTGGCCAAGAGCAAACCTGACTTGGCAGCCGGGAGAGTGGCCGAGGACCTGAAGCAGCTGGTCAAGAACCTGAAACTGGGGCGGCCCTGTTCCTCGCCGGTGCACTCCGGCCTCGACCCGCTCCTGGGGGCCCTGACCCAGCGCCAGGTTAGAGCCAGTCGCTTGAAAGGGCTGCAGGAAACACAGAAGGAGCTGGAAGAAGTCACATTAGCCTCGGCGCCGTCGGTGCTCCCAGCCCCTGCAGCCCCTCGTGACCAGTCCCAGCCGGTCACTTTCACCATGAAGGTGAACCAGGGCTTTGTCCAGGGCGCAGCCGTGCTGGTCTCCGAGAGAAGCCTAGAAAGCACCTACTGCGTGGAGCGCGCCGGGCTGCTGTACAATCACCTGAGCGGCGAGCTGGAACCCAGGCTCCTCGACAAGATGAAGGTGGAACGCTTTCTGGGCACCAGCATCCGGGAGGTGTACAAGGAGCTGATGAGCTGCGTCTCCTCCAACTACTTCTCGCTCGATCAGGAGTCTCTGGGCGAGGAGCCGGCGCTCCAGACCAAACCCTCGGCTCTCTTGACCTCGGCCTTTCTCTTTCCGAAAAAACAGTATGCTGCTATCAACCCCAGGCTGGCCGGGATCGCCTCGTATACAGCCGAGCCTTTAAGATTCAGTGAAGACAAGATGGCCTCTTTCTCCTCGTTCCAAGGGCTGCAGAGCTGGGGCGGTTACTTCCAGAAACTCTCGTGGCTGAGCTGGTGGCGTGCCACGGTGTGTACGGACGATTATTTCAAGTACCTCTACCAAGAGGATACGGATTTCCTCCACGTCATCTTCCACCTGTATCAAGAGGAAGTGCCCAAGGAGGCCCTGCCACCGCCCGTCAAAATCACCCCCAAGATTCAGCACCCACCCCCCTTGCTCCAGGACGAGGAGCCCGACTTCGTGCCCGGAGAGTGGCACTGGGGCAGCCTGACCGAGTACAGCGAGAGGATGCAGCAGCTGCTCCTGGACGAGTCCCCCAAGTTCCTGGGCCTGCAGGAGCGGCTGGAGCAGCTGTGGAGCATGCTGGAGGTCCCGGCGCAGGAGCAGCTGGACATGGCCATCAAGTACAGCTCCAACACCCATGTGAGGCAGCTGCCCTCCTTGGTGAAGGCCTGGGAGCAGGCCCTGGAGCACATCCGGCAGCGGGAGCTGCTGCTGGGGAAGCTCGAGTGGTTCGAGCGGCAGGCCTCCAACCCCAACCGCTTCTTCCAGAAGAACCGCCGCGCCCGGCGCTTACTCGAGGAGAACCAGGTCCGCGGCAAACTCTACAGGGCCCTCAGGCGCACGGAGAGGCCGCTGACCACCATCCTGGAGGACATCGAGGCCCTCTTCGGCGAGCCCGTGACTTTCAAGGGGCGCAGCTACCTGGAGAAGATGAAGCACGACCGGGTGGAGATGCTGTTCTGGCTGCAGCAGCGGCGACGCCTCCGCCAGCTGTTCCGGGCGCAGAAGGCCAAGCGCAGGAGCCAGGGGAGCCCGGAGCTGACCACGCCGAGGAACACTCCCGGCACCAGCTGAGCCGCCGGTGCCCTCAGCCTCCCTTTTCCCCCACACCGGGCATCTCGCCCAGACCCCTGGGCGGAGAGAGCTCTGAGAGTGAGTTTAGGGCCGTGATGCTCCTGGTCCCACCCCCCCGGCCTGGCTGCAAACATCGTGCTCTGACAGCAGGCCCCCAGACAGCATCCCAGGGGTGTCGAGGCAGGTCCAGTAAAAGCAGATGGCATCTGTCAATCTGTCAGTCTGTCAAGGCTGTGTCCTTGGGTTTCGTTGCAAGGGGGTGTGTCGGCGGCGCAGCTCAGTTCGCCTTCCTGACAGCCTCAAACCTGTGGTGACCTGTGGTAAGCAGCTGTGCCTTGGGATCCTCGCTCTGTAGCTTGGCCTCGAGCCTAGACCCCCACAACGTGCCACACGCCGCTGGCAAAACCAGTCACGCTGTCGTCACATTTCCACTAGCTCCTACAAGCACTGGTGCCAAGTCCATCAGGGTATGGATGGGAAGGCCAAGCCTCCCGCCCAGCCCTGCCTTGGTTTCTCTCCTCGAGGCTAGCAGCCCTTGAAAAGCTTGGGAAATGCCTTTTCTTTTGTTCAGGAGAGGGAGTTGGTGGTCAAAGTGGGTGCTTCTGTGTGAGCAGAGGCAGGGCGCGGCCGCCTCCGTCCCAGTCATTCATGGTGACACCGTCAGCTTCCCAGGAAAGGGTGGTTGAAGGGAAGAAGCTGCAAGGAAACCAGGCCCTCGAGGGACCCGGTTCCCATCAACACTAGCCCGATCCATGGGGCTGGAGCAATAGCACAGCGGGTGGGGCGTTTGCCTTGCACGCGGCCGACCCAGGTTCGATTCCCAGCATCCCATATGGTCCCCTAGCACCGCCAGGAGTAATTCCTGAGTGCAGAGCCAGGAGTAACCCCTGTGCATTGCTGGGTGTGACCCAAAAAGCAAAAAAAAAAACCAAAACACTAGCCCGATCCAGATCTGAGGAAAGAAGGAAGGAAGCCCCATCACTGAAGGCCCCAATGACCTGGTGCAGGTGGGAGCCAGGTTGTGTTCCCTCGTCTCTCACAGAGTCCGTGACCCAGAGATCCAGGGGGGCTGTGGGGTCACACAGCAGGGCTGAGCCCCGGCCTGCCCCACTCACTGCCTTCATGACCCCAGGTCATGCCCTGACCAATCTGAGCCTTCGTTCCCTCCCCTGCACAGGACGCTCGCAGCCACACCCCTGCGGCTGGTTGAGGGGGGCTGTATCCCCCAAGGGGAGGACCCATTGGAGCCAGCAGCCCGCACCTTAGCCAGGCTGCCTGCCTCTAGAAGGAGTGCTGAGACCGGAAAACAATACTCCAGGGGTCTGAGCGATGCCACAGTGAGTCGGACACTTCCCCGGCATCCCATATGGTCTCCCGCCTGGGTACAGAGCCAAGAGTAACCCCCAAAACGACAAAACAACACGCACACGAACAGAAAGAAAACAACACTCCAGACCAGCTAAGGGGCTCCAGGGAGAGAACCCAAGGTCCTCTGAGTGTCACAGTGATGAGGAATTGATAGGAAACAAACAGCAACGGGCCTGAGCTATAGCACAACGGGGAGGGTGTTTGCCTTGCATGTCGCTGACCTGCAGTCGCTCCCAGGCATCCTGTACAGTCCCCTGAGCACCGCCAGGAGTGATTCCTAAGAGCAGAGCCAGGAGAAAGCCCTGAGCATTGCTGGGTGTGACACAAACAAACTAACAAACAAAACCCCCCCAAAATTGATAAAGGGGCCAAGAACAGCAGGGGTCGATGGGCAGAAACCCCTGTTGGATCCTGGCACTACCAGGAGTAGCCTGAGGCATCATTAGGTATGCTGTTTGCCCATGAGAGAAAAATTGACAGGAGGCTGAGGAGAAATCAGGCCGTGCGCATAGATCGCAAGCTGTGTGCAAGGGAGTCTGTCCAAGACAGAGGTTGTGGCTGGCTCTGGACAAGGATGGCAATTTTTTTTTGTGGGGTGATGGTGGTTGGGCAATACCTGATGGTACTCAAGGATTACTCTTGGCTCTGTGCTCAGGGGACCATAGGGGGTACCAGGAATCGAACCCTGCCAGCCGCGTGCAAGACAAGCGCCCTATTCGCTGTACTATTGTTTTAAGAACACCTGAGGCTGCGATTTTATTTATTTATTTATTTATTTTAATTTATTTTATTGAATCACCAAGTGGAAAGTTACAAAATTCTCAGGCTTATATCTCAGTTACACAATGCTCAAACACCCATCCCTTCACCAGTGCCCATATTCCACCACCAATAAAAACAAAAACAAAAGCAAAAACAAAACAAACAAAACAAAAAAAAACAGTATACATCTCACCCCTCACCCCCCAACCCAACCCATACGTGAGTGATAATTTCACTTCCTTTTCTCTTTACCTTGATTACATTCCAGATTTCAACACATAACTCACTATTATTGTTAGAGTTTCAAAACAGACTCACTATTTTTGTTGGAATTTATCCCCTAAGAATACAGCTCTATTAACAGGGAAATATTTGATAATAAGTTTTCCACTGATGAGAATGAAGAGATAAAATGTTGCGCGGCCGCAGTAGCGACCGCGTGGTTTACAATTTCTGTATTATAGTAATTAAGTCCGCGAAGATTTAAGTTTGAAAATGAATCATTTCCCTTCCTGGAACAGCATGTAGCCAAAGTTAGTTCACAGTCTCCATACATGGGTGCAAGCACTTGCTGGAACCCCAATTCCTAAAGCTGTCTCTGGTTCCCACTCGTTCCACATCCACTGGCTCTGCAGAGGCATGGGCACCCGGGCCGGGAGGAAATAACCTTCCTTCTTGGTCTCTCTCCCCTCCGGGAGAAGGCGTGGTGTCCGACATTTTGTGGGTCCGTTGAGAAGGTATGAACTTTTGGCGCGAAAAAAAAAAAAAAGTGTGCTTTGAACTTGAAACAGCCTCAGGATACCGGGGCAGCCCCAGCCGGGGCCGGTGCTCGGCTCCGGCCGGCCGGGTTTTTGGCCCGGGTGCCCATGCCTCTGCAGAGCCGGTGGATGTGGAACGAGCGGGAACCAGAGACAGCTTTAGGAATTGGGGTTCCAGCAAGTGCTTGCACCCATGTATGGAGACTGTGAACTAAGCTTTTGCCCCACGCCGGCTAACGGAGGAAATAACCTTCCTTCTTGGTCTCTCTCCCCTCCGGGAGAAGGCGTGGTATCCGACATTTTGTGGGTCCGTTGAGAAGGTATGAACTTTTGGCGCGAAAAAAAAAAAAATGTGTGCTTTGAACTTGAAACAGCCTCGGGATACTGAGGCTGCGATTTTAAAGGGCAGATGGGAGGACCTGACAGGGAAGCATGGAGGGATGGGGAGATCCAGGGATAGGTGTTCAGGAGCGTTCACTCCTTCCTGGTTCACTTGTCCCAGTAGCATTGAAATCTCCACCCCAAAACAGGATATTGAGGGGGCTGGAGCAATAGCACAGCGGGTAGGGCATTTGCCTTGCACGCGGCCAACCCAGGTTCGATTCCCAGCATCCCATAGGGTCCCCTGAGCACCACCAGGGGTGATTCCTGAGTGCAGAGCCAGGAGTAGCCCCTGTGCATCACCAGGTGTGAGCCAAAAAAGAAAAAGAAAACAGGATATTGAGTATTAAAATGAGGGGAAAGGGCTGGCGAGATCGTACATCCAGTAGGGCATTTGCCTTGCATGCAGTCTCTGCTGGCTCAATGCCTAGTATCCTATATGGTTCTCCAAGCACCACCCAAAACCAAAGATAATAAAATTAAATAAGGGTAAATTGTGTCATAGTGATAGTACCGCAAGTAGGGTGCTTGCTCTGCATGCAGTCGGCATGGGTTCGATGCTGGGTACTGCCTAGAGTCCAGTTCCTTTGCCAGAGCAGAGCCAGAAGAAAGCCCTGAGCACCACTGGGTGTGATCCAAAAAGAAAACCAAAAAAAGCAAGATGTATTTATAAGCAAGATGGGGACATGTCTTAAGTGCTGAAAGCTGGGTTTCCTCCACTGATGCAGGGGCCCTGCAGGGGCCGGAGGGGACCCGGTGGGGGTGAGGGGTGCCCCGACTGGTTACTCTGGGCTTGGACAGCGCCTGGCCTCACTTGCGCCACCATGTGATAAAAAGTGGTCACAACCTCAGTGCCTTCCCAGTTTCCCTGGTCAGCCCTAGAGCTGCAGCCTCGGAAACCAGCGGTAAAACGGGTTCTTTCAGGCTCAGTGAATCACTGAAGATTCTGTTCCACATAGGAGGCGAAAGAAGCAGCCAGAGAGTAGTCTATACGGAGTTTGAGCAGTTATTTTAAGACAGGCGGGAGGTGTTATTGTGCCAAATCAATGAGTGATGTAGGTCAAGACCAGCCCTGCCCCATCTGAGGGAAACCTCCACACACCTTCGAGGAAGCCGAGTCTTCCCCAAGTGAAAGGACATGTCCCAGGGCTTGTGGCAGAAGATGAGCTTGGCCTGGGACCCCAGATGGCATCTAGCAGTGGGTCTCATCAACAGTTTGGAGGCAACCTGCCATTTTAAAACTTGTTTGGGGGTCACACCCGGCAGTGCTCAGGGATCACCCCTAGCTCTGCACTCAGGGATCTCTCCTGGCAGTGATCAGGGGACCATATGGAGTGTGGGGATCTAACCCAGGTCAGCCACATGCAAGGCAAACGCCCTCCCTGCTGTACAATCGCTCCTGGCCCCAGCACAAATCTTTCTAAGCAGGTTTTCCCACCTCCGTGTATGGCTGGGTGGGGCTCTGGCAAGTTCTGTAGGACACAGGACAATTTCAGTGATGGGGACTGTCCAGGACAGACTCACATTTGCCATCTCAGACCCAAGACTGCACCATCGCGATAACTGAAGGTCTCTCCGCCTCCAGGGATTACTCTCCCAGCATCAGGAGAGTAGCAGGTGGGCCACCCACCCTCTAGCTCTGCTGCTTCTAGGTCCTTCTCCCCGAGTCTCTCCCTTCTTTTTGCTCTGTTCCGTCAGCACAGGTGCCCTTGACTGTGCCTCCTGCCGCCCTCTCCCCCGCCACCTCCTGGTTCTTTCCTCTCCCCATGGCTGAACCTGCTGCTTCCTATCATTGCCACATCACTCACATCTGCTCCTAAGCTCCTTCCCTGTAATCAGGCCCCCCTATCCTGGACTGTCACCCAATCCCCAGGCAGCTGCCCTCGAAGGCGGGGGGGGGGGGGGGGGGGGACAGGGGGGGGAACTGTCCATGGTCCAGAAGTGAAGCTGTGAGATGACAATACAGGGCCTGAGATACAGCTTGGCAGGGAAGGTGCTTGTCTCAGACGTCGCTGACCTGAATTTGATCCCTGGCACCAAATATGGTCCCTCAAATGCCACTGCCAGGAGTGAGCCCTGAGCATTGCTGGGTGTGGCTCTAAAACCAAAATCAATAAATAAAATAAAGGGGCTGGAGCAATAGCATAGCGGGTAGGGCGTTTGCCTTGCACGCGGCCCAACCCGGGTTCGATTCCCAGCATCCCATATGGTCCCCCTAGCACGTCAGGAGTGATTCCTGAGTAATTCAGCCAGGAGTAACCCCTGTGCATCGCCAGATGTGACCCAAAAACCAATAAATAAATAAATAAATAAATAAAATAGAGCCAGAGAGATAGTTGAGCAGGTAAAGTACTTATCTGGTAGCACTGTAGCAAGCACTGTAGCATTGTTGTCCCACTGTTCATCGACTTGCTCGAGCGGGCACCAGTAACAACAAGTTTCTAATGTGAGACTTGTTGTCACTGTTTTTGGCATATCAAATATACCACGGGTAGCTTGCCAGGCTCTGCCGTGAGAGCTGGATACTCTCCATAGCTTGCCGAGCTCTCCGAGAGGGATGGAGGAATCGAACCTGGGTCGGCTGCATTCAAGGCAAATGCCCTACCCGCTGTGCTATCTCTCCAGTCACTTATCTGGTACCTTATCTAATAGTACTAATATTTAGTGTTAATAAGGTACTTGCCTTGAACGTGCCTGATCCTGGTTCAATCCATGGCATCACATATGATCTCTCAAGCACTGCCAGGCATGGTCCCTGAGCACAAAACCAGGAGTAATCCCTGAGCACAATTGGGTGTGGCCCTAACCCCCCCAAATAAAACATGTTACAGGTTAAGCGTTGTGTGTTAATATTTTTATTCTTTTTGGGTCACACCTGACGATGCACAGGGGTTACTCCTGGCTCAGCACTCAGGAATTACTCCGGGCAGTGCTCAGGGGATCATATGGGATGCTGGGATTCCAACCCGGGTGGGCCGCGTGCAAGGCAAAGGCCCTACCCGCTGTGCTATCTCTCCAGCACCTGTTAGTATTTTCTTAATCAAGATTGGTTACCTTGGGGCCGGAGCGATAGCACAGCGGGTAGGGCGTTTGCTTTGCACGCGGCCGATCCGGGTTCGATCCCCGGCATCCCATATGGTCCCCCAAGCACCGCCAGGAGTAGTTCCTGAGTGCAAAGCCAGGAGTAACCCCTGAGCATCGCTGGGTGTGACCCAAAAAGTAAAAAAAAAAAAAAAAAAAAAAGATTGGTTACCTTCTACTTTGCATCCCATCCAATGTGGTGTGCTTCTAGTGTATCAATGTTGTGGAGTTTGATGTCGCACTGCTCCACTCAAGGAATTCTAAAATTTTTAATGGGATGATACAGCTGGAGTTCTGTTTTTAACTTGGATGGTCACTTTGGGGTCCGGAGTCATCTCCGTAGTTTGTTAATCTCAATATTTATTTATGAGTCTCTGGATCATGGCTGTTAATGAGCTTATAAAGCACCAGAGGCAGTTCATAACTGTGACCGCCAGGCTCCTGGAAGCACAAGGAATTGGGGGAGGTTGCCCATCACCGACTCTATGAGAGCCTGGAAATTTTGGTAACAAAACCCACATACCTGGGTTTTTCAAGAGATTGATTCCTGGATGAGGCTCATCCCGAGCCTGTGGATTCTTGCTGTGAGCATGGCAGCGATTGAAATGTGGTGGGTTTTGGCTGTTGGGACTGTTTGGGTGGGTGTTGGGCTCGCCTGGTCCCCTTTGGGGTGCCCTGGATGAGACTCAGCCTGGTGCAGGATCTGGAGGCATCTCTGCCACAAGATCTTTCCTATTGAGACTTATTTAGAAAAAAGTGAGGAGAGAGGGGGAGAGAGAAGTGTGTGTTCAAGAGTGTGTGTGTTTCTCCAGAGTGGAAATCAGCAAGGAAACATAGACAAACAAGTAAGATGGGTGTTCAAGGGAGCACGGGGCTTGAAGGGCCAGCTGACACCCCTCGCTGTTTTTTTTTTTTCTTTTTGGTCACACCTGGCGATGCATAGGGTTTACTCCTGGCTCTTCACTCAGGAATTACTCCTGGCGGTGCTCAGGGGACCATAAGAGGATGCTGGGAATCGAACCTGGGTCGGCCGCGTGCAAGGCAAACGCCCTACCCACTGTGCTATTGCTCCAGCCCCCGACACCCCTGTTTTAATTCATTCAGCTCTGGATCTTTCGGTAGATGGGGTTGGTGAATGTGGGTGTGTGGGCTCCCACAGACACAGGTGGGATTTCTGAGGGAAGGCATTTCTGGATTCTTCTGCTAGAACCTCTTGGGGCATCATCATTACCTCACCCAGCTAAAAAGAGAAGTGAGGGGCTGGAGCAATAGAACAGCGGGTGGGGCGTTTGCCTTGCACAACAGCTGACTCAGGTTCAATCCCCAGCATCCATACGGTCCCCCCCCTCAACCAGCACCACCGGGTGTGGCCCCAAAACAAACAAACAAATGAATGATGCATTTGCAAAGGGTGGCATCCAGCCCCTCCAGGGGCATGAGTCAATCATCCAACCAGTCGTTTCTCTTTTTTTTTTTTTTTCACCCACCGCCCCCAGCCGACCCCCCCCCCATCAGCAGGCAGCCATGCACGTGCGTGCTTGACGGCAGAGCGACCATGAGGCTCTGAGCTGAGAGCCAGGGCTCTGAGGCCAAGGCGCTGGGGTCTAGCCCCGTCTATCACTCCCCGGTCACCTGGTGAGCCACCGCATCTCTCAGTCAAATGGCCTTGCTTCATCCCAGACACTTCGCTGGGCAGCGACCAGGGACCCCGCCTGCCATAAACGCTCCTGACTCTGTACGATCGAAACCGGATCATTAACAACTTTCTAACTGTGTATCTCACGGAAATTAAATTTTAAAAAGCAAAAAGTAAATAAATAAAGGCATATGAATGAACTCGAATTCATCATTCCCGCAAACGCTGCTAGAATTATGTCCATCATAACCATTAAGTTTGCAGAAATAAACGGTATGTATCAGAACACACACACACACACACACACACACACACACACACACACACACACACGCCCAAACAGCTGGTGACTCTCCCGCCTCGGCGTCCTCCCCCAGCCGCGCTCGGCAGCCCCCAGAGCCGCGGATGATGCGTCGCGGCCGGGCTCCGGCGCAGCGGGCGCGGCCGTGGGGTCCCCGCGCGCCCCACGTGCCCGGCGGCCGCGGCCAGCGCGCAGGCGCCCCCGGCCGCCGCCCATTGGCCGCCGGCCGCCACCGCCCCCGGAGCGACGCGGGCCGCTGTGACGGCGGCTCCCGGGCCGGCGGGTCGGTTGCTCCGCGCGTCCTGCGTTCGGGCCGCCCGCCCTGCCCTCGCCATGGCGCCCTGGCTGGCCCTGCTGTCGCTGCTGGGGCTGCTCCCGGCCGCCGCCGCCGCCGCCGCGGGGCGGCCCGGGCCCGACGCCGAGGCCTGGGAGCCGCCGCCCGCGCAGCTGCTGCCGCCCGCCCGCTTCGCGCTGGAGATGCACAACCGGGCGGCGGGGACGCGGGCGGTGCTGGGCGCCGTGAGCGGCCGCGTCCGCCGGGTGAGGACGGGCGGGGAGCCGCGGCCTGGGGTGTTTTTGTGCGGGACGCCGGGATGATGCCCGGGGGATGGCGGGGGCGGAGTCTAGCCGCGGTGCCCGGCCAGCCGCCTCACCCGGCCCTTCGGTCGTCCAGGACGACCGGGGGTCCCTGTACTCGCTGAAGGCGACCCTGGAGGAGCCCCCCTGCAACGACCCCACGGTGTGCCAGCTCCCTGTGTCCAAAAAGACCCTGGTGAGTGTCGGGGCGCCCGTGCCGTGCCCGGCCCGTCTCCGGGCTGCCCCTGCAGCGACGGGATGCCGGGTGACAGACAGCTCCGGCCTGGAAGAGCTGGGGGGGCGGGGTGGAGGGTGCACGCCGAGGACACCCCCCACCCCACCCCAGCCTGGCGTCCCTCCTCTCCCCAGCTCTGCACCTTCGAAGTCCTGGACGAGCTCGGGCAGCACATGCTGCTCCGCAGGGACTGCCGGCCGGTGGACATCAAGGGCACAGGTGTGGGCCTGGGGGGGGGGGCGCAGGGGCAGAGCTGGGGGCAGGCGCCCCGCAGGCCTCAGCTTGCCTTTCCCCTGTCCCCACCCTCCCCAGATGATGGGAACGAGACTCTCGGTTCAGCCCTGCCGCGGTTGGACCAGGATGATCCGATGCCCCAGGTAGGGAGCCTCAGGCTGACCCCCCCATACACGCCCCCCCCGCGGGCACCCTGCTGTTCCACGCCCATCTGTCTTGCAGGACTTCTCTGTGAAGATAGCGTCTATCTTTAAGGACTTCGTCATCACCTACAACCGGACCTACGAGACAGAGGAGGGTGAGCCCCAGCCTTGGCCCTGCCGTCTGGCTGGGAGCGGGTGCAGCGCTTGGTTTTTGTTTTTTTTTTTTTTTTTGCTTTTTTTTTTTTGCGTTTTGGGTCACATCTGGCAATGCACAGGGGCTAATCCTGGCTCTGCACTCAGGAATTACCCCTGGCTGTGCTCAGGGGACCATATGGCATGCTGGGATTTGAACCCGGGTCGGCCGCGTGCAAGGCAAACGCCCTACCCGCTGTGCTATCTCTCCAGCCCCGCAGCGCTTGGTTTTGAGGAGGGGAAGGACAGGGGAAGCCCGCATCCTTTTGGGGTGTCTACCCGCACCCCCACCACCCCCGTGCTCGCCGCCCTTGCTCCTGACCAGCTCCCAGGATCAAACAGCCACCTCAGGGCCCTTCTCCCGTTGCACCTCAGGAGCCCAGCCCAGTGGCCTTCCACGGGACCCATCTGGGGGTCCTTTCAGTGGTCTTTTCGGTTCTGCCTTCACATCCTGTCAACTCCTGAAATTTTTTTTTCTTTTTGGGTCACACCCTGCTATGCACAGGGGTTACTCCTAGCTCTGCACTCAGGAATTACTCCTGGCGGTGCTCCGGGGACCATATGGGATGCTGGGAATCGAACCCAAGGCAAACGCCCTCGCCGCTGTGCTATCGCTCCAGCCCCCTGAAATGGTTTTTGATTTCCGGTCAAAATCAAGACCGGGTCCCTGCCCTGCCTCTCCAGCCGTCTGACCCGCTTCCAGCTGGGCCCAGCACCCCCTGCTCCCGGGTGCCTCCAGCTCCCCCTCCTGCTCTCTGCTCTCAGAGGCACAGTGGCGCATGTCGGTCTTCGCCAGCAATTTGATTCGAGCGCAGAAGATCCAGGCCCTGGACCAGGGCACAGCTCAGTACGGGGTCACCAAGTTCAGTGACCTCACAGGTAGGGGCGGGGCAGGGCGCGTGGGCTGGGCGGGCCTGCGGCGGCGGTGGGTGGGGGCGCCCTGTGCCCACGCTCCCGCCCTCCACAGAGGAGGAGTTTCACACCATCTACCTGAACCCGCTGCTCAAGGAGGAGATGGGCATGAAGATGCGCTTGGCCAAGCCCGTCGGTGGGAACATCCCCCCCGAGTGGGACTGGCGGAACCAGGGGGCTGTCACCCCAGTCAAGGACCAGGTGGGGCCCCGGGCGGAGGGGGGCTGGGAGCACCCCTAGACGGAGGGGAACCAGGGGTGCCTCTGGGCCGGCCGGGCGGGGCCCTGACCACCTTCTCTGGCAGGGCATGTGCGGCTCCTGCTGGGCCTTCTCGGTCACGGGCAACATCGAGGGCCAGTGGTTCCTGAAGCGGGGGGACCTACTGTCCCTCTCAGAACAGGGTGAGCACCTGCACCCCCACCCCCGCCCCCCTCCCTCAGAACCTGCCTCTGTTTCCTGGAGCTCTTGTGTTCATTTTTTTTTCTTTTTTGGGTCACACCAGCATTGCACAGGGGTTACTCTTGGCTCATGCACTCAGGAATTACTCCTGGCGGTGCTCAGGGGACCCTGTGGGATGCTGGGAATCGAACCTGAGTCGGCCACATGCAAGGCAAACTCCCTCCCCGCTGTGCGATTGCTCCAGCCCCAGGAGCTCTTGTGTTCTTGTTTCTTCTTAGGGTTTTGGTGTTTTTGCTTTTTGGGTCACACACCTGGCGATGCTCAGGGCTTCCTCCTGGCTCTGCACTCAGGAATCACTCCTGACGGTGCTCGGGGGACCGTATGGGAAGCCGGGGACCGAACCCGGGTCGGCTATGTGCAAGGCCAGCGCCCCACCCACTGGACTGTCTCTCCGGCCCCTCCTAGAGCTCTTGGACTGCGACAAGACGGACAAGGCGTGCCTGGGCGGTCTGCCTTCCAATGCCTACTTGGCCATCAAGGTCCTGGGTACGCAGCAGTGAGGTCCCTTCCCCGCCCGTCACTGTGCGTGGGGGACAGTCCCAGGATTCGGGTCTGGTCCTAATGCTGCGCTGAGGGTTTTTTTGGGCGGGGGACACACCAGGTGATACTCAGGGGTCACTCTTGGCTCTGCACTCAGGAATTACTCCTGATGGTGCTCAGGGGACCATATGGGCTGCCGGGTCGGCCACTGCAGATCAAGTACCTTTGCAAGTCGTATCGGCTGAGCTGGGTTGGCTGCTGCCTCGGCCTCTGGGACAGCCCCGGCGGCCCTGGGGATTGCCCTGAGCACTGAACAGAGCCAGGATCCGGGTTTTGCTGTTGCGTGGAGGGTGTCCCTCTGAAAAACAACTAAGCCAGGGGACACCTCACCTGACCTTTGGGGGGCGGTGTTTGGTGGAGGTGGGGGGTCTGGTGATGCGACTGTTTCGACTCTTGCTTGTCCGACCCCAGGGCCCCAAGCAGAATGGGGCGGGGGCAGATGGTGCAGGGCAGGCCCGGCTCCCCCCGCCCTCCCCCCCCCCATTTCATCACCTCTGGAGCGGGCTGCCCCGTCTCCCTGGCAGGCGGCCTGGAGACCGAGAGCGACTACAGCTACAAGGGCCACGTGCAGGCCTGCAACTTCTCAGCTAAGAAGGCCAAGGTCTTCATCAACGACTCAGTGGCCCTGAGTCAGAACGAGCACAGTTGAGTGAGGGGCGGGCCGAGCGCAGGCGGACGTGGGGTGGGGGGGGTGCCGGCCTGGGTGCCCCTGACGCTGCCCCTCCCACCTCAGAGCTGGCAGCCTGGCTGGCCAAGAACGGGCCCATCTCGGTGGCCCTCAACGCCTTCGGCATGCAGGTAAGGCGCGTCCCGCCCGCCCCCTCCCGCTGGCTCGGCCCCCCCCCCTTACTCTGGCCCTCCCCAGTTCTACCGTCGGGGCATCGCGCGCCCCCTGCGGCCTCTCTGCAGCCCTTGGCTCATCGACCACGCCGTGCTGCTGGTTGGCTACGGCAACCGTGAGTCCTGGACAGGGGGGTCAGGGGTGGGGCTCTGGCTGGGGACATGACCCGGGGGCGCGGAGGGGGCGGGAGCAGGGCCCGGCCGGCGTCTCTCCTGTTCTGTGCGCCACACAGGAGCGCGCAGCCGGTCCTCGAGGGGCCGCGTGTGGGGCGCCCTGACCCCCGACACTGTGCTCCACTCCCCAGGCTCCTCCCTGCCCTTCTGGGCCATCAAGAACAGCTGGGGCTCAGACTGGGGCCAGCAGGTGGGTGTGGGGGGCGGCCACGGCCCCACCGCTCGGGGTGCCCTCGCGGGCCCTCACAGCCCCCCTCTCGCCGCCAGGGTTACTACTACTTGCACCGGGGCTCCGGCGCGTGTGGCGTGAACACCATGGCCAGCTCGGCAGTGGTGAGCGGAAGACCGGTACCTCACAACCTGGTGTGACCGGGGCAGCCCGGTCCCTGGCCCGGCTACACATCCGGGACTCCTCCGGAAGGCCCAGCGCGTCCAGGGGTGCCATGCCACTGGGTCATCTGGGGCTGAGCGCGGGGCTGGGAGGACGCCCCTCCTCTCCCTCCTCCCCCCCCACCCTGCCTCTGTTGGATCCCGGTTGTTAGCAGGATCTTGGGGTGCAGCGGGTACTTGAAGCAGCGGAAGCCGGGGAAGGAGCCCCGAGCCCGGATGGCGTGGGTGGAGGGGGTCGCTCTGACCCCGGCGCCCTTCTCTCCCAAGCAGGCTTCCCACCCCAGTTGCCCTTGGATTTGGGGCGCCCCCTCCTGGGGTGGGGGGCAGACTTCCTGCCCACGCCTAGAGAAATAATCGTAGCCTACCTTTTCTAACAGCAATAAAGAGGTGCCTGAGGCTCCTGTGTGGTGTGACTGACTGCCCCGCCCCCCTCCAGGGCGACGAGGGGACCCCCACAGGGTCTGAAAGGAGAAGGGGAGAGGCCACACGGACGGACGGGTCTTTAATCAGCACCCCGTCCCAAGGGATGGAGGCGATCAGCCAGACCACCTGGGGTCAAGGCCAGAGGTCAGAGGTTGCTCTCTCCGTAGAGGGCACTGGAGAAGGCCACGTAGTCCAGCGCTCCGGCCGGTGCCCCGGAGCCCTTGTAGGGCGTCATGTGGCAGATGCAGTACTCGGCCTGCTCCGGGGGGAGCTCCCGCCGCAGCTCCTCGGGGCTGATGTAGTTCTGGGGGAGAAGCAGCGTGAGGGCCCGCCCGCCCCGCCCTTGCCCCCCCCGCCCCCCCCCCCGCGCCGGGACTCACCTTGTCCCCCGCCAGGATCTTGAAGGAGGCCACCACCTGCTCCGCCGTGTCCGTCTCCGCCGTCTCACGGGTCATGAAGTCGATGAAGGCCTGGAAAGTCACGACCCCCGTGCCGTTGGGGTCCAGCACGGTCATGACGCGGGCAAACTCCGCTTCCCCCTGCAGGGAAAGAGGGCGGGCACGGAGACCTGAGCGTGGCTGCTGTCCCCTCTGGGACGGTCCAGCCACCCAGCGACAGCCCCTGGGACCACGTCCCCTGTGCCCTTTGCCCTTGATCTTTTGGAGGGGGGCACCTCTCAAGCTGTGCTCGGGGATCCCGGGCCCAGATGGTTCTGCGTGGGTTTGACAGGGCACGCTGGCTGGGCCCACAGGTGCCAGGGGGATGGGGGGCACCCAGGGCGCCCCCGGCTGTGCTAGGGAATGATGCGGTGCCAAGGGTCAGACTCAGGTCCGTGTGCTGCAGGCCTGAGCCCCGGCTGCCTCCCAGCCCGGATGTGGCCTTTCCTCTGGCCGTCACAGCCTGCCCGCAGCGCTGCTTCCCTGACGGAAAGGCGTGGCTGACCTCGGCCTCTGAACCGGGGCTGGGGTGACCCTCACTGACCTCTCGGGGCCTCTGACGGCCTGTGTGTGAAACGGATCCTTCTACCCAGCCCCAGCCGAAGAGGCAGAAGAGAGCATGAAGGTGGGGGGCACGAGAAGGGGCTGGTGGTGTAAGAGGTGGACGCTAAGGGCAGCCCTGGCACGGGGGCCGACTCACCAGGTCGTAGCCCATGGAGATGAGGCAGGCCCGGAAGTCGTCAGGCTCCATCATTCCTTTCCGCTTCTGGAGGGAGCGAACAGATGTCAGGCTCGGTCCCCAGCACGCCCCCCGAGTCCAGCACCCTCCCAGCGCGGGGTCCCTGCTGACCCGGTCAAAGTGGTTGAAGGACGCCCGGAGCTCGTTGAGCTGCTCCTGGCTCAGGCCTCTGGCGTCTCGGGTGAGCAGCTGGTTCTCCACCTCGTTGATGGTGCGGGCGAGGGAGGCCAGCAGCCTCTCCCAGCCCACGCGGAGGTGCTGCAGCGCAGGGGTCAGGCCCGCTCCAGCTCAGCTCCCAGCCCCCTGCATGCTTCCAGGCGCCACTCCCCCCCCGCCGTGTTGCTCCTAGCCCTGCCCCCCGCAACTCCCCTGGGGACCTCTCTGAGCCCCTCCAGCGGCTCTGTCTGCCTTAAAGCTGGACCATTCACGATGGGGGGTCAGAATTTATGTATTTGGGAGGCAAATCCAGTGATGCTCAGGCGTTATTACTCCTGGCTCTGTGCTCAGGAGTGACTCCTGGTGATGCTCAGGAGACCATATGGGAAGCTGGGGATCGAACCCGGGTCAGCCGTGCGCATAAGGCAAACGCCCTAATAGGTTCAGTATTGATCGACCAGGGCGCCGCGCGACTCTGGACAGGTCCCTGGCCCTCACTGGGTCTCTGGGCACGGTCGGGGCCCCGCCGCGGGGTGGCCGGGCTTTGCCCACCTCCATGCTGTAGGCCGTGTGCCGGTTGTCGAACACCAGGCTGGCCTGCAGCAGCTGGTGCTCGCCCTCCAGCCGGTCCATGTTGCTCTTGTAGCGGACGATGTTCTGCTCCCGCTGCCGGAGCTCCGCCAGCTGCTGCTCCAGGGGGCCCAGCAGGCCGGCCGCCAGGCGCCCCACTTCCTGTGGGGGGAGGCCCAGGTGGCATGAGGATCCCCACCCCCGGGCCCGGCTCCTCCAGGCGGCGGCCCCTCCCTCCCGGCCTCACCTCCACCATGCCCTGGATCCAGGGCCCCACAGCGTTGGCCTGGGCCGCGAACTGCCGCCGCAGCTGCTCGTTCACCTGCTGCCGGCTCAGCTCCTCCTGCAGCGCCTGGTCGCGCCTGGGAACCAGCTTTCGGACCTGGGTGCAGGGATGTGCGGGCCAGGCCTGTTAGGGCTGCTGGGCCAGCCCTGCTGCTTCTTCAGACTTGTTCCTCTCGGGTCACAGGGGACCCCAGGCTTCCCTTCTCTGGGATCCACCGGGTTTGGAGTTTTGGAGCGAGGCGCAGGGACTGTTGCTGACTCTGGGCTCAAGAGTGACCCCTGGCGGTGCTCAAGGGCACGGCCAGGGCTTCCTTTACTAGGAACTCAGGTGGTTGTATGGGGTCAACAGCCCCTCAGGCCTGACGGGAAGGGGATCGGCATGGAGGCCAGGCTGCAGGACTGGCCCAGAACTGCAGGGGGTCACGGTGCCAGGCCCTGGTCTGAATAGCTTCTCCAATGCTTGGGACCTCGAGGATTCGGGCGGCTGAGTGGGCCGGAGGGCCGGGGGAGGGACTCACCAAGTCCCACTTGCTGCTGATGTCCTGCGGGCTCAGGGCGACGTAGGGGTTGGTGAGGCTGGTCCGCAGCCCGTACGTCTGGCAGATCTTCTGGATCTCGCCCTGGATGCCCATGATGGCCGCTCGCTCCCGGTCAGCCTCGGGCAGCGTAGCCTTGAACTGCTCATGTGCGGCCAGCAGGCTCTGGGGGACAGGCAGGAAGCGTTGGGCAGTACCCGGTCCTGCTTCTGCTCCAGGGGCTCCGGGCCATGCGAGGGATCCAGGGCAGCCCCCCCCCGCCCATTTTCTGGGAGCCCGAGATTCCTAGGCCGGCGTCCCTCGGAGACACCCCCGCCCCAGGCCACCTGGGTCTCCTCCACCGCGTGCACCAGCCACGCGTCCTGCAGGTCCTCCACGGCACCGTCCAGCCAGTTGTTGAAGGCCACCGCCCTCTGCGCGAACTCCAGATGCAGGTGGTCGATGGTCTCCAGGAGCTTCTCCATCCACTGGGGTGGGGGAGGGCGAGTCAGCAGCCTGCCCAGCCCGCGCCCAGCCCCTGGGGTCCAGCCCCGGGACCCCACCCCACCTCCAGCGCGACCCGCCTCTTCTGGGTCAGCGTGCCCAGGCTGTCCCACTGGTCACAGATGGCCTGGCAGCGGCTGTTCACCGACACTGCCTCGTGGTAGTCGAGCTCACTGTGGTGGGAAGGAGCCCACTTGGGGTGAACCAGTTCCTCCAGGCAGCCCTCCGGGTTGGGGCCCAAGCCCCAGGTAGTGACAAGGGCGGAAAGAAGTCAGGACAGGGAAGGGAGAAGAAGCAGGGCTTTCTGGAGAGTGTGTATGTGTGTGTGTGTGTGTGTGTGTGTGTAGCACATTCCCAGGGACTGCGGACTCCACCTGCTCCAGTTCTATAAGAGCGTGGTCGGAGGGGCAGGGTGTGCGGAGAGATTGGGGGGGCTCAGGTGCGGAGGGTCACAGGAGATAAGGGAGCTCAGCGCCCTGGGACAGCGGGACAGCAGGCAGGCGAGGCTTGCAGGTGGTGGTGGGGATAAGAAACGGCGGGGGCTGGGTCGGTGGGCGTGCAGGGGGCGGGCTGTGGGCGGGGCGGCGCTACTTGAGCTCCTGGGCCAGCGCCGCCACGTGCTCCACCCGGTCCTGGTGCGCAGCCAGGTCGTTCTCAAAGGCGTCGTGGCGCCGCAGCATCTCCCCGACCTCCTGCAGCGAGGCCGACTCGTAGTCGAGGACGCTCAGCGCCTCCTCCTTCCCTGCGCGGAGAGAGGCGAGAGGCGGGGTGGGACCGGGGGAGCGCCAGCCGCCTGCGCGCTACAAGTGAATTAAACTCAGACGCCAGGGCCAGTGGGTCCCAAACTCCAGTTTCCTTTGCTCGCTCCTTGCCCCAGTGCCTGCAGCTTGGCAGAGCCTTGATGAACTGTCAGTGTTGGTGAATGAATAATGGACAGTAAAGGCTCTGAGAATGAGGTTACCACAATCGCGCAAATAAAAATAACCATAATTACAGCCGCGACCATTTATTGAGCGTCAGCGTTTTGGCAGGAAGGTGACTAAGGATTACAGGTTCCGAGACCCCAGACTCACATACTAGGACGCACATTTAAGAAATTCTTTAGTTTTCATCTTAGGGTTTTCTTTTTTTTTTTTTTTTAACTTTTTTGGTCACATTTGGTGATGCTCAGGGGTTACTCCTGGCTCTGCACTCAGGAATGCTGGTGATGCTCAGGGGACCATATGGGATGCTGGGGATGGAGCCCCAGTCAGCCGTGTGCCAGGCAAACGCCCTCCCTGCTGTACTATGGCTCTAGCCCCCACCACTCATTAGGGTAAATCCCGACATGGAGGAGAATATTTTCATGTACAGTGCTCCCTTTGTCTCCTGCCAAACTCTCTCCTCAGTGTAGTTGGGAGAATAACAGAATCGATGTGGGGGCTGAAATCACCTTTGCACATCAGCTACCCAGACAAAACGCTAACAGATCACTAGTGCAAGCAACGTCCTCCAGACCAGAGCCCAGAGGCTGCAAAGGGCCGGAATTCACTGATGAAAAGCCACCGCCCAGCAAGGGTGTGCGGGGCCAGTAGAGGTGGGTCTGGCAAACTGGCCCTGGGCACCGAGTAGAACACCTTCCACCTGTGCATTTGGCCAGGCTGCCCGCCCCGTCCCGAGGAGCCGCCCAGCCCGGGACAGGAGCAAAGCCCTTGAGCTGTATGTACCCTGGGTCCAGGCTTCGTGCAGGGATGCCTTCTGCTGAAACTTCCCCGCCAGCTGCTCCAGCCGCTGCAGGCGGCGTGTCTCCGCCAGCAGCCAGTCCTCATAGCCCCGCTCGGCTTGCTCCAGCCCCCGCCAGGCGTTGGCTATGTCCTGCGGGCGGGTGGAGGTGTTCCCCATCAATGCTCACCCATGGGTGGCAGGGGGCGGGGTTGGGCACCGCACTCAGGATCACTCCTGATGGGTCAGGGGCGCTTCGGGATGCAGGGATCGAACCCAGGTCGGCTGCATGCAAGGCCAGCGCCCTCCCCGCTGTCCTATCGCTCTGGCGCAAGGCGCACCCATTGCACAGAGTGGAACCCAGAGCCCAAAGTCACGCTCACCGAGACGAGCTTGCCCTCGGAGGGCATGAAAGCCGGCCGGTTGCCCAGCCGCAGCTTGGTCTCCAGCGTGTTGAAGTTGATCTCCAGCTGGCATTTCTCCTGCACGCGGGGCGGCTTGTGCCGGCGCCGGTAGTCCCGGAAGTCCTCCAGTCTGCGCTGCATGGCGCTCACGCTGGGCTCGCCCCCGCGGCTCTCCAGCCAGGGCACCGTGCGGCCAATCCACACCAGCAGCTGCGGGCCGGGAGCTCTGAGCCTGCTGCTCGCCTCCCGTCCCCGCCCCCCACCCCCAGGCTATGGCCAGGTGGGGGTGACAGTCATGTCTGGGGAGGGCAGAACTGGGGGCGTCCCCACCAGCTGGCCGGGGCGTGGGGATGACTCATTTCTGAGTCCGGGGGCCAGCCCGGGTTGGCATGGAGCAAAGGGCTGTGTGCTGGCCTAAATGGGAGCGGCTGAAGAAAGCAATTGGTTGAGGGTCTAAGGCGAACGCACCTGCGAGGGACCGAGAGCCTGGCGGGGGTGGAAGGGGGTGGCACGGACAAAAAACTGGAGCCGGGGCTGGGAGGATCAGGCGAGCAGAGTGGGGGGCTCCCCCTGGCCCCCAACCTCACCTCACTGGCCAGCTTCTCATACTCCTCCATCAGCCTCTCGTTCTCCTGGTTCACGGCCAGCACCTTGCAGATTCTGTTGGCGGCCGTCTCTGCCTGCGGGGGGGCGGCTGCTTTCAAAGAAATGACTGCAGACGCCCCCCAACCTGGCCCCCCTTGGAAAAGCCTTTAAAACCGGGTGCACAGGGGGGAGAAGGGGCATCTGCCTTGTGCCAGCGGCCCCAGTGCCAGGACAGGGGGGGGTCTGGCTCCGGGCCAGCACAGCCGGGCAGCTGGGGGGCCGCTCTTACCTGCTCTGCGCCGGCGAAGGCGTGGTAGAAGCAGGAAACGTAGGTCATGATGGCCTTCTCGTCGGGCCTCGGGGTGTTCACGATGTCTAGGGGAGCATAGAGGGAGCGGACCGGGCAGCCAGGGGTGGGAACGGGCAGAGACTCCCTTTGAAGGGAGGGCGGAGACGCAGCCACGGTCACCAGCTGCCAGGACCCCACGTCCTTTCTCTCCCCCCCGGAGGCCCCCTTGGCCTGATGCAGTTCATGATCCCAGAGCTCCGTCTGTCTGTCTCCAGGGCATGGACTCAGGACAAACTCTCCTCCACGGGCGCCCACGCAGCCGGGCACCATTCGCAGCGGCACGCAGGAAATAGATGTCTGCTGCCAACTGGCCAGAGCTGGTTTTGGACACGGGGGCCAGAGGCGGGCGCAGCACCCAAGGAGGTCCTGTCTCTAGGAGCGACATGCTTCTCAGAACCCAGGTACCAGGAGTTTTTGTTTGTTTGTTTTGGTTCTGTTTTATTTAGGGGCCACACCTGATTTAGGGGCTTAGGGGTTACTCCTGGCTCTGCACTCAGGAATCACTGCTGGAAGTGCTTGGGGGACCTTATGGGATGCCGGAGATCGAACCCAGGTTGGCTGCATGCAAGGCCAACGCCCTCCCCGATGTACTGTCGCTCCAGCCCTGGTACCAGGGTTTGAGGCCAAGGGCAGAGCCATTACCAAGGGGAGGCCCAAGTGACTGGTTCTTCTGGGTGAGAGGACCGGGGGCAGGAGAGAGGGCTGGAGGGTCTGTGCAGGAAGAATTCTGACCGGAGGACCTGGGAGACGCTGAAAGGGCTGGGGTACAGGCTTTGTATGCCGGAGGCCCGGGTTCCATCCCTGGCACCACGGGGGGCCCTGAGCACAGAGCCACTCTATGGGTGGCCCTCAAGTAAGAATTCTGACTGGAAGTCAGGGCGAGGGGCAGGACATTTGGGGTGCAGGTGTGGAGACTGGACTGTGCCCTCCAGAAAGTGGGGTCTCACCTTCGGCATCCAGCATCTTGGGGATATCCAGGTATTTCTCCGCCACCTCAAAGGCAGTATTCAGGTTGCCTATAGGATCACCCTAAACAGAGGTGAGGGGTCGGCGGAGGGCAAGGTGGGGAGTCGGGGTCCGGGGTGGCTAAGGAAGTACCTGTGTTTTGTTTTGTTTTTGGGTCACACATGGCAATCCTCAGGGGTTACTCCTGGCTCTGTGCTCAGGAATCATTCCTAGTGGTGCTCTGGGGATCATATGGGGTGCCAGGGATCGAACCTGGGTCAGCGGTGTGCAAGGCAAGTGACCTACCCCACCCACTGTACTATTTCTCCAGCTCAAAAATGTGACTTTTTTTTTTTTTGGAGCGGGGAGTTTGTTTCTTTGGCCACACCTGGCAGTGCTCACGGGTTACTCCTGGCTCTGCACTCAGGAATCATCCTGGTGGGCTGGGACCATATGGGGTGCAAGGGTCAAACTGGGGTCAGCGGCATACAAGGTAAATTCTTCCCCGCTGTACTGTCGGTCTGGCCCCAGTACCTTGCGCAGTTTGGCGTAGTCGATGAGCTCGGGGCGGTGTCGGTGGATGAGAGCACAGAGGGCCAGGCCGTCCTTCCAGCTGCCCCCACACGAGAGGTCAGGTCAGAGCCGGGGCCCTGATCCACCCACACCCCAGGAGCACCCTCTCAGAACAGCCTCCTCACGCCTCCACCCTGCCACTGGGCCTGGAAGCTCATTATCAGCCTCAGGCCCTCCTCAGAGCATCTCAGGACCCTCCTCAGAGAATCTCAGGACCCTCCTCGGAGCCCTCAGGACCCCCCTGAGAGCGTCTCAGGACCCTCCTCAGAGCATCTCAGGACCCTCCTCGGAGCCCTCAGGACCCCCCTGAGAGCGTCTCAGGACCCTCCTCGGAGCCCTCAGGACCCTCCTCGGAGCCCTCAGGACCCCCCTGAGAGCGTCTCAGGACCCTCCTCGGAGCCCTCAGGACCCTCCTCAGAGCATCTCAGGACCCTCCTCGGAGCCCTCAGGACCCCCCTGAGAGCGTCTCAGGACCCTCCTCGGAGCCCTCAGGACCCTCCTCAGAGCATCTCAGGACCCTCCTCGGAGCCCTCAGGACCCCCCTGAGAGCGTCTCAGGACCCTCCTCGGAGCCCTCAGGACCCTCCTCAGAGCATCTCAGGACCCTCCTCGGAGCCCTCAGGACCCCCCTGAGAGCGTCTCAGGACCCTCCTCGGAGCCCTCAGGACCCCCCTCAGAGCGCCTCAGGACCCTCCTCGGAGGCCTCAGGACCCTCCTCAGAGCGTCTCAGGACCCTCCTTGGAGCCTTCAGGACCCCCCCTCAGAGTGCCTCAGGACCCTGTCACATATTCTGGGCTCAGGACACCCCATTTCGAGATGTTTGGGGCTTCCAGGTCTTTGCTCTCACGAGGTTCCACCTGACCGGAAGGCTGCCGTGCTCCTTCCTACAGACCCCCCCATCCCTCCAGCTAACTCCCGTCCCTCTTCACCCGCCCTCCCATTTGCCCATCCTGCTGTGGGTGCGGCCGTGCCCCAGACCTGGTGTGGAAGTTCTGGACGTTGACCTTGCGGTACGGCGCCGTCTTGCGCTGACACCACAGAAGCAGGCCCTCCTTGGCCGAGGTTTCTGGGGGGACAGCGGGGAGCGTCCGCTGAGCAGGGCTCTGGGCAGCCGCCCCCCACCCCCGCCTGTGCCCGCTCCTCCCCCCAGGCTCACGCTCCACGGAGATGTCCTGGATGGCGAAGCGGAGGATGATGGTCCAGATCATGCCCAGGGTCATCTTCAGGTTCCCGTCCACGATCTCTGCGGTGAAGACGAGGACTCTGGGCCCGCCCCAGTCCCCATGCTCCGTGCCCTGGCTCCTGCCCGCCCAGAGGGAGCGCGCACTCACTGCGCCCGCTTAGAATCAGGCTCGCGTAGGCCCCCCGGGGTGCGTCTGCTCCGTGTCGCCCCTTCTGCATGGCTCAGTAAGTCACCCCCATAGTCAGGACGTGTCGGGCTCCGGAGGGGGGACCCGGTGCCAGAAACGCTCCCACCCCAGCCCCAGACCACTCCCTGCGGCCCCACCTTCGGCACCGATGGAGACCAGCTTCACCCCTTTGCTGGCGATAAAGTCCAGGGCCTTGTTGACGTTCGCGATTTTGTGAAAGCGCATCTTGCCCTTGTCCGGCCTGGGCAGCCTCTCTCCTGGGTATAAGAGGAGAGGCCAAAGGCCAAAGGTCAGAAGACACCCCCCTCTGATTTCCCCTTCTTCCCTGCAACCCCGGGGCAGCAGCACCCTTGCTACCGCCGCCCCCCTGCTCCCTGGCCTCCCCAGGCATGGCCTTGAGCCCCCTCACCTGAAATGACCTCGAGGAGCAGCATGAGCTTGAGGCCACTGCGGAAGTCCTCTGCCATGTCCTCGATCTGGGTGCCCGCTTTGCGCAGGTGTGAGTTGCACCAGGCGGTGAAGGTCTGGGGGCAGGGGTGGTACTCAGTCCCCGGCGTGGGGCCGCTCAGAGGCCGGGCCCTGGAAGCCAGGCCAACCCAGCAACCTGCGCTGGGCATCCTGGCCCACCCCCTCCCCTCTCTGTGCTCTCCTGTTAGGACCAGGAAGGTCCCATTTGGACTTGGGGGCAGCTCTGGCCACGGTCCAGTCCTGAAGGGAAATTAGGAAGCTTGAAAGCAGGTGCTCAGCGGGGGGGACCTTCTGGGTGGCACCGGGTCCATACTGGGCCTTTCTGCCTCTTTTCAGGTTTGTTTTCTTTGGGCAACACCTGGCTCTGCATTCAGGAATCTCTCCTGGCGGTGCTCGGGGACCCTATGGGATGCCAGGAATTGAACCCAGGTCAGCCTCATGCCAGGCAAGCACCCTTCCTGCTGTATTTATTTTTCTTTTTGAGTCACACCCAGCGATGCACAGGGGCCACTCCTGGCTCTGCACTCAGGAACCACCCCTGGTCGTGCTCAGGGGACCATATGGGATGCTGGGAATCAAACCCGGGTCGGCCGCGTGCAAGGCAAATGCCCTACCCACTGTGCTATTGCCCCAGCCCAAGCACCCTTCCTGCTGTGTTATTGCTCCGGCCCCGACCCAGCAGGGCTTGGGGACCGTGAGGTGCCAGGGATTCCACCCAGCCTCATGCACCAACCCTCTGGGCTACCTCCCTAGTCCTGCTGCTGACTTGGAAAACGTGGGACGTTCTGGGTACAGGACATATGGCCACGAGGGTCCTGCCCAGGGTCTGTGTGCCTGGGTTTGTACTCCCCTAGGGCTGCAGGGGCTTTTACAAACCAGCAAGGTCCCCTGGGCATCACCTGATCTTGGGAGGTTCCTGCAGTGCCCCGTCTCTACCTGGCCTGCTGGCGTGTCTGCTGGGGCTGAGGTGCCCTGAGCCTCGGGCACACATGCCCACAACCTGCCTAGCAAACCTCCAGGCCTTGGATTCTGCTGCCAGCGCTGGAGTCTGTCCTTGCGTCCAGATCCCTGTGGAGCGATGCACTTTCCAGGATGTGGGTCTCTCTCCTTCCCCTCCGGGGCACAGTCTCCCATGGGGTCCCGAGTCCCTCCCCGCACACGGCAGGATAGTGGAACTCAGAGCAGCGCCCCCCACACCCGGTACAAGGCAGGCACCCTGGGGGAGGTCTTCCCCTCTGCAGACAAGCGTTTCAGTGGTCCTGACGGGTCCATCTGGAGCCCACACTCAGGGTCTGCAGAGGCAGTGGGGGGTTAAGGCGCTTGCCTGGCAGGCAGCCAACCCTGGTGAGCCTCAGCACTGCCTATGTACCACCTACGGTCCTCTGAGCACCCAGCTAGGAACAGTCGCCGAGTAGCTGGCGTGAGCCCCCAACGACAAACCCAAAAATCTTGGATGCGGGGGTGGAGCGACAGTGCAGTGGGAAGGGAGTTTGCCCTGCACACAGCTGGCCCAGGTTCGGTCCCCGGCATCCCATAGGGTCTCCTGAGCACTGCCAGAGTAATTCCTGAGTGCAGAGGCAGGAATAAGCCCTGAGCATCGCTGGGTGTGACTCACAAAGCAAGAAAAAAAAATAGGGGCTGGAGTGATAATACAGCGGGTAGGGTGTTTGCCGGGCGGACGGTCCTTCCTCTCCTGGGACAGAAAGACTCTGCATGAAGAGACAGTCACGTCTGTCTGAGACAAGATGGGAGGGGGCAGCACTGGGCGCCACCGCAGAGGTGTCCCATGGGACCAGCCTGTGGGGCGCTGAGCTGCTCAGGCGCTGAGCAGTGAGGGGCAGTGGCTAGCTCTGCAGGGTGAGCCGTCTGGGCACTGCCAGAATGAAGCAGGGGGTGGGTATGAGGCTGGCCGGACGGCGGGCAGGGGCCAGGTCACGCCGCCTCCTGCACGCTAAGCCAGGGAGTTTGAACTTGATCCTCAGGGCAGAGGATCAGGGGAGATTTCAGGCAGAGGACGGAGGCGGGCTGGGCTGTGATTTGGAACGCTGCCTCCGGAGCAAAGGGCTTGGCGGAGAAGGGACAAGCGAGGTGAGGACGAGGGAGAGAAGATGGAGAGAGTGAGGGGGACGGGCAGGCTCAGACAGAAGAAACAGAAGCCTTCGTCCTCGCTGCCCTGTAAGTTCCTGAGGCGGGGGCTGTATTGGGCCCCTGCTGTGTCCCAGGTCACAGCCTATGTTCCATAAATGAAGTCAACACAGGTCTAGTGTGGGAAGGAGGCAGATTCGCTCCATGGCGGGGAATAGGGCCAGGGGGAGCAGGGGCTGAGGCAGAGCAAAGGTAGGGGTGATGCTGTACTAAACAGTGGAGAAGGAAACCACCCACTGCCCAGGCCTCGGTGCCCAGGCCTCAGGCTGGCGGACGGACAGACAGATGGACGGACGGACAGCGCCATCTGCAGCATGCCGCCCTTGAGCGAGCAAGCAGCTCCAAGTGGGCTGGAAGGAAGCCCGGTAGTTTGGGAGCGGGATGGCAAGTTGCAGGCATGCATGTGTCTCACGAGGCGCATGTGTGTGTGTCTCACGTGGGTCACTGTCTGGGAGACTCGAGAGCTGGGGAGGTCTCGGTCTCAGAGGGGAGCTGAAGCCAGGGATGACGGCAGGAGACTGTCCCCAGCCGTGCTCCGTGCGAGACAGGTGCAGGAGAAGCCTGGGGAGCTGCGAGTCGCCTGGGACACCCCCGGGAGCCAGTCGGGGCTCCCAGTCCCCCCATCTTGCATCCGCTAAGCCGGGGGAAGGGCTTGGGGAGGAGGTGGCTTCCTGCCAGCACCCCATTTCTGGAGCCACGCTGTTGGCAGATGCTGAGCAGAGTCGCTCTGACTGTATGGTGACCCCTGGCCCCTGCTGTTCCCCACCCCTGGTGGTCTTTCTGATCCCAGCGCGAGCCCAGGCATCCTCTGCCCTCCACTTGGAACAGCCGGGAGTGAAACTAGGTCAGGGAGGGGAGGGCCGAGGGCCGACCAGGCCGGCCCGGGGTGTGGCTGCCAGGGGCCCCTCTCGCTCCCCAGAGCCGCTGCCTCAGCAGGAAGTGTCCATCTGGCCAGAGTCAGGTTTCTGTGCGAGGGGACCAGAGCACGCCTGACCTCCTGGCCTTTTCAGGAGTCTCAGGGCTCCTGGGGGCACAAAGGGCATCTGGGGAGGGAAAGGGGGTTGGGCAAGCCAGGGGCAAAGATTCTCAATGGAGGGGGCCTGTTTTCTTTTGTTGTTGTTTTGGGGCCACACCTGTCTGTGCTCAGGCACTGTGTGTGAGGAGGCAGATTTGGTCCAAGGTGGGGAAGGGCCGGGGGAGCAGGCTCTGCGCTCAGGGATCACTGCTGGCCGGGCTCAGGGGACCATACGGGATGCCGCCGAATGGACCTGGGTCGGCGACGTGCAAGGCAAGCGCCCTGCCCCCTGTCCTACCACTCCTGATGCCAGCGGTCCTGTTTTCTGATGGCACATGATTTGGGTCACAGCTCTGCACTCTGGGCCTCAGTTTCATCATCTGACGACTGGGCTGGTGTTACCGTGGCGGCCCCACTGGAGATAGGATGGTGCAAGGGATCTGGGGAAGCTCCCCGTCCCCACACTTCCAAGTCCCTCGGCTAGTTGCTGGGAATATTTAACTAGGAAGTGTGTGACGGTGGTAGATGGCGGGGTTTGACTATTATTCCCTACCATTTTCTCCCCAATTTTGGACCCCCAGGGCCTTACTCAACTGCTGTTATCAGCAGCCTTGGGGCAGTGGGTCCGGGGGAACCCCAGAACCTCTCCTCTTACTAACCCTTCTTTCCTTTTGACCACACCTAGCAGTGATCATGGTTTACTGCTGGTTCTACACTCAGGGTTCACTCTTGGTGGGGCTTGGGGGACCATATATGTTTCCGGGAATCGAACCCGGGTCAGCTGTGTGCAAGGCAAGAAGCACCCTACCCTCTGTTCTATGGCTCTAGTCCCCAGGCCCTTCTGAGGGGTGGGGTGGGGGAGAGGGGCTCCTAGGTTTCTCTTTCACCTGTGGGGACAACGGAGGCCCCCTGCCCTAGGGAGGGCTCCTTGGGTTAAAACACGCTCTGCTCCTGACCAGCTAGATGCCAAGGGCCGACCGCCGGGCTTCAGCCTCAGTTTTGCCATCAGGAAACGGGCGAACACTCACTTTCCGCTGTTGCTTCTCCCAGGCGGGGTCCAGCAGTAGGTCTCGGTCCCAGTCCTCCTCTTGTTCCATGTACTCTCCGCCCCCGCCCCCAACCCCCAGACCCTCGGGCTGCATAACTATCACCATCGTGCTCAGCTCCGGGCTCTGCTTCGTGGACTCGGGAACCGCAGGCAGCGTTAAATAGTGGCCGGCCCAGCCCCGGATCGGATTCGCGCTAAATATGGGGCAGGTGGGAGGGGCTGGTTGGGGGCGACGGCGCTCGGGAGGGGGCCAAGCAAGAGGCTACCCTGGGGCCAGGTCAGCAGAATTTGGGGGTGTCAGAATGGGTCCCATAGCGGGGGTTCCACCGCTGGGCGACTCTGGGAAAGGCGCGGGCCCTCTCTGAGTAGTTTTTCCCCCTTGGACCGCGGCAGGGGCTTCAGGGGCCCGAGACACTGTACGCAGCGGGGAGGACGCTTGCCCTGCACGCGGCTGCTCAGGGTTCGATCCCCACCACCCCGTAGCGTCTGGTCGCCCCCCCCCCCCCCGCCCCGCAGTCCTGCCAGAACCCGGGGCCAGGAGGAAGCTCTGAGCACCTCCGGGGGTGGCCCCGCAAAATCCAATCAAACGAAAGGACAGTGGCCGCAATCTGCTCTCGCCCCTGCCACTGCGCCGGCGGTGGGCGTCTGCGAGCCCCTTCCCCACGTGACTGCCAGAAACCTCGGCTGTGTGGAGCGTTTTCTGGAGCGCTGGAGGGCGACAGTCGAGCCAGAGAAGGGGCTCCAGGCCAGCTGGACGCGCCGAAGCCCGTCTATTAATACCGGGGCCGCTAGCGGCGCAGATGGAATGTGCTGAGCACGGAAAGCCCAGCGCCGCCTTAGGGGCAGCAACGCCCGCCCGCCGCGGGCTGAAGGGCGGGGCTTCTGCGGGAGAGGCGGGGCTATGACGCGGCTGCCCTATTAGATTCGAAAACTGCGCTGTGCATCCCGTCCAATCACCTCTCCGCCTCTGGCCGCGTCAACGAGTCAGAACGCGCCTCGCTCCTCTTCCGAGTTTCTATTGGTCGTGGCATACGTCCTTCCGGCTCCTATCCCCGCCCCAATGCGGAAGCGGCGCGGTACGCCAGATCAGTCCGCCGAAGGTCCGGGCCATGGGGCAGCCCTGGGCTGCGGGGGGCTCTGAGGGGGCGCCCGCGCGGCTCCCTCTCGTGCTCACTGCGCTGTGGGCTGCAGCCGTGGGCCTGGAGCTGACCTACGTGCTGGTGCTGGGGCCCGGGCCGCCCCCTCTGGGACCCCTGGCTCGGGCCTTGCAGGTGGCGCTGGCCGCCTTCCAGCTGCTCAACCTGCTGGGCAACGTGGGTCTGTTCCTGCGCTCCGACCCCAGCATCCGGGGCGTGATGCTGGCCGGCCGCGGCCTGGGCCAGGGCTGGGCGTGAGTGGGGCACGGGATCCCGCGGTGGGGGAGACGCGGGACTCTGGGCTGGGAGAGCGGCCCGAGGACCTGAAGATGTGAGGATCAGATTATGATCGCATCCTCGAGGTAGAGCCAGAAAATTCCTTTAGAAACTGGGATGGAGAGCCAGGATGGAGTTTCGTTCCCTCACGGATATTTAAGGAGCAATCTGATGTGCCTGGTGCAGTCCTGGCATCGGAGGTCAAATTCCTGACCTCCGGGGGCCCATTTCAGTGGGGAGTAGACAGGTGATAAATTAAGCCTGAAAACAAAACAAAGGGCTGGAGAGATGACTCAGCGGACCCGAGTGGGTGGTTCACCCCTGCATCTTGGCCCTTCCTGCACCTCTGGGAGCATTCCCCAAGCACCCTCCCAGCAGAAACAGAAGAAACAAACAAACCCAAATAAATCGTCGAGTATTAAAGTTTGAAGATGTAGGTGATCTGGAAACGCACAGCAGGCAAGGCTAGGGGGCTGCCAGGTACAGTTTGAAGCAGAGTGGTCCCAGGCTGGTTGAGAAGGTTCACATTTGAGCCAAGCACAGTCGAGCGGGAATTGTTCCAGGCAACGGTAGGGATCATACAAAGGCCCTGAGGCAGCTGTGTAGCTAGCAGGGTTAGGGAGCAGCAAGAAGCCCCGTGAGGAATTGGGGGTGGGGGAGCAGAGGTTGACAATGGCGCCCCTGTAAAATATAGGAAGACTTTTTTGGCCAGAGATGACATGGAAGGTCTTTGGAGGGTTGGAGGTGGCCGTGATTCAGATGTTCAGGGGTCCGTGTGGCTGCCGTGGTGACCCAGTCTGAGGATGGGGACGGAAGTGAAATCCGGGTACCAGTCAAGTGCCAGCTGCCGTAACCTGGGAGAGGTCACAGTGGTGGAAGAGCGGACTGGGGGTGTCGAGTGGAAAGGGCCCCAAGACATGCAGAGCTAGAACTGAAAGGCACGGGAAGGAAGGCCTGCAATTGACTTTTTTTTTTTCTTTTGAGGGGTGTAACCCAGCGGTGCTCTTAGGAATCACTCCCCGTGGTGCTCGGAGAACCATATGGGGCGCCAGGGGTGGACCCCAGGGGCTGCGTGCAAGGCTCTAGACGCCCTCCCTGCTATACTGTCGCTCCAGCCGCGGGATTTACTGTTGAATGACCCGGTGGGATGGGGGCGGGGGGGCGCAGTGGGGGGACTCACGCTGCACTTCCTCTCCTGCAGGTACTGCTACCAGTGTCAGAGCCAGGTGCCCCCTCGCAGTGGGCACTGCTCTACCTGCCGGGTGTGCGTCCTGCGCCGGGACCACCACTGCCGCCTGCTGGGCCGCTGCGTGGGTTTCCGCAACTACCGGCCGTTCCTGTGCCTGCTGCTCCACGCCGCGGGCGTCCTGCTCCACGTGGCCGTGCTGCTGGGCCCCGCCCTGTCGGCCCTGCTGCACGCGCATGCGCCCCTGCACACGGCCGCCCTCCTGCTGCTGCCCTGGCTCATGCTGCTCACAGGTGGGCCGGCTGCTCGGGCCTCGGAGCTTGGAGTCGGCGCTGTGGGGGTGGGGGCTGGGCCAGGAGGCTGATAAGATCGTGAGACTAGTGGCTGACCCCCCCTTTATTCCTCTGACACCCCGACTCTTCCTGCCCCCCCTTCTTTTGTGCTTTCTGAACAGTGTTCCAAGGACCCCCTGCTGGTGGGAGATCTCAGGGGGTTCTGATCCCCCCTTCCCCAGAACTGCTCGTCTCTCCCAGAACCCCCAGTCTCCCTAGGACCCTGGCTTCCCCCGGGACCCCAGCCTCCCCGGAACCCCCTCCGTCTCCTGCGGGGTCCTCTCAGTCTCTCCAGATTCGTGGGTGTCTGAGAGTGTGGCCAGTTCCTCTCCTCCCTGGGGCTCCCAACATGGGGAAGGGGGGAGATGGCCTCAGCACATGTGGCGGTGTGGGGGCCCAAGTGTTGTACCCTCCCTGTCTCTTCTCCCCGCTTCCATACCTGCACCCACGTCCTTGTCAGGATCCATAACCTGTCACCCCCACATCACTCCTCTCCTCCCTCTGTCCCCTCCATTTCTCTTGCCACTCTCTTTTGCTCCCCAACACCTGCTCCCCACTGACCTCTGCCCCCATCCCCCAGTCCCCAAGCCTCGTCACGAAGCCCACGAGGCCCCTTTTGGTTCTCTCCCAGTGTTGTGGGACCATTGGCGGGAACCACGGCACCCAAGTTCCCTGAAGGCTCCCGCCTGGAGCAGCAACCTTGGGGCTCTTTGGGGGTTTCCTTTCCTTTCTGTGGGTGCTTCTTCCTTTATCTGGCCCCTGAGGCTCCGGTGTGCGGGTTGAGGTGGCCTTTCCTGCCTCCACGTCCCTGAGATCCATCTTCCAGAACCACCCGGTCACTGGTCCTGCAGGCTCAGTCTCTGCGTAAGGACAGTGCGGCAGCCCCCGAGAAACACGGTCACACACGCGCTCACACAATACACACCGACACGTATGCACACGTACACCTCTCCCTCGCCCTCTCAGTCACACACATGCACCTATGCATGCATGCACACACATGCACCTACCTCCCCGGCCTTGGCCCTTTAGTCACATGCACACACATGTGCACCCCCTCCCCTAGACACCCCGGTTTTCTTTATCCAAGTAAAACTTAAAACAACACGAAATCCGGCATTTCTGCTGTTTCAGGCACCATCCACTGGCTTTCAGCGCACTGCCAGTGCTGCTCAGACATCACCTTTACCCAATTCCAGAACCTTCTCTCCCCCCAGCAGAAACACATTGGGCGGTCTCCCCAGCCCCGCCTCCCAGGGCCCCGGGAACCCACGCGCCCCTCTTTCCTGGATCTGTACTTTGGGACATTTCCTGCAGGCGGCACCCGACAGGGTCCGCTGGGTCTGGCTCGGTTGCTGCTGGTCACCTGTGCGCACGGCCTATCCGGCGAGGCGGCTTCTCCGAGCGCAGGAGCCCAGCGTGATGTTGCGAGTGTTGGTGAGCGTGAGGTCACGCACCCGTCACTCCTGCTGCTGCTGGCGCTTCCTGTCGACCTGGTGTTTCCTGCCCCCACCACGGGGAGGGGGGGTCCCCGTGTTGTGTGAGGGGGGCGCGCTTCCCCCTGACCCTCTGCTCTCCCCGCAGGCCAAGTGTCCCTGGCGCAGTTCGCCTTGGCCTTCGTGACGGACACATGCGTGGCGGGCGCGCTGCTGTGCGCCGCGGGGCTGCTGTTCCACGGGACGCTGCTGCTGCGGGGCCAGACCACGTGGGAGTGGGCGCGGGGCCAGCACGCCTATGACCTGGGGCCTGCCCACAACCTGCAGGCCGTGCTGGGCCCGCGATGGGCCCTGGTGTGGCTCTGGCCCTTCCTGTCCTCACCCCTGCCCGGGGACGGGGTCGCCTTCCAGACGGCAGCCGACGCGGGTGGCACAGCTTCCTGAGCCCGGGAGGAGGCGGGCGGCCAGGAAGGGGGTGTTCATAGCTCACTTGAGGCCCAGCCTCAGTTGGGGGGGGACGGGTTGGGGTTTCAGGCCCCCCCAGCCCTGTGGCCGTGCCCCTAGCTGCTGGCCAGGCCTCCCCATGAACACACTCCCACTTAGTTCTGGATCCCTCCGCCTTCGTGGGGTTCTGTGGGGCGGCCACTCCTGCTTCCTCCCGGTAGCCCAGAGCACAGAACAGGGCACCTCTGGCCTTGGGGTGGGAGTTGGGGCTCCGGCGGGCGTGGTGGCACCTGGGAGTCAGCCACAGCCCTCTGCCCGCTCTGGCGCTCTCAAGCTAGAAGCTTTTCTGAGAAATTGGGTCATGGGCCCCCCCAAAGCTCAGCCCTGCTAAGACCAGGGGGCAGTGGGTGGGCGAGAGGCTGGACCCAGGTCTGTGAAACGCAGGGGCGGGGTGCTGGGGCACAGGGTTAGGGTCCTCCTGGCAGCGCTGCCCCAGGGCTCTCTCAGAGCGGCTGGCCCAGGGGCTTCATTGGAGAACTGGGCTCCCTGTTTCCTCTCGCTGGCGGGGGGGGGGGGGGGGAACCAGGCTTTCAGCACTCAGGGCTGTGGGAGATCAGAGTCGAGTCACTGTGCTAGAGGAGGCAGGGCTGGGGTGCTCTTCAGGGGCGCAGGGGTCCTGCAGGGCCCTGGGGAGTGGGCTGAGAGCCGAGGGACCAAAACCAGGGAGGGGGTCCCAGTGACCTGGCTGGTTTGTGTCCTGCCCCGCCGGGTCTTCATGCTCGTTTCTAACTCCTGCGTGTTTCCACTCCCCTCTCACTCCATGCCTCCCCCCCCCCATGGGAGACGCAAGAGAACTCCCCCCCCGCCCCCCTCAGAAATGGAGCCCGCCATAGCCCGTGGGCGCTGGGCCAGCCCGGCCCTCGCTTTGCTGTGGCTGCTCTGCGTGTCCCAGCCATGTGAAGGGAAGCCCCCCTCATTGCCTCTCCCTCGGGGCGTGTTTCCGAGATCGACGCCGAGCCTCGCTGGTAGGTGATGGCCACACGCCCCCCCACTGTGGGGGAGCCTCCCAGATTTCCGCTCTCGGCCCCGCTGTCCTGCACCCTGAGAGCCGGCTGTCAGGCCTCGCCACCGAGGTGCCCTGGGGTCTGTGCACGGGACCAGGAGCATTTGCAGAGGAGTCAGGGGGAGGCTGACCCTCTGTGGAATGGAAGTTCCCAGCTCACGAACACGGTGTAGCTCTCCGTTTGCTGTTTGCAATAAAGTTCCCGACTTTCTTACGGAGATCATGCTGTTTTTAGATTTGTTTTCTGGAGTGTGTGCTGGGGGCAGGGGGGCTATCCGGAAGTGCCCAGGAGGCCTGGAGGCCATTCCCAACAGTCTGTGGCCCGGCCACACCTGCCTTTCAGTTCTGTCATCAGCCTTGGGTACAGAACTGCTCAGGCCTGTGGCACTGGGGGTTACCTGTGCCACCCCCAGGAGTACCTGGGGGTCACGCTGCCACCAGGATTGAACGTGAGGCCTTGCACAGGTCAGACATAGGCTCTGGCCTGCAGAGCTATCCTCTGGGTCCTTTATTTGTTCTTGTTTTGCACCCTGCCTCTGATGCTCGGAGTTGCTCCTGTTGGTGCTTGGGGGGACCCTAAGTGGTGCTGCATATAAGCAGTGCATTGACCCCTGGATAACCTCTCTGGCCCCTAGATTTAATCTGAAATCTTTAATTTGGGGGGCGCATATAGCGGGGCTCGGGGTATTTCTGGCACGAGCCCAGAAGTGACCCCTGGCAGTGCTCGGGGACTATTATATGGTGCCGGGCAACTGCATGAAAGTTGGAGGCGGAATGCAGGGGACAAGTGCCTTAGCCCTGATACTCTCCCAGCCCAAGATGTGATGTTTTATGCAGCATTTGTGGTTTATAAAGACAGATTTGTACAGCGAACCTCAAGTTATTCTTAGAATTTATTTTCAAATTGCTTAGAATTTTGAGTCACACCTGGTCAAGGTTTGGTCCCAGCAGTTCTTGGAGACCACGCAGGGCAAGGATCCAGGGCCGGAGCGATAGCACAGCGGGTAGGGCGTTTGCCTTGCACGCGGCCGACCCGGGTTAGATCCCCGGCATCCCATATGGTCCCCCAAGCACCGCCAGGAGTAATTCCTGAGTGCAAAGCCAGGAGTAACCCCTGAGCATCGCTGGGTGTGACCCAAAAAGCAAAAAAAAAAAAAAAAAAAGGGATCCAGGGCAAGGACCACCCAGGCCTCCCGCAAGGGAAGTAAATACTCCAGCCTGTTGTGCACGCTCTGACCCTCCAAGTAGATTGTACACTTTGTTTGCTGTAGGGCCTCAGCCAGCAGTGCTCAGGGCTTACTCTTGGCTCTGAGCTCAGGGCTCAGGCCTCATTCCTGGCAGGCTTTGGGGGGGGCCATATGTGGGTTGGCTGCGTTCACAGCAAGCGCCTCACTTAATGTTCTATCGCGCCAGCCCCCTATTACTCTTCATCTGCTTCTTCTGGAATTGCATTTGCTTTTATTTCCCTTTCAAACTGATGTTAGATTTTTCTTCTCTAATATATGCAGCCCATAAATTTTCCTTCTCGCCTTCATGGTAAATTACAAACTTTAGTATGTTGTGTTTTCATTTAGTCCAAAATATTTTGAACTTTCTCATGAGATTTCTTATTTGATCCCATGTGTAAAAATAGGTGCAGTTCAGGAGTTGGAGAGATAGTGCAGCGAGTAGGACACTAGCTTTGCATGGATGTGGCTGACCCCAGTTTGATCTGCCCCCAAAGGTGCCCTGAGCACAGCTGGGTGTGGCACAAAAACAAACACCACAATGAAAACTGAAGATAATAAAAATAGTTGAAAATTAAATGGTTTTGTTTTTTCCTGTTTTGTGTTTCAGTGGAGTCCAAGAGAGTACAATAAGGTGTTTGCCTTACTTGTGGCTGACTCTGATTCAATCCCCAGCACCACATGTTTCCCCAAGCACTGCCAGGAGTGGCCCAAGTCCCCCTAAAAAAATTTTTTTGGGGGTCACACCCAGCGATGCACAGGGGTTACTCCTGGCTCTGCACTCAGGAATTACCCCTGGCGGTGCTCAGGGGACCATATGGGATGCTGGGATTAGAACCCGGGTCGGCCGCATGCAAAGCAAACGCCCTACCCGCTGTGCTATTGCTCCAGCCCCCCCCCCCTAAAAATTATTAAGTAACATATATTTTACAATTCTGGAAAAAGGTGTGAAGATAAAAGCCTCTGAAAACAGGCTGGGCTAAACCAGAGTTCAAGAGAACGGGGAACGAGGGGAAAGGACTCCAGCACCCATCCCCTGGTCAGGAATGGCTGTCTCCACCCCACAGCCCGGCATGATGGTGGCACACGACAGGTGTCCCCGCACTGCAGAAGCTCAGGGACGAGGCGCAGCCCGCAAGGAGGGGACGCTGTGAGGTGTGCGGAATCAGGTGGAGGCTTCCCACTTGGCTGTTTATTGCCCAAACTGTCACACCAGCCCCTGCGCGGTGCGCACACGCCATGCTCCCGCCGAGAGCACACGCAGCCCCGGGCAGGGTGTAGTGGCCTCTGAGGGGGAGCTTCAGGGGAGGCGGGAAGAAGCAGGGGAGGGTGTGGGGTCCAGGAATCAGCCCGTGCAGCAAAGACAATCTCGAGGAGAGGTTCTGGGGAGCACACAGGGCACCCTGAAGCAGGGGCGGAGCAAGGGGGGCCGTGAGATGGGGGTGGGGGGGAACTGCCCATCAGAGGGAAACGAAGTCAAACCCTAATGGAGTCCTAGAAAATGGAAGTGCGTCAAGGTCACTCTGCCGACTCGGCGACCCGAAGCTCTGGGCAGTCGGCGAGGGCCTCGGCCTGGCCAAAGCGCCCCAGTTCCCCGGACGCTGATGGGGTGACACTGCTCCTGCTCCTCGCTTCCGCCACTGGGCCACCAGAACTGCCATTGGGCCAGAGGGGCAGCCTGGACCCAGGGGGCGCTGGGGGTCCCGAGAGCACACGGGGGTCACACCTGCCTCAGGACAGTGCCGCGCCCCTGGTCGGACACGGGCTCTCAGCCTCGCCGCACTCGTGCCTGGCCCTTTCCAGCCAACTCTTTCAGGACGACCGCTGCCCAGAGAACAGCACCCACGCGACTGATCTGAACCCTAGTCTTGACTGGCAGCTGGGTGGGAAGGGGGGTGTCTGTCACTTGTGTGACCCCCAGGCTGTAGCAGCCCTCCCCTCACTCTGTGCAGCCCTCCTGGGGTCTTCTATGGGCAGGACCCCCACAGCAGCTGCCGCCTCCCTGCAGCCCCCCGGCATTGATGGAGCCCTGCGGGGCTGAGTGGGCAGGTGGCCTCCCCTGGTTCTGGTTCCCCAGCTGCAATCGGGAGCCCCTTGCTTGGCTCTGGGGGTGGGCGGCCTAGAACGTGGTTTCGCCCTCGAGCTGAGCGAACTGCAGCCGCGCCGGCAACCGCAGAGAGACCGCCAGCCGCGAGTCCGAGTGCTCCTTCCGCTCTACCCGGGAAGGAGCTGCATCTCCAGTGCTCTGACGGATGCCCGGGCCGCCGGGAGTTCGCAGGACTGCAGCGTGGGGAGGGGCTTGGGGCTGCGGCAGCTGCGGTGGAGCCGGCGCGTCTCTCAGGTGGCCGCCAGCCCCTCGCTCACGGGCATGTTGATGTGGGCGCTGAGCAGGGGCGTGCTCTGGCCCTCGCGGAGCACCAGCACCTGCGGGAGGAGCATGTGGCTGCAGCCGCCCCCGCAGGCCCCCCCGCCTTGTCCTCTCTTCCAGCGGACGCTTACCTTGATGACATCGGTGACACCCTTGTCACTGAGACTTTCCACAAAGGTCTCCAGGGGGTAGCTGAGCCCTGGCACCAGCAAAGGGACCTGATTTAAGGGACAAGGACAGGAAACGACTGACTGGGACCGGATGTGGGCTCGGAGAGGGGATGCTGCAGGGTCATGGGCACATTCCTGACAGAACCCGCACCCCGGGGCCCGAGGCTGAGGCTGCTTCCTGCACCTGGGGGTCCCCCCTACTTCCTGCCGTCCCCACTGAGGGTCCTGGAAGGTCAGGCTTGAGGTCCGGGTCACCTGTACCTTGAAGACGGCGCGGGGCAGCCTGTAGAGCGCCTCGCTGTACAGGAAGCACACAAGCAGGCCCAGGACGGCGCGGGCCGCAGACGTGTTCTGCAGGTGCAGCGTGAGCCTGAATGTGGGGCCGAGGCCCTGCACCTGCGGGGATGGGAGGCCTGGCTGGGTGCCCACTCTCCGCCATGCACCAGTCACCGGCCCCCCACTGCAGGCCGGAAGCCCCCACCTGGGCTCTGGCGCATACAGGCCCGCAGGAGAAGGCTGACCCCCTATCTCGAGCGAGGAGAGCGGGCTGGAGCATGGGACGGGGGGCGGCTGCTGGCCACCGTGTCCTCCTCACGCCCTGGCCCTGAGCCTTCCCCGGCCCTGCCCCTCCTTCATCCCCCCCTTACAGTGTCCTCCCCTGCAACTCTGCTCTCGCCCACACCCCCACTTCCCTCCTCTCATTCCTGAAGAGAAACGGACACTCAGAGAAGTCTGGTACCATCCGGTACCCAGAGGTCACCTGTGCTGCCCTTCCCGTGCCACCCGGCAGAGGCCCCTGGGCGCAGCTGGCGTGCCCCTGCCCGCCCCGCCCCTGCCCCAGCGCTCACCACCGCGTGCAGCTTGAGCGGCTCCCGGGCGGCCGCCGACACGGGGCTCAGGCTGGATTCGAGGGCGCGCACGTAGGAGCGGGCGGCCCGCAGGCGCAGCAGGTACAGGTCAGTCTGGAAGACCCGGTGCATGGCTGCGGAGGACAGAGGCCATGGGGACAGCGGGCAGGGAGGGGCTCAGGCCCCGGAGGCGGGGCGGCTGGAGTGCGGGAGGGCCAAGGCCCGCAGCCGGGCTCCCCTGAGCCTTGTCCTCGGCCGGGTCTCACCCTGCACCTTCTCCCTGGACAATCTGCCCAGCAAGGCCTGCCCGTGCCCACACTCGGGGCTGGGCTGGCGAGCTGCTCTTCTCGCTGCCCAATGGTCACCTCCTGGACGCCCAGCCACGCCACACATTCAAGCCATCCTCATTTCCAAACCCCCTTCAGTGCCACCCAGTTTACCCCTCAAATGGGCTCATTTGGCAGGCGGAGCTGAGTCTTCTGCAAAGGCCCCCCTTCCTGCGTCACCCCTGTCCCCCCCACTGCATAATTGGGGGGGTGGGGGCGGGTCTCCCCGGAGCTCCTGCCCAGGCCCTTCCGGCCCTTCTCCCCCTGCTGCCTCCTTCACGCAAGCTGCAGGGAGGGTCGCTTCTCCCGAGTCCTGCCCGGCCTCCCAAACTTACTGTACGGGCCTAGGGCCCTCAGTGGAGCCTGGACATCCGCTCTATGACCGGAAGTTCCCGGGGGGACCTGACCCCATCCAGGCAGCACGTGAGGCCTGGCATTGCCACGGGTGCAGGATGAACAAACGGGCATGGAGGGCTGGGCAGGAGGGGAAGCGCCTCTGGGTGGGAGACTCACCCGTGCCCGACTCCCGCTCCCGCAGCGTCTGGTCCACGTACAGCCGTGTCTTCCGTGGCACGCTGAGCCTCATGGCTTGGGCCGGTGGGGGGCCAGCCTCCCCGCTCCCCTCAGCGAACACCGCTGTGCGCTTCAAGATCTTGATCATCAGGCCACCACCTGGGGACGCAGAGGGGACAAGCCCACTGTCCCCACAGTTCCCCTGCCTGGCCCCCACGGAGCTGGGCAGGTCAAGTTTCTGGAGGCAACAGAACACTCCGAGCACATCTGGGGTCAGTCCTCTCAGTTCTCAGCCACTGACAGTCTGGGAGAATCCCCATGGCCAGCACTGGGGCTCCTGGGGCAGCTGGGACTTATGCTGGACCCCCAGGCAGGGAGGGCACAGAGGTGGGACAAAAGGACACAGAGGGGCCGGAGCAACAGTCCAGGGGGGAGGGTGTTTGCCTTGCATGCAGCCGACCCAGGTTAGATCCCCAGATCCCATATGGTCCCCCAAGTACCACCAGGGATAATTCCTGAGTGCAGAGCCAGGAGTAACCCCTGAGCACTGCCGGGTGTGACCCAAAAAGCAAAACAATAAAATAAAATTTAAAAAAGGACACAGAATGGAGGCCACAGGTAGCTCGCGCCCTCTCCCCACAAAACCTGTCCTCTCACCTCTCGTGGTCAGGACCAGAGTGTTATCCTCCCGCCCGTAGCGGCCGAAGCAAAGGCTGGTCACGGCATCCTATGGGGAGGTGACAGCATTTAGCCAGAGACGACCTCAGACCAGAGAAAAGAGGGCGCTGGAGGGTGAGGGCAGGGGACCCCAGAGATGGACACGAGGCAGGGGTGAGGCCGGGGGCTCTTGGGGGGCACCCCCAGCCTCTCTCCCAGCCAGTCTTTCACCCGCATCTTGAGAGCCCTGGGGCCCTTTTGCCTCCTCTCAAACCTCCCTGGTGGGCCTGGTCCTGTCAGCTCAGGTCACAGTCTGATGGGCTGGTTTCTCGGTTTGGGGGCTACACCCACAAGTGCTCAGGGACTCTGTGCCAGGATCGAACTCTGGTCTCATTCGAACAAAGCCTGTGCCTGGCCTAAGCTCTCGCTGCTGCCCAGGCCTTTAGTTGAACTCAGGACAAACATCTGACCTCGGGATGGGAACCTGGGCCTTGTGCCCACCGACCCCCGTGCCTGCCCTGAGCCCCGTTCCTGCCGCTGTCTGGAACGTTCTTTATCCATCGGGCTGTGGCGAGGCCCTGCACACCGTCACCTGCTGTCACGTGTCCCGTGCATTCCAACATGCATACCTCCTCCCTCTCCGAGCCCTCCCCACTCCATCGCCCCTCACCCGGACCCACTCCCCGGCCCCCCAATCCCTCCCTCCTCCCCACCCACTTGCCCCCATCCCCCTGTCACCCCTCATCTCTCCCTCTTAGCCCCGTCTGAATCAGCTGCATCTGGGGGCCACTGAAGACCATCAGGCCTGAGAGGAGGGAAGGGCGCCAGCGTTTGGCCCCGCCCAGACACTCGTGCCAATGCTGCGGGTGGAGAAACGGGGCTCACCGGGGCGCGGATGATGTTGACGAGCGCCTTGTCGTGGTAGATGCGGACCTCGCCGTTGGCCAGCCCGGCCATGGTGGCCTGCAGGCCCCGGGAGCGCTGCTCCAGCAGGTTCATGGTCAGGATGGCGGCGGGCATCTGCGCCGTCCACAGCTTCTTCCCCTGGGGGGAGCAGCGGGGTCTGCCGGGGACTCGGGCTGCAGCAACCATCGGGGGCCGGGGGAGCGGGGTGCCGGCGGGGGCCTCACCTTGTGGGTGAAGCCGTGCAGGCACTCTTGGGTGCTGCCCACCACCAGGACCTTGTGGACACGGACGAGCCCCACGGGCTGGGCACTCAGCTCGATGCAGTACTTGGGGTGCTTGCAGTCTCTGGAACAGAGTCACCCTCTCCCAGTGCCGCCGGGCACCCTCCTACCACTCCCTAGGTTCCCGGCCCTAGGATGCCGTGACACACAGGGGGGTCTCCGCTCCGCGGGTCCCGCCACTGTGACCTGCATGACCTCTACGTAGCTTGCACATCACGTGCAGATGACTCATACATGACCATGCGTGCCCTTATGTGCTATGTATGTGAGCTGTAGAAGCTGGCCTGGGGGGCAGAGAAGTGGGTGTCCTCAGCTTCTCTCATCTGGAACCCAGGCTGGCTCCTGCCCGCCCCTCGCCCATCCCCTCATCTCTCTTCACCCCAACAGGGGAGGTCGAAGCCCCGCACATGTGCCTCTGGGTCTCCTTCCTGTCTATTCACATCAGCCAATTTTTCAAACCTGGGGGACCCAGAGAGACAGCAGCGTGGGCACAGGCACATTCCGCCAGGCCTGGCTTAATCCCGAGCACTGCACATGGAGCCCCGAGCACAGAGCCAGGAGTGAGCCCCGAGCAACACCAGGTCTGCCTCCCACCACCCCTGTAAAAAATTTCCCAAACCCCAAGCAACTGGGTGCTGGGGACGGCTCCCATCATCTGCACTGAGAAGGCCCGAGACGGCCACCGGGCCTGCCAGTCCTGCGGGGCCCCGCGCTGCTCCCGCCTGTCTCCTCGAGGCTCGGGAGGTCCTTTCTGCCTGCCTCAGTTTCTTCCCTTTCTAATCCAGTTTTGTTCTGTGGCTGCACCCAGTGGTGCTGGGAGCTTGGGGGGCACATGCGGTGCCAGGCAGCGGAACTCCGTCCTCCGTCCTCACAGGCCGAGCCCATTTTCTCTCTGGCACTAACTGCCTCCTCCTCGCTGACTGCCCAACCCACGATGCCCCCCCGGCACGTGCCAATCGGAAACCAAACCTTGACTCATCAACTTACATCTGCCGACTGCACTGACCAACGTCTCATCGCCAAGGGCAGGATGTCCATTTATTTATACATTCACTTATTTATTATTTGTTGAGTTTTGGGCCACTCCCAGCAGCGCACAGGGCTTATCCTGGCTCTTTACGGAGGGCTCGGGGCACCACACAGGGTGCCAGAGACTGAACCCAGGTTGGCTGCGTGCCAGACAAGCACCTACCCGCTGTACTACCGCGTCTTAGGGAACATTTATCTTATTGTTAATAGATCCCCGACCCACAGATGACACTTAGCACAGAGCAGGTGCTCCAAATCAGCACTGAATTTTTTTTTTCTTTTTGGGTCACCCTCGGTGGTGCTCAGGGGTTACTCCTGGCTCTGCACTCAGGAATCACTCCTGGCGTGCTCGGTGGACCATATGGGATGCCGGGGATCGAACCTGGGTCGGCCACATGCCAGGCGAACGCCCTACCTGCTGTGCTGTCACTCTGGTCAAACCAGTACTGGTTTTACTGCGCCGAGTTAGACAGGGCACTCGGTCGGGCACGTGCACACCCGCACTAGCACACATTAGGGTCCCTTCCTAGGAAGCAGCAGGGAAGGCGTGGCGCCTCGTGCTGCCCGCTCTCCAGATGCCCGGGCGCGGCTACCTTCGCAGGATGTAGATGTTCCCATTGCGGCAGGCAGCGGCAAGCCGGAACTCGACATCAAACTGGCCGGAGGCCTCCAGGAAGACGGGGATGCTGGGCAGGCTCATCTGCAGAGCAAAGGCGCGGTGACCCTGGTGTGCCCGTGTAAAGGCCCAGTCTCCTCATGGCCTGCTGGGGTGCATCCAGACTCTCTCCAGGGCAGTACGAAGGGCTGGGACCCAGAGTCCGTCAGGAGCGACCCCTCTAACGACTGCTGGATGTGGCTCCCAAACCAATCAAGAATTGTGCTGTGCAGGTTGGGTTTTTTTTTTTTTTTTTTCCTTTTTGGGTCACACCTGGCGATGCACAGGTGTTACTCCTGGCTCTGCACTCAGGAATCACTCCTGGCGGTGCTCAGGGGACCATATGGGATGCTGGGAATTGAACCCAGGTCGGCCGAGTGCAAGGCAAACGCCCTACCCGCTGTGCTATTGCTCCAGCCCAGGTTTTTTTTTTTTTTTGAGCCAGTCTTTGTCTCCTCCCTCTGACACGCTTAGCCATGACCAGCAGGAACAGAGGGAGGTGGCACTGACCGCCGCTCTCAGGTGCGGGGAGCCTGCTGTGGTGTAAGTAGGACGAAGGACAAGTGACACATGGACTGCAGGTGACCAACAGACCAACGACAGTCTGTGAAGAGGGAGACAGCACTTTGCTGTCAGTGTGAAGAAATGAATCCAGCCTCACATGAGCCCCGGACCCGGGGACCCACACACGTGAGACATGGATCTAGTGCTGAGCCACGGCCCAGGCCTCTGCCGAGACACGACATCCAGCCACTGAGTCGATTCCATAGGCCTGTCCCATGAGGCCACAGTTTTGGTTTTGGGGTCACACCCAGCAGTGCTTAGAGCTTATTCCTGGCTCAGTGCTCAAGGATCACTCCTGGCAGTGCTTGGAGGACTGTATGGGGTGCCGGGGATCAGACCTAAGGTGGGTGTGCAGGAGGTGCCTCAGCCCTGGTGTCTCTGTCCGGCACGAGGCCACTTTTACAGAGAGGCATCTGAGGCGGCCGGGCCGGCACCAGCCCCCTTAAACTGTCCAGAAAGATGCCAAGGCTTTAGCAGTCCATGTCTCGGGGTAGCAGGACTTATCTTCACTCTGATCGTTTGCCCACCCTGAACATAGGCCACCAGGAACTCAGTGGGAGGGAGGGGAGCTGGGGCTGGCGCGGGCGGGGAGGGCGGCCTGGCGAGGGCCCACGGACCTGGCTCAGGATGGTGAAGGCCTCGGGGTCCAGCACCAGCAGCTCCTTGTTCTCAGTGCCCACCACCAGGCAGGATATGGCGTCCTCGTCCGCCAGGCTCTTCTTCAGGGTGGTCATGGCCGTGATGACGGTCTGCGGAAGGATGCCGGGGGTCACCCGGGAGCTTCCCACTGACTGTATGCTCCCGGAGACTCGCGGGCACCACAGGACAAGGGGGCCCACGAGGGGAAAGGAGGCAGCAGAGAGCGAGAGAGAGAGAGAGAGTGAGAGAGAGAGAGAGAGAGAGAGAGAGAGAGAGAGAGAGAGAGAGAACACACTCGGAGGCACTGACTACAGCAGGCCTCGCTCAGCCACGCACAGCTCAGGGGCTGGAGTGACAGGGCAGCAAGGAAGGGGCCTGCCTTGCCTTGCAGGTGGCAGACCCAGGCTCCATCCCTGGCACTGCAGCTTAGTTCTGTTTCTGACAGGCTCCCACTAAGGGGGCAGAGGGCACAGCGAGGGTCTGTGCTGCCCTCAAGCTGGCCCCATCTCCTAAGCCCGCTGGTGCAGCCCGGGAGACTCACCCAACGGCGTTCTCGGGCCCTTGTGTTGAATCCCCTGAGTAGTTGGCTAAGGGTCTCTGGTGGGGTTCCCCCACCCACCAGAGCACCACCTGAGAGGCTCCCCCACCCCCCAAAACAACTAAGAAAATCGGGAAGTGAGCCAGTGGGAAACTGAGCCAATAACGGGCAAGTGACTGGTTCATAAAGACAATAAACGAATAATCAGTGACTTTATCAGAGAAGCCCAGAAAAACGAAGGTGCTGAAGATTCTCTGACGCCCTGGGACGAGGAGCCAGGTGGAAGCCGCGGCAGGGAAGAGCGAGCAGCCCCGCGGGCGACGTCGGCCTGCCCTGGACACTCCTCTTTACTGTCGGGCTCGCCAGTGAGCCACACTGCCCTGGCCGTGGGGGCAGTGATGCACCCCGACATCATCCCTCTGTGTGCCAGTCCTGGCAAGGACCCCCAAGCGGCGGCGGTGGTGGTGGTGGTGGGAGGGGGGCAGCGCGGGGGCGTCACCTGGCGCTTGATGGGCCGCGCCTTGTGCTGGTTCACGAACGCCTCCATCTCGCTCAGGTCCAGCAGCAGCAGGAACCTGGGAGGGGAGACCGTGTGCGCATGCGCGACCACCCCCCCCCATACAGCCCAGGCGCACGAGGGGGTCCCCCCTACACTCCGTTCCCCTACGCACCTGAGCGACTGGACCGACAGAGGTACCTCCGCCTTCTCCCTGCAGGCAGAGGGGTCAGTCCCTAGCAGGTTACGCCAGAACCGGGGCCCGGGTTCCCCTTCCCGGGAGGACGCGAGCGCTCGGGCCGTGGAGGGGGGGACCGGGCCGCGGGGACGGCGGGGACGCGGGTTCTCACCGGATGCCCTCCAGCATCTCCTTCAGGGTCAGAGGGTCGATGCGGTCCTGCGACAGAGGCCGGGGGAGGCGGTGGGGCCGGGCGCAGGGGCCGAGCGAGCCGCCGGTGCCCGCCGCAGCCCGCGGGGCTCACCTCCTTGGCCTGGTTCCACAGGTCCAGCTCCAGGGGGTTGGTGGGCAGCGGCGGCAGCGTGAACTTGAAGTAAGGCCTGAGGTTCTTGTACACGTAGACGCAGGGGCCCGAGGCCACGGCCAGCGCGGGCGTGCGGGGCTCGTGCTGCTCCATGAGGAAGGTGGTGGCCGCCGTGGGCAGCGCGGGCAGCGGGTTCTCGCTCAGCACTGTGGGCCCCTTGAGCACCTTCAGGGAGGGCTGCCGGCCCCGGGGGCCCAGGTCCCCCACCACCAGCTGCAGAGAGAGGCGGCCCACGGGGGCTGAGCCTTTCTGGGGGTGCCCCCGCCCCTGCGGTGTAGCCCGCTGAGACGGCTTCCCAGGGAGGGGCCCTTCCTCGAGTCCAGCCCCCCTTGAGCGGAACCTGACCTATCACAGCATTAGGGGGCTAGGCACTGTCCTTCCAGCGGCCCAACTGCTGAGTGACCCAGAGTGGAGTCCATAGTGGGCAGCTGGAAGAGAGCCCCAGGATCCCCCCTGCATGCAGAGGGCAGGGGTGCTGTGCCTTTCACCCCCACATTCTCAGCCATAAAGCCCTGTAGGCTGGAGAGAGAGCCCAGAGGGTAAGGCGCAGGCCTGGCTGGGTTCAATCCCCAGCGTCCCATATGGTCCCCGAGCACCGGCAGGAGTGATTCCCGAGTGCAGAGCCAGGAGTAACCCCTGAGCATCGTCAGGGGTGCCCTAACCTCCCCACAGGAAAATATTAACCTACAACGCTAAATTGGGGTGGTGGCATACCCAACTGTGCTCAGTGCTCACTCCTGGCTCTGCATTCAGGGATTACACCTGGCAATGCTTGGGGGGTCAAATGTGGTACCAAGGATTGAACCCAGGTTGGTCACATGCAAACCGAGTGCCTTACCTGCTCTACTTTCTGGCCCCTAATTCTACTTATTTTAAAATAGTTTCTGTGGTGCCAAGGACCAAACCCAAAGCCATGCACATGTATACATAGTATTTAAAAATATTTAAATATTATATAATACTTTTAGTCATGTACCAGACTCCTAATCAATCCCCAGATGCATACAAAAGTAGAGACTCATAATGCATCCTTGGATGCTCATTATTTGGCTCCAACAATTATCAGCTAGCAGTTAATCTTTTTTTTTTTTTTGGGTCACACCCGGCGATGCACAGGGGTCACTCCTGGCTCATGCACTCAGGAATTACTCCTGGCGGTGCTCGGGGGACCATATGGGATGCTGGGATTCGAACCCGGGTTGGCCGCGTGCAAGGCAAACGCCCTCCCCGCTGTGTTATTGCTCCAGCCCCAGCTAACAGTTAATCTTAAAGTCTTTTTATCTTTTTTCGGGGGGGGGGGTGTTTATTTTTTGGCCACACTCGGGCATGCTCAGTACTTATTCCTGGCTCTGTGCTCAGGGATCACTCCTGGCGGGGCCTGGAATCAATGCCTGGGGAGCTGGATGCAGAGCTAGTGCTGTAACTGTCGTACTCTCCACTTGCCTCTTTTTGCCTTCCCTTATGTTACTGTTGGTTTTTTTTTTTTTTTAAATTTTGTTTTTTGGGTCACACCCGGTGATGCTCAGGGGTTACTCTTAGCTTTTCTGATGCCCCAGGTTTATGCCAGGTTTGTGCCCCTGCAGCGAAGATTATGAATTCACACAACTAAGAGGCTTAAGTCTGGGGGGGAAGTCTTGGAGGGACTTTTCTGCTTTAGTTTCTGCAATCTGCATCATGCGATGAATGGTCCCCGTTTCCTTGCCCGGAAAAATTAATCTCTCTCTCTCTCTCTCTCTCTCTCTCTCTCTCTCTCTCGCCCGCCCACCCCGCAGCCCACCCACCCGGGTCTCCCGCCGGGGGCTGGAACTTGCGCGCGCACACACACACACACACACACTCTCCTCCTGCGAAACACACACACGCGCGCACACACACACACACTCTCCTCCTGCGAAACACACACACTCTCCTCCTGCGAAACACACACACGTGCACACACACACACACACACACACTCTCTTCCTGCGAAACACACACGCGCGCACGCACACACACACACACACACACACTCTCTCTCCTCCTGCGAAACACACACACACACACACACACACACACACTCTCCTCCTGAGAAACTCTCGCCCGCCCACCCCGCAGCCCACCCACCCGGGTCTCCGCTGCGGGCTGGAACTTGCCTTGTACTCCCCGTCGCCGTGCAGGTCGGCCAGCGCTGGAAACGGAGGGGCCGCGCGTCAGGGCGCCCGGGGCTGGCCCGCCCCCCCCAACCCCGGCTCGGGCCCCCGGACTCACCCAGGCAGGAGGAGAAGGTGTGGATGTTGGCCTTGGGGTCGTAGTGCGCATCCAGCCATTTCGAACTGGCCTCCTTGCTGGGAGAGAAGAGAAAGTGGGGGTGCTCTCAGGGGAGGGAAGAAAACGCTGGGGTGCCGCTGAGTGACGGGGGGTCCAGACACCGGGCCCCCAGCACCCGCAGGGTCGCCCGCGTGCGTCTCAGAGCCCCGCGACGGTGAGCCCCGGAGGGGCCCGGCACCCCCTTTCCGCGGGTGGCAAGGATGCACTCGGGGCACCCGGCCTTCACCTCTCCGCTTGGCGGCCGTCAGAATCCGACGAAGACGCAGCCGCCATCTTGGCCGGCGTCGCCACGGCAACCGCGGGCGCCCCCGACGCTGCGCGCGCGACGCCCAAAGGCGCCCGGGCTCCGAGCGGCGCGTGCGCGAAGGTTCCGGGGCGCAGCTTTCCGGCCCGGGCTCGGGGACCTTCTCTTGCGCCGCCCCAGCCCGAGCTCCTGGGCCCCACCACGTCTGGGACGGCGACAGAGCCCTCTGCAAAAACAAACAAAAAAAGTTATCTTGCTCTCTTCGTCTTCCTGATTAACTTTGTTGAGAAGGGTTCATTGATTCATAGCGTTCTGTGCTTAGAGCAACAAAACACCAAGTTTAAGTTCTGGGGCAGCAGCGATGGTACAGAGGGAGGGCATTTGCCTTGCATGCGGCTGACCCGGGTTCGATCCCCGGCATCTTGTACGGTCCCCCGAGGGCACGGCCAGGAGTAATTCCAGAGTGCAGAGCCAGGAGTAAGCCCTGAGCAACACCAAATGTGACCCAAAAACAAATCTGTGGGATGGAGCGATAGTACAGTGGGTAGGGTGCTTGTCTTACATGCAGCCAGCCAGGGTTGGATCGGGGTTGAACACCCCCAGCACCTCATATAGTCCCCTCGATCCAGGCCAGGAGTGATTCCTGAACGGCAGTCAGCCACCCTGAGCGCCGCTGGGTGTGGCCGGAAGCCAAAACATTAAATTCTAGGGCCCCAGAGATATGCGAGCGTGAAATGCGTCTGTGGAAAAGAACCTACATGTGTGAGGGCTGGGTTGGATGCCCCAGGCACTGCAGGGTGACCCCCCACACACACACACACACATATCTCCTCGATCTGGGAGCAGTAGAGATCCACCCACATTTGTCAACAGCAACAAAGGGAATGGAAAGAGGGACAAAAAGACTGGAACTTCAAGGCCAAATAGATAAGGAGTAAAGGGCTTTCCTTACATGCTGACACCGAGGTTCAATCCCCAGCACCCCACATTGTTCCGAGATCCCACCAGGTGTGACCCCTGAGCCTAGAGCCAGGAGTAAGCAGAGCACCGAAGGGTATGACCTGGGGGTGAAGGGGATAGACTAGAGCTTCAGCAAAGAACTGCTCATGGGGCTGCAAGGAGCAATCCAGAAGGACCTCTGAGCGTACCCCCACCCCAGGAAAAGAAGAGAGCCTCAGAGTGTAAGATTCAATCCTAGGATCCTATTTGTTTTGTTTTGGGGCCATACCTGGTTGTGCTCAGGGCCTACTCCTGACTCTGTGCTCATGGATCACTTCTGGCTGGCTCAGGGGACCACGTGGAGAGCTGGGGATTAAACCTGGGTCGGCTGCGTGCACGGCAGGAGACTTACCCACTGTACTATTGCTTAGGCCCCATCAATCCTAGATTTCCGACCCAAGTTGAGGGTTTCCAGTTTTGAGGCTCTGGAATACTTGAAATTCCAGAAAAGTTTTAGGCATACTGCACAATCAGGGCAATATGTATCTCTGTGCCTCTGTACCTGCTAATAGGGGGACCGATTAATGGTGGAAGGAAGCCTGAACATGACCCCCATCCCCATCCCCCTGCAGGAAGCAGATGCAGGAGGAATCAGACAGATGGCAAACACAGTAGTAGTGGATCATATTTATTCTTCTGATTATAAAAGTCAGACAGGAGCCCTGGGCTGGGAGAAGCGCCCGACGCTACGGATCTGCGCCCGGCTTCTCAGCCTCGGGCTCTGCATCTGCGGGACAGGACAGGAGCCTGGCCTAGCCCGCGCCACAGGGCACCCGGATCAGATGAGCCAGCACAGGGGACGCGCTCGGCAAGAGCAAAGTGCTGACGGACGGGAGGGTCTGTGTCACCGCCCCTAGCTGAGGTAGCACCAAGTCTGAGCTTCCGTCCCCTGCAGCGCCCAAACACACCCACCAGGGTGCCACTGGCAGCCTTGGTCTGGTGGAGTCTGGAGACACCGCACAGACCTCAGGCCTGGCTGGAGGGGGCCGGGGAGCTCTGCCAGAAGTGGGCATCGGCTGCAGCCAGACGGGTGAGGATTTCCTCCAGCTCCAACCCGTCCTCCAGGAAGCGCTCGGAGAAGGACCGGATGAGGCCGGCGGCCGATGCCTCGTACTCAAGCAGCTGCACCTCTGAGCCTGGACAGGAGACGAGAGGAAACAGCCTCAGGATGGGCCTTAGTGTGGAAACAGACTCACCCTTATCAGCGATCAATAATCCATCAACTGGCCGATGGTCACAGCTGCCATCGGCACCTGTGCCATCATCGCCGGCCGCCTTTCTAAACCCATACTGCCCACAGTCCAGGGCAGGCGACGGGCACCGGCCATGTGCCAGCATCACCCACTGATGCCCGGGCAGGGCAGCTCTGGGCCCCAGGTAGGTGCTGGGAGGCGGCCCTTGTCGTCATGGAGACCCGGTAGGGGAAGGGCAGGGTGATGAGTACAGAGAAAATGAAGCTGGTGAGGAAGAGAGTGGCTGAGGGCCAGCCTTTCCCACAAGGCGCCACTTTAATAGGGTCCCCAGTGATAAGGGTCAGCTGACAGAGGAGCTAAGGGGAGGCCTGACGAGGGGAGAAGCGCCAGGGAGGCCAAATCTCACAGAAGCCCCCATGGGCTGGTCAGAGCAGACAGGGCGTTCTCCGCAGTGGCTCATTTTTGCCCTGAGCCCTCACACCTGCCTGTGGAGTGGCAGCATGGCACGAAGGCCCTTGGTGGGACTCCTGCTCCTTCCAGGAAAAATAATAAGTCTTGGGCCAGAGACTCCGGTGCCTTGGTTTCCTCATCTGTAGAACGGGCCAGAGGGCCCTACCTCCTTATTTATTTATTTATTTATGTATTTATTTATTTATTTATTTATTTATTTATTTATTTCCTTTTTGGGTCACACCTGGCGATGCACAGGGGTTACTCCTGGCTCTGCACTCAGGAATTACTCCTGGTGGTGCTCGGGGAACCATATGGGATACCAGGGATCAAACCCGGGTCAGCTACGTGCAAGGCAAACGCCCTACCCGCTGTGCTACCGCTCCAGCCCCATACCTCCTGATTTCAAGGGTGCTGGAAGGAAGTGTCTGATGCGGGGTTCCCAGCGGTGTCACCCCACATCCACACGGGCCTCAGGAATGAAGGCCCTCAAGGCCCAGAAAGGCAATCTCTGGGCCACGGGGGGGGGGGGGGGGAGTTGAGGGGCCAGACCCCAAGAGGCACAAAGCCAGCACTGACAAAGTTGGGGTGTATGGAAATGGAATTGTCATTCCAAAAAGGAGAGGGACCCCCACAGTGATGTTGGGGTCCCAGCACCTCACAGGCTCCTCTAGGGGAACCCTTGGACCCCCAGGCACTGCCAGGACTCTGCCAGTCTGCTGTCAGCCCCCCAGACCCTGCCCTGAGACCCCCTCACAGCCCATTGTCACTGCACGTGGGAGGTGCTGGTGGTCTTGAAGTTCCCGGGGGGGGCGACTGCAGTAGGGGCTGCCCCGTGCTCCAGGCTGGCCCCCAGAAGGCCGGGGCTCGAGGTCTCACCTTCCAGGCGCGTGTTGGGCTGCACGATGAGCTTCCGGGATTCTTTGCGGAGTAGCACCGTGTCCCTGAGGGTCAGGAAGCACTCGGGTGGCGTGTCGGTGACCGCTGAGTACCCCTCGTACAGGGCCCGGCCTCCGGCCACATCCCCCGTGGACTTCAGCACCTGTGGGGGGGTGGGACGAGGGCTCAGAGGCTGCATGAGCCCCGCTGGTGCCCAGGGTTGCGGGGGGCGGGGGGGGGGGGGGAAACGGCTCGTCCACATGAAGTGATGTTCTCACTCAGTTCTGCTGCTTCTTTTTCTTTTCGGAGGCGTCCTCACCCAGTGATGCTCAGGGGTTACTCCTGACAGTGCTTGGAAGGCCATACGGGATGTCACGATTCAAACCTGGGTCAGCCTTTGGCCAGGCAAATGCTCTACCTGCTGGACTTTCGCTCCAGCCCCTGGTTTTGTTTTTTAACATTTTCAATTTGTTTTATTCTGGTTTTAGGCCATACTGGATGGTGCTTGTTGGGGCAGGAGGGGGAGAGGTGCGGGCAGGGGTCCTTCCAGCAGTGCCTGGAAGACCAGGAGGTGCCAGGGCTCACACCCGGGTCTCCTGCATGCAAAGCCTGAGCCCAGCGCACTGAGCTGCCTCCCAGCCCTACTGATCTTTTTCAGCCCCACAAACTGAACACTTTTATTTCGGTAAAAAGTTCAGTGACTATTAACAGTGATCCTTCTTTTTTTTTCTTTTAAGTAGGGGTGCCTAACAAACCTTCCCTGCAACTCAGTTCATCTTTCTTCAATGCCAGCCTGCAGAAATTCCTCCACAAAGTGGGTTTTGTTTTGTTTTTTTCTTTTTGGGTCACACTCAGTGATACTCAGGAGTTACTCCTGGCTCTGCACTCAGGAATCACTCCTGGAAGCCTGGAAGTGCTCAGGGGACCATACAGGATGCTGGGGATCAAACCCAGGTTGGCCACATGCAAGGCAAATGCCCTACCCTGTTGTACTATCACTCTGGCCCAACACAAAGGGATTGTTAACCATCATATCTGAATCGTTGTTGGGGCTGGAGCAATAGCACAGCAGGTAGGGCGTTTGCCTTACACGAGGCCGACCCAGGTTCAATTCCCAGCATCCCATATGGTCCCCTGAGAACCGCCAGGGGTAATTCCTGAGTGCAGAGCCAGGAGTAGCCCCTGAACACCGCTGGGTAGAACCCAAAAAGCAAAAAAAAAAAAAAAAAAAAATCTGAGTCGTTGGGGCTGGAGAGAGAGTACAGTGGATAAGGCACTTGCCTTGCATGCAGCTAACCTGGGTTGGATCCCTAGCACCCATAGGGACCCCCCAGCTCACCAGGAGAGGTCCCTGAGAGCAGAGCCAGGAGTAAACCCTGAGCACCACTGGGTGTGGCCCCCAAACAAACAGAGGTCTGAATGGTTTGTTTCAGGATGCTCCAACTCCCTAAAGCCCCGGAGGTGGTTGATGATACCTGATGCCCTCTGCCCTCTGCCCACCCCTGTGCCCACAGTAGCTCCCAGCTGGCCACGGCTCCTTCCCTTCCCTCTGCTCTACACTCCGCTGCTATTATGCTATTAGCATCTCTCCACATCTTTATTTGCTCTGCCTTATCCATGGTGTTTCTGGAGAAAAGCCTTCCTGGCCATTCTTGGGATTTCTTGAACTTCCTGAAAAGAAAATGCCTTAGAGCCTGTCCTGGACTCATAAACCTGAAACTCCTGTCAGCTCGAGAATATTCTCGGCCATTATCTTCTAACAGTCCTCCCTTTCCTCCTCTCCCCGGGTGACGGCTGTCAGACCTTCTCAGACTCGCTCCTATCTCTGCTGCTCTCAGATTTCTTGTCTGCGTTTCACATTCTAGACTCTTCGGTCACTGGCTGTGACACCTGGCCGATGTGCCTGAGCTCGGGTCCAGTGACCACACAGCTTATTTCTAGAATTTCCATTTGGCTTTGCCCCGTTTAGGGTGTGTGGGTGGGGCCTTGCTGATTCTGCTGACTTGCAGGAGGCACTGGGCAAGGCCGCCAGCTTGGACTCAGGGCTCCTAAGGATAATTTTGCTCTCACTTTGGAAAAAACAGACCAGCCTGCAACTCCCAGGGGCCAGACAGGGAGAATCCTCTCCCCGAGTCTCAGTCCCCCAGGGCTACTAAACCGGAAGTTGCTGCACACACATTAAAGAGACTGAAAGTTTAGCCTTCGGGAGGGTCCCAGGGGGCTGCGCAGGGGGCTTGGGGCCAGCCCAGTGGGGGAGCTGCTCCCTGTGAACGTGAGTGAGGCCGTGAGTTCGATCCTCAGCACCACCTGCAGGCTGAATGCAAACCCGGCCTCGGGGCCCAAACCAGTGGTGGCCACATGGGAATGGGCTAAGTCACTGAGTCCAGGCCTTCCCAGAGGCCAGAAGCGCGGACGGATCACTGCGCCCCGCCAAGAGCGAAGACTACGGCCCAGGAGGTAAGCCCACAGACACGCCTTCACCCCTGTCTCCCACAGCCTTGTCACTGCAGTGCCTCCAGCACCAGGGTGTGGGGGACGCCGTGCTCAGGGCACGCTGTGGCGTGATCCTCCCACAGGCTGGCTCGGTGTCTACACCGGGCGTGCTGCGCCAGCTCCACCTCGGTGAGGGTCTGGTCGCCCTGCCTCCTGGGGTTAGAGTGTCTGGGGCTAATTTGGGGTCCACGCCTCCCATTGCCCTCCCCCTGCCCCGGCCAGCTTCCTCAGCGGCAGATGGCTTACATCGACAGTGCGCTGCCATCTGCTAAATTCTAGACTCGGTTTCAGATGGCTCTGGTAGTGCCACAAATGCCCTATCCCAGTTCTGGCCCCCGCTGGCTGCAACGTGACCCAAGGCATGTTGCCTCTGGTGGATTCAGACTTCTAACTTGAATGGCCCAACACCTATCCCTTATTTTCTTTTGGGGGGTCTGGGGCCTGGAAGTCTTGAGGGTCTGTGCTCAGGGATCACTCTTGCCTTGAGGGGCCAGACAGGGAAGGTGCCAGGGTCCCAAAAGGAGTCTGCCACCCACAAAGCAAATGCCTTCCCTCTGGAGTATTTCTCTGGCCCCCAAACACCCATCTTTCATGAAAAAGTGTCTTGGGCCTTACTCCTAGTTCTGCATCCAGGGATCACTCCCGGCGTGCTTGGGGGACTATATGGGAAGCGGGGATCAAATCTGGGTCGGTGGCATGCAAGGCTAGTGCCCTACCTGTACTATCTACAAGTGTGGTTTTCTTTCTTTCTTTTTTTGACAAGTGGTGAATAAATAGATGTTATTTGGAGGATTTTTGAGGTGTGGAGGGGGAGAGTGAGAGAGAGAGAGATTAATGCACTTAGGAATCATTCCTGTGGGCTCAGGAGACCACATGGGACCCTGGGGATGGAACCCAGGTCAGCCGTGTGCAGGGCAAGCATCCTCCCGCTGTGCTGTCGCACCCGTTGGGGTTTGGGACTGCTGGGGATGTGTGCGGGGCAACAGCTGCACCCCAAGCCACGTCCCCAGCCCTGCTCTTAGCCCCGGCGTAATCCTACGGGACAGCGGCCTGCAGACCCCGGCCCCGCTCTCGGAAAACCAGGATCAGCAGGGCTGGGCCAGAGCCTGAGGACCTGCCCTTCTCACGTGCCCGGGTGCAGGACGGCCCGTGTGCTGTGCAGCCCTGGCTCGTCAGCACGGCATTCTGTTCGCCCCTTCCTCCTCGCCCCACAGACAGATGCAAAACACAGGCCAGCGAGGCTAAGTGTGGCCAGGTTACCTAGCAGGAGAGCAGCCCTAGCGCTGCACAACACCAGGGCCGAGCCGACCCCTGCCCTGCCCTTCTCCAGGGCTCCTGTCTCTCCACCTGCCAGCTCCTCCCAGTCCTCAGGCAGGGCGTGTGTCTTCTGCGGCCCCCGCCCTCGGATCTTCTCACCGCCGTCTCCTCCTTGGGACCCAGACGCCCTCCCCGATCCCCCAGACAAGGGGGCTCTGAGTGCCTCTCCCCGCCTGATCCCCCAGACAAGGGGGCTCCGAGTGCCTCTCCCCGCTATTCTCGCAACACCCGATCTCTCTGTCCAGCTCTGGTCGTGATGTGAAATGACCTGGTTCACCTGTCCATCCACCCGCCCCCCCTCCCCCAACATACAACATATGAAATGGCTCCACTTCCTCTCTGGGTCTGATGTACAGACTCACTGGATGGATGGAGAGTGGGTGGGCGAAGGGATGGACGCCGGCTGGAGAGAAGGATGTGTGCGTGGATGGACGAGTGGATGGCTGATGGACAGATGATGGGGAGGCCAAGAGGCCGTGCCAGAGGCAGGCAGGGGCTGGGGTGACAGCACAGCAGGAGGTAGGGTGCTTGCCCTGCACGACACCAACCTGAGCTTGATCCCAAACACCCTAGATGGTCCCCTGAGCACTGCCAGAGTGATCCCTGAGCACTGCTGCATATGGCCCGACTAAACCCTCTCCACCCACATGCACAGGGGTGAGGAGACTGGGGGCCCGGGGGGACCCACACCGTGGCCACCTGCTCTCACCTGCAGCCTCCGGAGGAACCGTTCCAGGGCGGGTTTGCCCACAGACCGGATCTTACTGCGGTCGAGGCGGACCCGGGCGTCTGGGCGCCCGTCAGAGCCTGTGGTGGGAGTGACAGTAACGAGCCCCTCGCCGGCCTCCAGCAAGACTCTCAGGATCACAAACCGGGCCTGCATGTGGGCCTGTGGGGAGCGAGGCGGCACGTGAGGCGACCCAGGTCACCCTTCCACGCCCGCTTCTTCCCTCCTGGCGGGCGGCTGCCCTGGCAGGCATTCCAGGCAGGGCTGGAGCCCCATGAGCCCTTGGCCACCCCCATGTATGGAGGATGGGCCGGCTCAGAGAGGTGAAGTGACTCAGTCGGGGTCACACAGCAGGGAAGGGGGAGCAAGGGCACGAGTCTCCTGACTCCCAGCAACTTCCAGCTCTCTGCTCGGGGTCACTCCCAGGGGGGCTCTGGGGACCCCAGAGTGCTGGAGGCGGAACCAGGACCTCCCATGTGCAACCGCCTCACGTCAGTCTGACTTTCCAGACCCTTCTGTGGTTTGTGCGGGTTCCAGCCCACCCGTCCCGGAGCAGCCCCGCCTGGTGGCACTGGAGGTGACTGACCGACGAGTCACTTAGCCTCTTGGCGCCCGTCCCCTCAGACCTAGCACGAGGCGAACAATAGTGCCCGCCTCCCGGCCTGGGTGATCCTGAAGCAACACGGCCAACTCTTGTGCAGCGCCCGGGCGGGTGGGCACGGACGGCCGCACACGTCGCCTCGGTGACAGGGACGGGAAAGTCAGGCTGGGCAGTAAGGGGGTGCTGTGAAATCAGCTCAAGGGTGCAGGGTCCCTGCTCTGCAGCTGCCTGGCCCCCTAAACACCATCGGTCAGGGGTGTAAGGAACCCCCAAAGCAGACGGACAGAGACCCTACCCCCACTTCACGGGCAGAGCCGCCAAGCCGCCACAGTGGCGGGCGGCCCTCCCCAGAGAGGGGTCCACGTGTCCCTCGGCCAGATGTCCCCTTTCCTGCGCCCAGATCAGGGTCCCCTGCCCCGTGGCAGGCACCCACCTGCCTCCAGTTGGAGGCCTCGGGGGTGTAGAACTCCAGGGCGAGGAGCCCGGCCCGAACCATGTTCAGCCAGTTGACGTAGATGACGTCCTCGGCATCGGCGCCCTGGAAGCCGAAGATCCTGGGGCGGAGGGGGCAGGGGTCAGTGAGGGCAGCTGCGTCACCCCTGCCCCACCCCACCCCCCGGCCCCTGGCCCCGGCGGGACCTACTCCAGCACGCGGGGGTGGAGGCAGAGGTAGAGCCCCACGCTCTCGGCCCGGCACTCCTCGTAGCTGGACGCGATGGTGCTGAACCTGCTGTCCCACGTCTCCCCGCTCCGGTACCAGCTCTGGATCTGCGGGGCGAGCAGGCTTAGGGGCGGCGACCCCTGCACCCCCGGGCGCCCTGGCCCAGCCCCCTCACCTGCTCGCCGGTCTCTGGGTTGATGACTGTCTCCGGGTCAAAGTTGAAAGCTCCCTTCTCATCCTGCGGGGAAGAAGGTGACCAGGGAACAGGGCTGCCCCGGGGAAACGCCGCAGCAGGAAGGGCCGGCGGGCGGCCAGAGGCTGACCCCGCCCCCCCAGGCCCCGCAGGCCCGGGCCAGGGTGGGAGGCTCAGTTCCACCTTGGAGTAGGGGGGTGGGCCATACATATCCTGTTCAGGAGACTTGGTGAGCCTGTTCTGTGTCCCCCCCAATTCTATCCATGGAGCTCGAAGGACACCAGGGTGCGGTCGGGGACGGGGTAGGACTGGGTCACCCGTGACCAAGGGACCAACCGCCGCCCCGGTACCTGCCGGCCACTGACCTGCACGAAGAGCTTCCCGCTGCCGTGGCCCAGCAGCTCGTGCAGCCCCACCTGCACGTCGAAGGAGGGTCCCTTCCAGCGGATGTACAGGTCCTGCCACGCCCAGCAGAGACCCCGGGTCACTGGCCACCCCCGGCAAAAAGGGCCACGTGTGGGGACGCAAAGGGGTGGACACCGGCCCGCCTAGACACAGGCCACCCCCCCATCCCAGGGAGTCCCCGGTGCTGGCGTCGCCTGCCTGGACACAGGCCACCCCCCCATTCCAGGGAGCCCGCGGTGCCAGCGTCACCGCCCATCCACCTTGTCCTCCTCCTCCAGGAAGGTCAGCTTCTCCCGCTTGGTGGCGTAGGCCACGGCCAGCACGTTGCCCAGTGACACGTTCTTGAAGCCTTCCGTCTGCCGGAGGTCATCGTCTGGGGCAGGGTGGGGCGAAGGGCAGGGTCAGGGGCGGGCCAAGGGCACAGAGCCGGGGCGGACGGGCTTCGGGGGGCCTGGGCGGGGCGCTCACAGTTGGGGATGTTGATGCCGGCCGGGATGCCGGAACCCGCAAAGGTCAGCACGTCCAGGGAGGTGAAGTCGGGGGTGAGGAACTTGTCCTTCTCGAAGGCCGGGGGCCAGGGCAGCTCCGTGAGCAGCTGCTCCGCGCTTGCCACCAGGCACGCGAACTTGGCGCTCATGGCCTTGTTCACCATGGCCACGAAGCCTGCGGGCAGGAGTGGGGGCGCGGGTGGGCAGGTGCCCGGACCCCCACACCTCCTCAGGCCCCTCAGACCCGACCCACCTTCCTCGAGCCCACTGTGAGGGGGACAGAGGTTCACAGGATGGGTTGTTTTTTTTTTTTTTTTTTTTGCTTTTTGGGTCACACCCGGCGATGCACAGGGGTCACTCCTGGCTCTGCACTCAGGAATTACCCCTGGTGGTGCTCAGGGGACCATATGGGATGCTGGGAATCGAACCCGGGTCGGCTGCCTGCACGGCAAACGCCCTACCCGCTGTGCTATTGCTCCAGCCCCATCCAGGACGGGTTTTAAGAGGTGCTGGCAGGAGTCACGGCAGAGGGGTACCTGGGGGCCCCATCCCCGCGGCTGGGGCGGCTTCCACACAGCAAGCGGCTCTGCAGAGGTGCCGTGAGCTGCCCGCACCGCCCTGGCTGCGGAGAGGGTGGACAGGGAGGAGAGGGCCTTCCCAGCCCTGCTCACAAACTGTGGCCTAGAGAACATTTTCCACATGGCCCTGCACGAAAAAAGCACGCTCGCCCCGAACTCCTGCTCCTCTTGAGTTTTCAACTTGTGTTGGGGGTGTCAGGGATGGAATTACTAGAGGTTCTTTGCTTTGGGTTTGGGGCGACACCTGGCGGTGCTCAGGGCTTCCCCTTGGCCCTGTGTTCAGCGATCAGGCCTGGCGGGTTCAGGGTGTTGGAGGCTGACCAGAGTCATGAGGAAGTGCCGGGAACGCTGCCTTGCAGGCAAGGCCGTGTGACAGCGGCAAGCAGCTAGGAATCTGAGTGGACTGGGCTGGGGTCAGCATGTCCCAGTGCATCCGCTTTCTGTTACAGATGAACTGTGCTATGATTGGATGAAAGCTAAACAAATACCTTATTGGGCTATTGTGTGGGCTTCCATAGATTCTAATGTGGAATATACGGGAAGTGGGATGTACAGATTTACAAGGTGTTGGGCTGGAGCGATAGCACAGCGGGTAGGGCGTTTGCCTTGTATGCGGCTGACCCGGGTTCGATTCCCAGCATCCCATATGGTACCCCGAGCACAGCCAGGAGTAATTCCTGAGTGCAGAGCCAGGAGTAACCCATGAACATTGCCGGGTGTGTCCCAAAAAGAAAAAAGAAGATTTACAAGGTTGTAGGATGACATTACTTTGTCCTCTGCCCCCTTGCCATAAGTAGCTTGTCCCGGTTTTCCCCAGAGTTTAGGCTTACCCCAGTCTCACCCATCAAGGTGTTCCCGAATCTCTTCCATCCCTTTGTTTAGCTATAATCACTTCTCTATACTCTCTTCCCCAAAACAGTTAATCCGAGGCTTTCCCTTAATCTGACTCTACTAATTTGTAAGGTCAGACCTTCCTAGGACACTGAATATTATAACTTTGCCTTTCTCCCCTCTTTATGTCTTTTGAATAATTTACTTTAAAGCTATGTCTTTTTTTTTTTTTTTTTTGCTTTTTGGGTCCCACCTGGCGATGCACAGGGGTTAGTCCTGGCTATATATATATATATATATTGCTTTTAGGGTCACACCCGGCAATACTCAGGGGATTCTCCTGGCTCTGCACTCAGGAATCACTTCTGGCGGTGCTCGGGGGGCCATATGGGATGCTGGGATTCGAACCCAGATTGGCCGCGTGCAAGGCAAACGCCCTACCTGCTGTGCTATTGCTCCAGCCCCTGCTGAGTGGCTCTTGAGAGAAAATGGGCTCCCAGGCCGAGGGCCAGCTCAGTACTGCCTCAGTCTGGGCCCAGGCTCCTCCAGGCCCAACCCCCAGACCATAAGTACAGGACAGTTGAGATAGGAAAGGCAGAAATGCAACCCAATGTCCGACAGTCGGGGGTCGAGGAAATAAACCGGGGGGGGGGGGGCGTGCTGGGGGTAGGGGTGGCCCCTAGGGGAAAGGCTTGCAACTCATAGACACATCGCAGATGGTTCCCCCAAGCCCCGCCAGGAGTGATCCCTGAGCGCAGAGCCGGGAGTATGTCCTGGGTACCAGTGGGTGTGGCTCAAAAACAAACGAACAAAAAAAGCAAGTGTTGGTGATGTCTCAGAGCCTCGAGAGCTGGGCGGCTTCAGGCACCTTCCTGCTGTGCCTCTGCCCCAGGCCCACCTATTGTCCACACAGCCTCGTTGGGCGGCTTCTTGGCCTCAGCGCCAAGCCTGCAGGGGACGTTGGCCCTGCTTCCCTCCTTTCCCCTCATCGGGGTGCCCCCCAGGTCTACATTCAGGGCTCAGGGGATGCGACCATACCCCTGCAGCTTTACCAGCGAGGACAGAGACCCCTCCCCTCCCCCATGATCAGGGTGCCACTGAGTCCCGGTGCCCTCGGGGAGAGGGGCAGGGACGGTAGGGGGCTCCCCACGGACCTCCCTCCGCCCAGAAGTTACCTTCAAACTCTCCGCGGGAACCAAAGGGGTCTCGGTAGCTCTCGATGAAGCCGATGTAACTGGGGGAGAAGAAGGGCAGAGATGGAGGGGGGCGGTAGGGGGGAGGGTGGGTGGGCAGGCCCTGCCTCACCTCTCCACGATGGGGCCTTTGTCCTGGATCCAGAAGCGGGAGCCCCTCTTGTGGGCCTCGATGGAGCCCTGCATGAAGCTCTCCGTGTACTGCGCCAGCATCTGCTCCTGGTGGCTGTTGGCCGCATACGCCTGGGGGTGGCGTGGGGGGGGAACTCAGCCCCTGGGCACCCCCCACCGTCCTCTCCTCCCAGCTGGGCCCCCCCCACTTCAGCCCGCAGCAGGCCCTACCTTGGCTTTCTCCAGGTGATCCACCACCTTCTGGAGGATGGGGGCGTAGTCCCCCCGGGTCACCTGGAAACGGCTCCCCTGGAAGTCGTAGCTCTTCAGCTTGGGAGCCACGTCGGAGTCCAGAGCGGGCTCTGAGGAAAGAGGGGGGCTCAGAAGCGGCCCGGGGAGACGCCGGGGAGGCTTCTCTTCTGCTAGAACCTTCAAGGGCTCTAGTGAGATCTCCCACCTTCAAATACATGGACTATAAAGAATATAGAAACTGGAGTCCGAGGGATAGGGTAGTGGGTAGGGCGCTTGCCTTGCACGCGGCTGACCTGGGTTCGATCCCCAGCATCCCATAGAGTCCCCCGAGCAATGCCAAGAGTGATTCCTGAGTGCAGAGCCAGGAGTCACCACTGAGCATCGCCGGATGTGACCCAAAAACAAACCATGTGCAAAGCATTCTGGATATTTTGCTTTATAGCTTTTATTTGTGTTTGTTGGGGCCTCACCCGGTGACGCTCAGGGCTTAATCCTGGCTCAGCACTCAGGAATCCCTCCCTGTGGGGCTCAGAGGACTCTATGGGATGCCGGGGATGGAATCTGGATCACCCATGTGCAAGGCAGGTGCCCACCAACTCCACGATCTCTCCAACCCCATCTCGTGTTGCCTGTTTAAGCCTCACACCAAACAGGGGTGGGGAGGGGGTGATTTCCTCCACTTTACGGATGGGGAAACTGCACAGGTTTCTAAGGCCCGGCAGGCAGCCACGGCAGGACCGCAGCCCGCCCTAGTCCCCAGCTGGCCGGTCCCTCCCCTGACCACCTCCAAGCCTGCGGGTGAAAAGGGGAAATAGGGCCCACTAGAGGCCTTGGACACTGCCCGCCGGAGACAAGCCCCCATGCCCATCTGATGCCCTGAGGTCCTTAGCAAGAAAAGGGGATGGGGGGAAGCCCAGCGTGGGGGCGGGGTTGAATGACAAACTGGATAATACCCGCTTGGCCTGCTGGCCCCCTCCAGGGCCACGTTCAGCCACTGGACCTGGAAGTCAAGTCCAGCCAGTATTCTGGAATGATCTACTCCTGCCCCATCCCCAGGTCAAAGGAACTGCGTGCCCGTCCCTCTATTTCCGCTGCGATGCTGTGCCCGGTGCCCAGGGAACCTCCCCATAGCGGCAGCCGGGTGCCAGGGCAGGGCAGGCGCTCACCTGAGCTCAGCGCCGAGGCCAGCCGCACCTGGTAGTGGGGCCGCCCGTCCTGGCCCACCTCCTTGAAGAGCCGGGTATTGTAGGCACTGAGGTTCTGGAAGAGACAGGGTTCAACAAGGAGGCAAAGCGGGAGGGGAGGGGCCGGGCAGGCTCTCTGTACTGGGGGGTGGCTTTGGTTTTCTGGGGGTTCTGGCTTACTCCTGGCTCTGTGCTCAGGGATCACTCCTGGCAGGTCTCAGGAGACCGTACGGTCCCGAGAACTGAACCCGGGTCAGCAGCCGTCCACCCTGCGATACTCGCTCTCATTCCTTTTATAGGGTTTTCTTTTTTTCTTTTTTTTTTTCTTTTTGGGTCACACCCGGCAATGCACAGGGGTTACTCCTGGCTCGTGCATTCAGGAATTACTCCCGGCGGTGCTCAGGGGACCATATGGGATGCTGGGAATCGAACCCGGGTTGGCCGCGTGCAAGGCAAACGCCCTACCCGCTGTGCTATTGCTCCAGACCCCTATAGGGTTTTATTTTTAATTAATGTTCTTTTTTTTTACTTTTTGGGTCACACCCGGCGATGCACAGGAGTTACTCCTGGCTCGTGCACTCAGGAATTATTCCTGGCGGTGCTCGGGGGACTATATGGGATGCCAGGGATCTGGGTTGGCCGCATGCCAGGCCAATGAACGCCCTACCTGCTGTACTATTGCTCCAGCCCCACGTTTTGTAGGCTTTTGAGTCATACCCAGTGACTCAAAAAGGAATAGCTCGGGGGCTACTCCTGGCAGAGCTCGGGGGCCATGTGCAGCGCTGGGGATGTGACCGGGGCTCGGGCACGCGAGGCGAGCACCCTCTCCCATGCCAGCTCTCTATGGGCACTGACAGCATTGAGACTGACCCAGCCCACGGGGCCCCGCAGGACCTGTAAGACCAGGACACAGGAGTCCTCCACACCTGGGCACCCCTCCAGGCGCCGGGCAGGGGGTGGGTGAAGCCCGCTGCAGGTGCTAGGAGCTCTGATGCATGACAGAGGGCCCCAAACTTATCCGGCCTCTCCCACCCCCCTTTCAGAAAAGAAAATGCTCATTGGGCTGGAGCGAAAGCACAGAGGGTCGGGTGCTTGCCTTGCACGCGGCTGACCCAGGTTCGATCCCTGCCACTACACAGGAAACCCCAAGCCCTGCCAGGAGTGACCCCTGAGTGCCGCTGGGTGAGGCCCCAAACCAAAACCAGCATGAACACTTGGCACCCCCTGGGAATTTACCTTCTTGAAGGGAACAGACAGAACTGCCCAGAGGTTACTATGCTCTCTAGTCTTTTGCCCCTCGAGGTCACCCAAAGCGCGCGTCTCTGCCACCCAGGGGAGGGGGGACCATCCACACCCTGCACAAGCCCCCCCAAACCTGTGAGTCCAAGAAGTCTTGAGCCAGTTTGGCATCCTCAAGGGTGCAGTCCCCCGAGAAGTAGGTGGTGACTCCCTGCGGGGAGCCGGGCGGAGGGGAGAGCTGCTGAGGGTACCGCGGGGGACCCCTGCCCAGGCCACCCCCTTTACCAGAGCTTCCTGTGACCCCTACAGTGCCCCTGGTGCCCCCCCGGCACTCAGTAGTAGGAAGCCTGGGCCCCTTCCTCTGCCAGCTCCCTGCCTCAGTTTCCGCCCCCCAACCCCAGACATCAGACTCGGGGGACACTCCCAGATGGTAACACGGAGGCACACAGAGGTCTCGGCGTCTGTGGACCCCCTCCCCAGCCTGCCGCGCCCCGGGCCTCACCTCCTTCCCCAGGCCGAGGTGCCGGAGCCGCGGCTCCAGGGAGAACATGAGGTCCCCGCACGTCTGCCAGAGGCCCCGGACTTCCTCTGGGTGCTGCTGGGCCGCCTTGCTCCCCAGGATCACGCGTTCCAGCTTCTCCTGCAGGGAAGGGAGGCCCCGGGCTGCTGAACCCGGCCCAGACCTGCCCCCTAGAGCCTCCAGGGCTGGCGCCAGGCTCCTCACCCCCTCCCAGCCCCTCTGCTCCAGGGGCCCGGCCCAACCTGCTCCTGCAGCTGTGCGCTGACTGGACCCACGCAGGCCTGCCAGCCGCAGGGGTCCAGGGGCCCCTGCCTGGGAGGGACCCTCACGGCCAGTCTTCCCCACTGGCCTTAGGGATGTCAAAACAGGCTCTAGTTTTTCTTTTTTTCTGGTTTTTTTTTTGGGGGGGGAGTCACACCCAGCGATGCACAGGGGTTACTCCTGGCTCTGCACTCAGGAATGACTCCTGGCAGTGCTCAGGGGACTATATGGGATGCTGGGAATCGAGCCCCGGTCGGCCATGTGCAAGACAAACTCCCTCCCCGCTGTGCTCTCACTCCAGCCCCAGGCTCTAGTTTTCCAAGCACTGAACAGTTGTCGGGGCCTGGCCATATCCACTGGGCCAGCAGCATCGGGATGAAGCCGCCTGCTGGGGCTCACCCCATGTGGTCGGCCATAAGCGGCTCAGGGCTCCGAGGTTCTGCTCTGCCCCCACAGCACCCCAACCCCACTGGGGCTCCCTTCACTTCACGCTCTACCCTCCCCCTTTCCCCCCCAATTCCTGCCACTCACCTTGGGCAAGTTGGGGACAAACTTGGTGTCGCCAAAGGATTTGTAGTTTCCCATGTTGGAGTACACGCCTGCGGTGTAGACCAGGAACGCCTGGGAAGGAGGTGTGGGGTGGGGGGGTCATCAGAGACGGACAGTCTGCCCTCCCCCAACAAACACCACCTGGCCGGGTGGGGCTGGAAAATGGGGGGGGGGACCCAGAGCTGATTACAGACCCATCTGCCAGCCCCAGGGCCCAGGTCTCCCTGGCACCCCCCCCCCCCCAACAGTCCCGTGATGTCCTGCAGTCTCTCAGCCAATCCCACTGACCCTGAAGGTCCAGTTCGGAGTATCTGCACTCCCCAGCTGGGGGCAGGGATGCCAGAAGTGTGGAGGGTTAGAGGTGAAGGCTCCCAAAGGCCCTCCCCTTCCTCCCAGAAGGGGCCATCTCCCTTCCACGCTCCTCCCCAGGGTCGGGCACAGGCTCAGGGGCCGAGAAAGAGCCCTCCCGGGAACTTCTGCTTTATCCTTGGGACCACCAAAGCCCCTCCAGCTCCTCTCCTGCAGTGAGGAAGGCAAGCAGGATTGAGAGGGGAAGCATGCATCCCCATGGACCGCTGAGCCCCTGGATCAAGCCAGGCCTGAAGGCTTATGAGCCCCAGACTTTTCAATTATGTGAGCAAATAAGTCTGTTTTCCAATAGACTTTTTATTATTCATTTTTCAGAGCAGTTTAGATTCACAGCAAAATTGAGAGGCAAGTACAGAGATGTCCCATATGCACTGCCTGGCCATGGCCTCACCATGCATAGCTCCCCTCCTCCCCCCTGCATCATCAATATGCCCCTTCAGTTGGTACATTGTTTATGTATATGTATATATTTATGTATGTATGTATGTATGTATGTATTTAGCTTTTTGGGTCATACCCAGTGATGCACAGGGGTTACTCCTGACTCTGCACTCAGGAATTACTCCTGGCGGTGCTCGGGGGACCCTATGGGATGTTGGGAATCAAACCCGGGTTGGCCATGTGCAAGGCAAACGCCCTCCCCTGTGCTATCACTCCAGCCTGTTTATATGTATTGATGAGCCCCAACTGACACATTACCACCCAAAGATCACAGTAAGGAATGAGCCTTGATCATGTCCTGGTCTTGGACAAACCCATCATGGCATGTACCCCCCTTATGTAAGACACATCACTGCATCGAGAAGCAGCTTTGACACCCCTAAAACTCCTCTGTGTCTGCCGTCCTTCCTGCAGTGCCTGCCAACCTCGGACCTTTCACTTCCCCCAGAGTCTTCCCTTTTCCAGAATCTCACATAACTTGGACTCACAAAGCCTGTAAGCTTCCCAGAGGGGTCTGTCTGTCCCACTAACAGGCAGTTAGCGCTCTCCTCCTTTGCATGGCTCAGTTCACTGTTACCCCAAATATTACTCCACACTTGGATGAACCTTGGTTTACTTATTGGTTTGGCTTTACCAAAGATATCTTGATTGCTTCCAAGTGTGGAAACTGCCCACAGCTCATTTATCCGTGCACGTTCAGGCTTCTGCAAGGACATACACTTCCCACTCCCTGCGTGTCTTCACGCTGGTAAACGCCAACCCGGGAATCGACCACTGGGTCATATGGTCAGAGCAGGCTCAGTTTTGTAGGAATCAGCCCAAGGCTCCGCCTAAGCAGCTGTCCACGGCCTTCACACCAGCAGGGAAGAGCGCATGTTCCTGCACGTTTGCCAGCACTGTCTTCCTCTTTTGATATGTTGGGGGAGGGCCGGGGCGGTAGCGCAGCGGGTAGGGTGTTTGCCTTGCACACGGCCGACCGGGGTTCGATTCCTCTGCCCCTCTCGGAGAGGCCGGCAAGCTACCAAGAGTATCTTGCCCGCACAGCAGAGCCTGGCAAGCTCCCCGTGGCATATTCGATATGCAAAAAAAGAAAAAAACAGTAACGAGAAGCCTCACGATGCAGACATTACTGGCGCCCGATATAGCAAATCGATGAGCAACGGGATGACAGTGATATAGTGATACAGTCTTCCTCTTTCAACGGGAGTAGGGGGAGTTTTGGACCACACCCAGAGATGCTCAGGGGTTACTCCTGGCTCTGTACACAGGAATCACTCCTGGTGGGGCTCAGAGGACCAGATGAGATGCTGGGGACTGAGCCCAGGTCAACTGCATGCAGGGCAAGCGTCCTCCCCGCTGTCTGATGGCTCCGGCCCCAGTCTCTTTATATTTGAAGGTGGACATGAAGAACCTTTAAAGATTCTGGAGGAAGAGAGTCCACTAGAAATATTCTAAGAAGTAAATTTACTATGACTGTTTAAATAGATTACTAGCTGACGGGAAAGGAGAAAGCAATACACCCTGGTTGGAACCCTGCCCTTGGGCGGATATTCTAATAATCTGTAGTACTGAACCCTCAGATGAGATTTTGTCCTTGAGTAATCTCCTGAAGGAGAGGCTTTACCTCTCTTTGTTGTTATGGTAACGTTGAACCCCACCTTTGCATCCCCACCCCTGATTCTATATAACCATGCTCTAAGGGGGAAGGAGCTGTCGAAGATGCCGGGAACTGGGGAGGAGATGCTGAGAAGCAGATGAAGACAAGACATTGGGGGACCAGACTCTGGGAGAAGATGCTGAGGAGAACGTGAAGACCAGACTCTGGAGCCAGACACTGGGGACCAAATGCTGAAAACTGGACATTAAGGGGGAGAAGGTCGACGACGAGACATTGACCCCGTGGAGAACTGAGACTTTGGGGACTTTGGGACTAGAAGGAGAACCAGAGGACGATGACGACTGGAAGTAGAGGACCAGGAGGCTACATCGAGACGAGGGATAAGATACAATGAAGGAGAGGACTTTGGGGTCCACGAGACTAGGACGATGGAACTGTGGTGACCGGGACTACAACCAAAATGACGACTGTGCCTGCACCATAAAGGGAGAGATCGGACTACGCTGGGGAGGAGAGAGAAATAAACCGACTACCGGCCAGCCTGGGGCCCGACTCCTGTTTTGCTGTTTCCCCTGGTCCTTCGCCCATCATCTGGCCTGAGGCGGCGGCTCTCAGCCACGAACACTCAAGTTCTGAGTGTCCCATCTACGTGTGCCCATCGCACCGTTTTTTTATTTAAAATTTATACTTGTCTCTCTATATAATTTGTTTTTGAGCCATACCCAGCGATGCTCATGGGTTACTCCCGATTCTGCACTCAGGAATTACTCCTGGAAGTGCTCAAGGGACCACATGGGATGGTGGGAATCGAACTTGCAAAGCAAGCGCCTTCCTTACCCACTTTACAATCACTCTGGCCCTCCATATAACTTTGGAATTCGTTAGTCAATATCCGCAAATATAGTTCACTGAAATTTTAACTGGGGTCCCAATCGGTCTGTAGATCAGGTGAGAAAAACCTGACAATCTTTTCATTATTTAATTCTTTGGTGTCTTCAGTTTTTTGGGTTTTTTGTTGTTGTTGCTGTTTTGTTTTACTTTTTGGGTCACATCCACACATCAGTGATGCACTGAGGTCACTCCTGACTCTGCACTCAGGAATTACTCCTGGCAGTGCTCAGGGGACCATACGGGATGCTGGGAATTGAACACCAGTAGGCCGTGTGCAAGGCAAACGCCCTACGTACTATACTATCGCTCCACCCCGGCATCTTCAGTTTTGTAGTTATCCTCAACTAGACCTAGTCCGTATTTTATTGGTTTCCAAACTGCACTGAGGCCCTTCGGGAGGGCACTATTACCCATGGTGTTGTGCTTTTTATTTCAAACGACACAAATTCGTTGTTGGTACTTAGGAAAGCAACTGATTTTCTATCATTACTCTGGACTTTGCACCCCTTGCTATAACTGATTATTCCTCCGGGCATGCTTGTGTCAGTTCTTCTGGATTTTCTACATGGATAACCATGACATCTGTGAACAGTTTTATGTCTTCCTTCTCAATCTGTAAGCCATTTATTTTCCCTCTCATTGCATTAAAAACCACTGAGGGGGGGAGCAAGTGACAGTCTAGTGGGTGGGGGGTGTGCCTTGCACGCTGATGACCCGGGTTCAATTTCAAGCTCAACATATGGTCCCCTGAGCACTGTCAGGAGTGACCCCAGAGCACAGAGCCAGGACAAGCCTCGAGGACAGCTGGGTGTGGCCCAAACAATCAAAACCCGTGCTGAGGGGACATCCTGGCCTTTGCCTGACCTCTCTGGGAAAGCTTCCCGTTTCCATCGTGTTGATGAAGTACGCTGGTAACTAAGGTCTTTTTGTAGATACTTTTCCAAAACGGAGCAAGTTCCCTCTATTTCCATTTTCCTCAAAAATCAAAAAATCTTTTTAAAAAAATTTCTGGACCACACCCAGCGGTTCTTACTGTTGGTCCCTCCTGGCAGGGCCCAGCGGACCCACTACAGTGCTGGGGACTGACCCTGGGTTGGCCCATTCAGCCAAGTGCCAGGCAAGTCCTATCACTTTAGTCCTCTGTTTTAAATCAAAAGTGGGTTTGGGTTTTGTTAGAGTTCTCCATCAACTGATCAGACAAGAGGTTTTTTCTTCCATAGTCTGTGGATAGATTATATTTGGTGATTTTTTTTTTTTTTTTTTTTGCTTTTTGGATTACACCCAGCAGTATACAGAGGTTACTCCTGGCTCTGCACTCAGGAATTACTCCTGGCAGTGCTGGGGGACCATATGGGATGCTGGGAATTGAACCTGGGTCGGCCGCATGCAAGGTAACTCCCTACCCACTGTGCTATCGCTCCAGCCCCTTTATTTGGTGATTTTTAGATCCCGAACTAGTCCTGCAGACTCAGGAGAAATCCGACTTGGTCGTGGGGTATGATTCTCTTCATACATTCTTGAATTTGGCTCGCAAATATTTTCCTTGAGGGTTTTTACACCTGAGTGTAGTTTGCTTTATTTGCGATGCCTTTGGTTTTAACATGAGGGTGATATTGGCCTCAAAGAGTCAGTTAGGCATTTTCTTTCTTTTTTCTCTTCTGAGCCTTTGTAGTGGATTGGTAAAATAGCCCTAAATGTTTGGTAGAGGTCACCCAGTAAAGTGGGTCTGATTTTTCAGTTTGGGAAGGTCATTAATTATTGATTCAATTTCTCTTTTTGCTTCAGGTTTGAAGGCTTTATTTGCACATTTAAAAATTGTGCATTACACAGAGATCAAAGATCGTATCAGAGGTGACACGGAGTTGTGGAGGAGTGCCATGGGCATTTTCGTGGTAGTGGGATGGGGGTACAGGCAGTAACTTCACACATCAATATGAGAAACTTTAATACCGCTATACTTGTTACCTAAACTATGGGGAAAAAAAGAAAATTCTTTTGGGCCACACCTGGCAGTGCTCAGGGTTGACTCCTAGCAAAGCTCAGGGTACCGTATGGGGTGTCAGAGAACAAAGCCAGGTCAGATGCATGAGAGGCAAACGTCCTACCCACTGGACTACCACTCCAGCCCTAGTAAATTAAAAATTTTAATTGTGCACTCTGATCATTAAAGTCATTGAACAACCAAAAAATGGCACTGAACTTTTTTTTTCCTTTTTGGGTCACACCCAGCGATACTCAGGGGTTACTCCTAGCTCTGCACTCAGGAATGACTCCTGCGGTGCTCAGGGGACCATATGGGATGCTGGGAATCGAACCTGGGTTGGCCACATGCAAGGCAAACGCCCTACCTGCTATGCTATTGCTCCAGCCCCTAAACTATATTTTATTGCCTACAATAACCTTGCACCAACTTGGTATTAACTACACTTCAACGCATCTCACCCAGCTTCTTCTTCCCCCAAACTAACATGTAAGATCATTTCCTCCCCTGTCAGCCAGACCGGAGAGAGAAGCAGGGGCCCTTCACTGTCAGTAGTTCCCAAGGCTTAGATGTGAAAAGGGACCACACAGTCATTTTAACTTGACCTGACCTTGTCCCCTAACGTTCAACAGCTGAAGAAGCCCATCAGGAGGCGAGTGCTTGGGGCATGCGCACTGCATATTGGCGGTGCCCATCTCGTGACTCGGGCAGCCTGCGCCTCCGGTCCCATCATTTTCTTTAAAAGACAGTGGATGTTTCTCTCTTCCTCAATTTGGACTTCTCAAACTCCTCGCTCTCAGCGACCAGGGCTTTCCTGGCCAACACCGAGATTGCTCATGTCCTACGTGAGGCGCTGGTGGGCGGTGCTGTCGCCACTGGCCGCGGGGGAGTTGTGGGCAGAGAAGCCCCCAGGCGTGGCCTTCCTGGCCTGGGTGGTCCTACGAGGACACATTCTGCTTGTGGATGGCGGCCCCCGTGAACGGGAGGGTGGGGTACATCTTCGCCAGGTCACGGGGCCCCCACGATGATGAAAATATGCATATCTGCTGGGTGGAAGGCGTGAGCCTGGTCTAGCTCGTCCTGAGACTCCCGCACACCTGAGTGTGGCTCGGCCGCCTGCTTTGCCACGATGCTCACCCAGTGACCACCAGCGAGCATCTGATTCACTTCCTTCTGTTTGTTTTCTACCGTTATGGGGCCACACCTGGTGGTGCTCAGGGATCACTCCAGGCAGGCTCAGGGGACCATATGGGGTGCCGGGGATCCAACCTGGGTCTGCCACAAGCCAGGTAAACGCCCTCCTCGCTGTGCTATGGCTCTGGCCCATGATTCAACTACTCTCTCTTTTTTTATTTTTTTGCGCTTTTTGAGTCACACCCAGCAATGCACAGGGGTTACTCCTGGCTCTGCACTCAGGAATTATTACTGGCGGTGCTTGGAGGACCCTATGGGATGCTGGGAATCGAACCCGGGTTGGCCGCATGCAAGGCAAACGCCCTACCCGCTGTGCTATTGCTCCAGCCCCAAGAACCAGCTTTTTTATTTATTTATGTATTTATTTATTTATTTATTTTTTGCTTTTTGGGTCACACCCAGCGATGCTCAGGGGTCACTCCCGGCTTTGCACTCAGGAATTACTCCTGGCGGTGCTTGAGGGACCATATGGGATGCCGGGGATCGAACCCGGGTCGGCCGTGTGCAAGGCGAACGCCCTACCCGCTGTGCTATCGCTCCAGCCCCCAAGAACCAGCTTTTTAAAAAAATTTATTTTTGGTGTTTTGGGCCACACCTGATGATGCTCAAGGGTTACTCCTGGCTCCACACACGGTAATCACTCCTAGCAGTGCTCAGGGGACCATATGGGATGATGGGGATCAAACTCAGGTAGGTCTCAGGCAAGGCAAGTGCCCTACCCACTGTGCTATCACTCCAGCCCTGAAGCTGATTTTACATAAATAAATAAATAATAGGGGGTGGGGGTGGCGGCGGTAGGGCCACTCTTGGCAGTGCTTAAGGCCATGTAGTGCTGGGGAAGAGAGCCTGGAGTCCCATGTATAAAGGAGGCATCTCCCAGGCTTTATAAGTGGCCTTCCTCGGCCCCTCCGATGTGGAGGGATGGGGTGTTTCCTATGACCTCACTTCTCTTACAGTTCCAACAAGAGGACCGGAAAGAGTCCAGCAGTCGAGGAGGCGGCCATGCACATGGACCCCAGTTCCATCCCTGGCACCACATCCAGTCCCCCAAGCACTGCCAGGAGTAAGTCCTGAGCACCGTCAGGTGTGGCCCGAAACCAAAAAAGAAACGGGGCAGGGGTCAGGGGAGGAGGAGGGAAGCTCTGACATGAGTTTCAATTGTTCAATTTGTTTAGTGTTTGAATTGTTTTCAACTGGCAACTTCCAAACTCCTTACATGCCAGACTCGCAAGCAGGAATTATGATTTCCTTTCTCATCTGAGCCAAGCTGAAGTGGTTTCTGCTACTGGCGAACAAAAGAACCCCTCTGGAAAAGACGCCTTCCCCGGCGAACAGCTCTTTCAAAGAGTAAATTGGGGCTTAGAGATGGGATGAAATTACTCGCAGCTCAGAGCAGGTAAAAGAAAACTGCCCCGGCACAGCTATCAGAAACCCAGTCCCTTTATTTCACATGTCGAAAACACAGGCCACGTTCTCATATGTCCTTGACAAAAGTTTAGAAGATGAGGGGGCTGGAGCAATGGCACAGCGGGTAGGGCGTTTGCCCTGCACGCGGCCGACCCGGGTTCGATCCCCGGCATCCCATATGGTCCCCCAAGCACCGCCAGGAGTAATTCCTGAGTGCAAAGCCAGGAGTAACCCTTGAGCATCGCTGGGTGTGACCCAAAAAGTAAAAAAAAAAGTTTAGAAGATGAGTTAACAGCATCCATTAACTGTAAATAAAGGTACCAGCCTTTGGCCAACAAGTCTGCCTCAAGAAACCAACCCTAGGGGTTGGAGCAATAGCACAGCAGGTAGGGCGTTTGCCTTGCACGTGGCCGACCCAGGTTCAATTCCCAGCATCCCATATATGGTCCCCCGAGCACCGCCAGGAGTAATTCCTGAGCACAGAGCCAGGAGTAACCCCTGAGCATTGCCAGGTGTGACCCAAAAGCAAAAAAAAAAAAAAAAAAAAAGAAAGAAAAAGAAACCAGCCCTAATCACACATGTGCACGGAACTCGCCGGTTGGCACTGTTTGTGGGAAGAACTGGGAATGTCCTAAATGCCCAGCAATGAGTACTGAACTGGGATATTTCAGTTAACAGAAAAGAATGGGGGAGGGACCGGAGAGGCGGTGCAGGCAGACAGACTGACAGTTAAGACATTGGCCTTGCACGTGATCGACCGGGTTTGATCCCCAGCATCCCATATGGTCCCCCTAGCACCACCAGGACTGATCCCGGAGCGTAGATTCAGGAGTAATCCCTGAGCACGGTTGGGTGTGACCCACAAAAATAGAAAGAATAGGATAGGCTTCTATATACCCCTCAAAAGTCCTCAAGGCATGAGGAAGTGAAAGAGTCAGTGAAAGAGCAGGGCTCCCGAGAACAAGGCCAGCACGAGCTTGAGGATACACGTTTCTCACTTGTGTGCGCTTCTGCAGTAAGCTCTGAGCCCACTCCACTCTCCTCACTCCAGGAGATCGCAGAGACTCAGCGCTTCATGTGTTTGGTTTTCTTTCTCTTTTACTGGAGGAGGGTCTTGTTTTTTGTTTTTTTTTGGGGGGGGTCACATTCGGTGATGCTCAGGGGACCATAATGAATGCCTCGGACCAAACCCTGGTCAGCCGCGTGCAAGGCAAACACCCTCCCAGCTGTACTATCGCTCCGGCCCACGCGTTTGGCTTTCTCTCTGGGCCGTTTGCAGTGCACTAAAAACGCACTGATGGGTCGGGGAGACAGCACAGGGCTTACAGAGCCTGCCTTCCGTGCAGCCACCGCCAGTTCTATCCCCAGCATCACATACGGGCACCAAACACCGCCATGAGTCATCCCTAACCCCAGAGCCAGGAATGGCCCCCCGAGCACCGCCAAGTGTGGCCCAAACCCCATCCCCAAGAAAGCATTCACTGTGGGTTTGCCTGGGAAGCCCACGAGCAGAAAGCTCGGCCCAGGCACGAGAAAGAGAAGAGGGAAGAAGATCTGGTCCAGAACTCCAACTTTCTAACTCCTCCCTGGGAGGTCTTCCTTAGGCTCTGAATTTCCAGAGCTGTCTCATTACCACCTGTCAGCAGGGCAGCAGCCACCACTGAGCGGGGGCCCCAGGCCACCTTAACTCTAAGACACCCCTCAGGGTGCAACACGTCCATGTACAGCTGGACTCATGCACTGAGTGAAGCGGAAAGATCGAGGTTCAGGGGGGAGGAGAGTTCGGGGGACGTCAGTGAGGTCGAATTCAAAGAGAAAGAGTTTTGCCGTCCTGCGTCCTCATCCCTCGCACCCAGAAGCCATGTGGGGACTGACCTGATACTCCTCCTCGCTGAGGCCCTCCGCCAGGGCGTGCTGGCGTAGCTCGTCGGGGTCCTGGGCCCGGAAGAGGCGGCTGAGCAGGGCATAGATGTAAGGGGCCTCGGGTGAGGTCTGCAGCAGCACCGCCAAGCCTCCGTACCAGGCAGCGCGCGACAGGTGGTGGGCATAGAGGCGCTCGGAGGGTGACAGCAGGCGGAAGGCCTCGCGGCAGTCCAGGCTAGACACGCCGATGTCATTGGGCAGGATGTACTGGGTGTCCGCCATGGGCCCTGCTGAGAACCATCACCATCACAGGCGTCACTGACCACACTCTCGGCACTTTCCTGCTCTCATATCCGCCCCCTAAGAGCCCAGGAGGCCAGGAATGCCATTAGACCCATTCACCAGATTTGATAACTGAGGCTCGGAGCTGTGCCGCCTCAACCCGAGGAGTGTGCAAACTAGACTGGCGGGCTCACTGTGGCCTTAAGGACTGACTCCAACCAGCTGGACTTATAGAGGGGGAAACTGATGCCCAGAGAGGCGAGGCACGTGGCCTCATGAGCCCACTGAGGTTTCAGACACCTGCTGTCTCGACTCCCAGCCTGCCCACTTGCTGCCTCCCCTCTTCCTCCTCTTCGGAATTCATGGGCTGGTTCTTCCTTTCCACCCACCGCTGTGAACACGGGGGCAGGACCCGGAAACCAGCCGGAAGATCCAGGTTACCATCTGGGTTCTGCCCCCGGGTCTCTCAAAACATTTTCACTTCTCCGGGCTGGGCTTCCACTTCCGCCTCTGCCGAAAGGGAGGACTCCAAGCTCACCAGGTGGGCGTGCACTCTAAGCGAGGTCAGAGTGCACGGAACTCCACTCCCCTTCCTCTCCGGCTGCGGCCGGGATGCGTCCCCCTCTCGTCCCGCAGCCTCCCGCCTCCAGCACGCACCCGCCGCGCCGCCACGCGTGCAGCCGAGGCGTGGAAGTTCAGCTCAGAGCAGGAAGAAAACTCAATTTCCATATTGGAGGCTGAGTCTCGAGGCGTGCGAGCCACTTGGGCAAGGACCTCACAGGCCCGGAGCTCCAAGCCACTGTCCTAACTCGGGCGGGTCTCCCGCAACCGCGGGCACTGCCCACGCTCCGCCCCAAGGGCTCAATTCCCGGGATTCCGAAAGGGGTTGGTTAACCCTTGGCTGCCCTGGCCGTGCCTTGGCCTCAGAGCCGCCAGAAACTGGAAGGGCTACTAGAGGGAGGGCAGAGAGAGAATGATCTTGCATTCGGTCAGGCCTCGTTCCGTTCCCCGTGGGTGACACGTTATGACCCCCAAGCCCGGGCGGCGCGCCTCACCTGCAGCAGCTGCTCTCTTCGCAAACTCACTTCCTGCTTCCGGCTCCCCCATTCATTGGGGCTTCGCGGGCTCCGCCCCCCACGGCCAATTGTCGGGCCGCGGGGCCCGGATGAGCGTCAGCTCCAGCCAATGGGAGCGCCGAGGCGAGTCCCGCCCCCCCCCAGCCCGGGCCCAGCCCCCGGGCGCTACGGGGACTCGGGCGGAATGGCCCCAGCGGCCTCGGCCTTTTGTCCGCCGGCCGCGCCTGCCCCCGGCTCACTAACATCAGCGGCCGGCCGGGCGGCGGTGTAGCCCAACAGTCGAAATGCACAAGGTCCCGCAAGTCGGGACACAAGGTCTCGCAAGTCCGGTGGGACGATCCGGACTTCTCCGACCCGCACCCCTTTGCGCACCCCGCCCCCCCACGACCCTTCCCCCCAGGGACCTCAGTTTTGCAGGTGGAAACCTGCACAATGGGAGGAAATGTTTCCTCCTTTCTCACTGGGCTGGGGAAGGGGACAGAGCGGCAGTACAAAGGGCGGGCGGGTATCCCATATGGTCCCCAGAGCACCGCCAAGAGTAATTCTGAGTGCGAGCCAGGAATGACCCCAAAAGCCAAAAACAGGAAAATCTGGATAAACCACCGTCTGCATAAGGATTTACACCCTTCATCAGCTTCATACAGCCATAGCTCCGGGGCACAGACACAAAACCTCACTGAGCTTCATAGAGGGATGAGGGGCGGGAGTTATGGGGTGCTTGCTGGGCTGGGAGCCTGCCTGCACCAGGGGCAGGGCCATGCCTGAGGTCCACTTTTGCCTGGGTATATAATGCCTCGCCAGGTGGGGCCAAGGGGAGACCCTTGCAAGCGTTCCCTTTCAGCATAACGGCAGAGTCAGCCATCAGAGATTAGCCCCCACAGCCCACCGGCTTTCTGACCCTGACTGAGCTGCTTAGCCTCCTACCTCTTGGCTTCCTCACCCAGAAAACCAGGCTAGCAAACGTCTCTGCTCTACGACAGACTGTCCAAACTGCTGTCCCGGAAGGGGCGCCCCCTAGTGTTGTGCAAAGTAGAGTTCTAGGCAAGGAGTGACCTGGTGAGACACTCTCCCTGCCACACCTTCGCCCCAGCCGTGTCCAGACCCAGGCCGGCATCTGCCCACTTTCCAGGTGCCAGATTCTTAATTACAAAGTTCTGCATGGCACATCATTGGTCCCGATGGTAGCTGTCATTATAGGGGGAAACTCAGTGTATTTGTATTTGTTTTCAGGAAAGTCCATTTTTCTGACTTTAAAGTAGGTTTAAAAATCTTCACTAACTTGGGTGAAATTACAATTTATGCCAATAGAGGGCGCAAGTGCTGCTGACGTCTGCCACCAGGGAGCAACACAGATCAGTGACACTTTTTGCTTTGCCAGTCGGATGGGATTGGGAGACACCCAGCTGTGTGCTCAGGGCTTACTCCTGGCTCTAAGCTCACGGAGCACTCCTGGCGGAGCTCGGGGAATCATACAGGGTGCCAGGGATCAAACCCGAGGTTCCTGCATTTTAATGATCACAGTGAATATGCGAACTTACTAACATCCTGTACCAGTGGCTTGACATGGAGAATCTTATTTAATTTTGTGCAAACCCTGAGCTAAGATGTTGTCATTTTACCCGTTGTACTGATGGGCAAACCAAGGCTAGTCGGTTCATTGACTTGGGGGAGGGGCTCTCAGCCTGTCTTCAGATGTTCCTCAGATTCCCCTCATATCATCCCTTCCACTCGCCTCACATGTTTGCATGCCCACAAACGCACACGCGCACATTATCACATGGAATTTTCCACCATGAGAACCTGAGGCTGCCAACCCCCACCCCCTTGCCTCCTCTCCACCCCCCAGAGAAGAGAAACGGGTGGGTGAGGACGTCTTGAATTTATTATTAGGTACTACGATGTTCAGAGGGACCCTCCTCGTTCCCCTGGTGACAAAGGGCTGTTTATTCCACTGAACAGTGGGGCAGAGCGAGCCGCGCCCAGGGCGCCCGGGCTCTCTTTGACCTCTGCGTTGTCCCGCGGACGATGCTTACTTACCTCTCTCCTCCTAGAGCCCAGGCTCCCCCGCTGCCGAGGGGGGCGGAAAGTTCCCATCTGGTTCCCCACAGGTCAGAAGAGAACAAGTAGGAGGACTTGGATTCTGAGCGCTCTGCGTGGGGCTGGGGGTGGGTGGGTACAGTGCTCTGCAGAACCCATCCGGGCGGAGGCCCCGAGCTGCTCCCAGAGCGAGAATTTGATCCTATACTCCCCTCCCCGCCAGGGGGCGCTCTGCCGCCTCCAGCCCAGATCAGGTCTCTGGCACCCCAGCTCGTGGGGGTTGGGCCGGGCCGCCCTCTGGAACCTCCGTCCACCTGTCTTCCTAGCTCACTTCTCCGGAAGAATCTGGGGGCAACCCCAGCAGCAGCCCAAAGACAAGAACCCGACTGTGCCGCCCCCAGATCCATGTTTCCTTTTTTGCTCCCCCACACACACCTGGCTCGTTGCATCCAGCCTATTCCCTGCCACGCCATTGCTCGTTCCCCCCTCTCGGGTGCTCCTCTCTATGGGGTTCCCTCCCAATGCCCCTACAGGGAGCAGTCAGCGGGGCTGGGGGCAGATGGGGGCTGTGGATTAACCTGGGTGGGCCACCACCTTCTGGCTGTGACCTGGGCACTGTGGCACCCCCTTCCATGGCCTGGCACAGCGGTACCCCCTCGCCGCTCTCCCCGGTTACAGGACATTCAATAACCAACGGGAGACCCGATGATGCTGGGTGGCTGCTCCCTGCATTTAGCAATATCGGGGCTCCTGGGCACCTCATTCTCTGCTCCCTCGCCTGTCCACAGACAGGGAACCAGCCTCAGATGCTGCAGCCCCAGGTCCAGTTGTTCACTCCAGGGCTCACGCACTCTGGGGCTCACCCCAAGACTGTGGCCCGCCTCCCCCTTCTACGCAAGCCCCCTCCTCTGCCTGTGGACCCTGGGAGCTCCCCAAAGACACCGAGGCTCCCCTCCCTTTCCCCCAAAGCTGTGCGGATGTTCCAATAGCTGACCTGTCTTCCGCAAGTCCAGCCCCTCCACCAGGCTGGGGGACCAGGGATGAGTCTGTCCCCAGAGGCCCTAGGCATGGAGTCCAGCGGGTACCAGCAGATGCCCAGGCTGGCCTGCCACCCCCACCCGTCACTCCGGAGCGGGAGACGCTGCAGGCACGCACACGCAGGCGCTGAGGGCAGCCGAGCAGCACGGTTTATAGAGGAACCCGGGGCGGCAGCAGGGCGAGGGTCCGGGCAGGCTCGGGCACAGCCAGACTAAGCTGGGGATCAGGGACCGTGCCCCTTCACTCCCCCACGGGCACAGTGTGGGCGGCAGGATGTGGCGGGGCAGGGAGGTGGGCTTTCCCCCCCCCCATGCACCCGGGACAGCTGGTGCAGAGGGCCCCATCATTTAGACCGGGACTGGGGTCTCAGGGACCCCCGGGGAGACCGGAGTTTAGAGGGGGGCCCATTCGCTGTCTCCCTCCGGAGCGGCTGTGGTCGGCAGATCGAGAGTTCCACATGCAGAGCTCCCTGTAGGCTGCAGGAAGTGGGGGGGGGGCCTGGACGGGCGGGCGGCAGCGGGGGTGCTGGGGCGCCTAGTCCAGCGGGCCCTGGAAAATGAGGCGGACGCAGCCGTGCTCGCCTGTGAGCCAGGCCCCGCAGAAGGGGCAGGCGGCGTGGAAAGCGTGCGTGCCGTGGGGCAGTGGAGTCTGCGCCCAGTAGCGGGCAGTTTTCTCGGAGCACACGTGGCCGCAGGGCGCGAAGGCGTGGCTGGGCGGCCCGGGGTCCAGGCAGAGGCCGGCCTCCTGACCGAGCCACAGGGGCACGTAGGGCCCCACGAGGCGGCAGAGCGGGCACTCGCGCTCCTGGGGGCCCCGCTCGCGCCGGCAGCCCCAGCCGTGGTAGCCGTGGACGTGGCCGCAGCGGACGTAGACCCAGGGCTGCTGCTTGTCGGGCGCCGTGCGGCCGCGGGCCGGGCTGGGGAAGGCCAGGGTGCTGAGGCCCACCGGGCACTGCGGCCGCGCCGCGTTGGCCTCCTGCCGCTGCGCCTCCAGCTGCTTCAGCGTGGGCGCCCGCTGCAGCCCGGCCGGCGTGCGCCACAGCAGCGTGGCCCCGCACAGGTCGATCAGGGAACCGTCCTGCAGCACGTTGGACTCGCTCTCCACCTGCGGGCAACGCCAGGGCCTGAGTGGCCGCCATCGGCCCGGCCACCCCCGTGGGGCCTCCCGGAGGGGGCATCCAGGGAGGACGGAGATGGAGGGGGAGGCGAGGGTAGAGGAGAGAAAAGCAGAGGGGCACAGGGAGAAGGACCGGGGAAGAAGTGAGGGTCCGAGAAGGCGGGGCTCCGGTGCACAGCCAGGCACAGCCTTGGTGAGCTCGCCGTCCACTTGGGAGTGTCCGGAGTGCTTGCCCAGGCTCCTTCCCATGAGGCCCGGCCGGCAAGGCTCCCGCTTCTGAACGGGCTCTGGACCCCCACCGCTGTCTTGGGGGCTGTGGCTCAAAAGCAAGGGCTCCAAGGGGGCCGCCGGGGTTGGGGGGGAGGGTCCTCGCTCTGGACTCCGCCTCTAAGGTGGGCTAACACAGCCTCATCCTCAGAAAGTATGCCCCCTCCCGGGTCTCCTGTGACATGCAGAATCCAGCTCCTGTAAACAGCTGGCACGCCACGCAGGGAACACAGCTCAAAGGGACGCTTGAGAGCCCCCCCCCCCCCCCCCCCCCGGGAGCCTAATTTCTAGCCTTTGCAGCAAGTACTGGGCGTGGCTCCCAATAGGCCGCGCCCATATTGGGCGGGGTTACTTGGGGGCCCCGCCTCTCTCCCACCAGCCCCGGGCGTGGCCCTCACAGGGTGCAAGCTCAGTCTCCACTGTCGCGGCCGGAGCGATAAGACAGTGGGTAGGGCGCTTGCCTTGCACGCCATCAGCCAGGGTCCAATCTCTGGCATGATCCCCCGCGCACCTGATCCGCACCTGCCCACACCATGGCCATCAACTGCTCACCCGCCAGCCAGGAGCCCCCCTCGGAAATGGGTTTAGCGGCGTGGGTGCCATTTCCTGTCACTGTAGGGGTCTCTGGCGGCTCCTTGTGGAGTGTGCTGGGGCTCCTCTGTGGCAGGAAGCCTAGCCTGCCTTGGGGAGGGGACAGGTATATCAGGGCAGGGGGACAATAGTGCAGCCACCTACCAGCTTCCCCCGCTGCTGGGCGGAGCGGCTGTCCCTCAGCGTGTACACGTTCCCGCACACCGAGATCTCCCGCCAGACGCCGGGCGCCGAGTCCTCCGCGAAGCCTCCCGCGGGGTGCATGACCAGCACCCCATTGGTGGTCAAGCCATCCATCAGGCCGTCGGGGGTCCGCCATTTGGCCGCCCGTTCCTGGGACCAGATGAGGCATCAAAATCCACCTTCCAGGTGTTTCTCTCAAGGGGGGGGACCCAGAGAGGAGGGGTATCAGGGCTGTGTCACCCCAGACTTCACTTCCTGTTTGGGGATTTGCGAATCCTTACAGGGGTCTGGCCCGTCAGCCCAGGATGCTGCCCATCCCCTCCTCACTCTCAGAAGGTGCCCCTCCCCACAGGGGGCGTGGGGGGGTGGTCACTCACTCCAAGGAAGATGTTGCTGGAGGCGTCAAAGCCAGCAGCATAGATGCGGGCGGTGTAGGGCGGCCGGCGGTCGCACAGGATGCGGCAGGCGTAGCGCGAGATGGTGCTCTGGGCCGAAGGGCCCTCCGTGGCCGCGCCCCCGGGGGAGGTGTCCGTCACCACGAAGTCGATCATGTTTTCCGTGGAACGGCCGATCTGGGAGGAGGGGGAGGGCAGCACAGGGACAGGGTGTGCCCAGATGAGCCCCACCTGTGGGCAGCGTCACCATGAGCCACTTCCCAGCTTCCGCCAGGCTGCCCTCGTGGGGTCTGACTTCCCTCCCCTCCTGCCCCTGGAGCTCTAGGGAACGCCCCACTCAATAAAAACCACGTGCTGGTTGGAAAGTGAAAGGGGGCGGATGCAGAGATGGCACCGCGCAGGCTTTGCACGCTGAAGGCCCGGGCTCCGTCCCCCACACCGCACAGACCCCCAGGAAGAGAAGAGAGGGGCGCCTAGGAAGCCACACGTGCATGGGTGACCTGCCCGGCACTCCCCCAGGATAGCTACTGTGGGCCCACGGGACAGACAGGGAAACTGAGGCCAAGACAGAGCAGTTAGGTGACTTGCCCAAAGTCACCCAGCGAGGAAGCGTTGGAGCTGGGCTCTGCAGCTGGTCAGCCTGATTGTACCCTGAACCCCTAAACTGTGGTCTCCAACATGGAGCCCGGGGGAGTACCTGGAACATGTCTGTGTCGCTGTCGTGCGTGTACTCCACTATGACTGAGTGACTCCGCGACAGCGTGTACGAGATGCTGTGCTGGCCCCGGTTGCTCAGCGCCTGGGTGGACGAAAGGAGATGTCACCTCCCAGCGCTGGCAGCCCGAGAATCGCGCCTCGGAACCAGAGCCGAACCCCGGGCCCAGGGCCCACTCCAGGGCGAGGGGCGTGGCACGTGCCACAGATGGTGACTGTGCAGCCAGCGTAGGACACAGGTCACCCCGTGATGCCTACGGACACCCCAAGGCGACTCATGGGTGCCCACCCCCCACAGTCGAGGCACTACAGCTCGGAGAGGAGAACCTGCTGACATCTGCCGGCCCCAAAGGGCTGTGATTTGCTGTGGCCCTTGGTGCCCCCCTCCCTGAGTCCTGCCGCCCCTAGGATGCTGCTGAGGGGCGAGGAGAGAGCTCAGGGGTTGGGATGTGCAGAAACCTTCGCTCACCCCCAAGCACTGTTTGCCCACACCCCAGAGCACCTCCAGAGTGGCCCCGGGGACCTCTGCTCCCCCAACACCACAGGGCCTGAGCAGTGCCACACTGCCAGGCCCTGCCTTGAGTCCCTCAGCCCGGTGAGCCAACTCTGATTGCCAGACGTGGTCCCTGGGCTCGCCGAGCACTGCTGGGGAGATCCCTCAGCCAGTGAAAGGGAATAACATGAAATGATGCTACATGTTCCCCCAGGGGGATCTGGTGGGCAAGTAAATATGGGGCCACGCGTGTACAGTGCACAGGGCCCGTCAGCCCTTTCCCTGCCGCTAACGAGGTAGCAGGTGGGGACGACACTGCGGGCATCCTGGCCCCGAGAGTGCTGTGGGCAGGATGGCCCCAGAGGGCAGGACGCTTGGGGGCGGGCAGGCCCAGGACGCCGGTGCGGGATGGCAGCTTGCCTTGGACACCAGCGGGGTGGAGATGTGGTGCATGACGTCTGGCTTCACTCCGTTGGCATGTGGCCGGCGGCTCAGCGCCAGGCGGCTTCGCCGGCGGCCCTTGTCCCCACTTGCCAGACACCCATTGTAGCTAGGGGAGGGGAGCAGGAAGAGGGGTTGCAGGGAGAGAGAGAGGAGAGGAGAGAGGAGGAGAGAGAGAGAGAGAGAGAGAGAGAGAGAGAGAGAGAGAGAGAGAGAGAGAGAGAGAGAGAGAGAGAGTGAGCAAGCATCTAAAAATGACGACATGGGACTGCCACCTTTGGGGCAGACCCCAATAAACACACCTGAGACCCATCCCCACCGCGAAGGCGCTGCCTAGCAAACCGCACGTATGGGGAATGAGGTGACGCTCCGAACATCTTCAAAAGGCCTTTCAGGGGGGCTGGGGAGACAGTACAACGGGTAGGGAGCCGGCCTCGCACGCAGAAGACCCAGGTTCGATCCCCAGTACCCCATATGGCACCTCGAGCTTTGCCGGGAATGACCCCTGAGCAGAGCCAGGAGTAAGCCCTGAGCAACCACCAGGTGTGGCCCACACAAAAAATAAAAACTTTCAGTCAAGAAACCAGTGTTTCCTGGGAACCTCAGTCATGCCTGGCTGGGTGCTGGGCACTAGGGTGGCACAAGAGATGGGCACAGGTCAGAGGTCAGTTCTATGGGAGGAAGGAGGGAGAAAGACGCCCTTAACTTTTCAAGAAACTTGGGCCCCACCCACCAGGCCCAGTACTGGCTAGATGCAGTCCAGCCTGAACTCAGGAGAAGGGACTTCAGGGCCCAGGTTCCGAGTTCCGGGAGCAGAATCTCTAGTCCTGGGCCTGTGACTGGCCAGAACTGCCTGTAAGGGACGGGGCAAGGGACCCGTTTCCTCCGCTGAACCAGGCCAGCAGCGAAAAACAGGCTGTGCAGCCACGCCCCCTGCAGGCCACTACCTGTAGATGCCACACAGATCAACTGCCTTTCCGGTCCCGTCCTGAGGGAATGGAGCGAGAGAGGCAAGACCTGGTGAGTCACACAGCCTTGATCGCTGCCCGAATCCGGATCCAGATCCGAGCCTCCTGTTCCTGGAGCTTCACGCCATCGATTATCTAATGGCATCTGGGCAGTGTCCTGCACGCAACTGGTCCTCTGCCCATTTTACGAGGAGGAAAGTCGAGGCTCAGGGAGGTAAAAATGACTTGCCTGAGGTCCCGGGTAAGTTGAGGGAGAAAATGCAGATTTGAACTCAGGCCTGCCTGACTCTGCAAGACGGAGGCTCGCCAGGCACCAGGCCCAGAGGCTGGCAGGGGTTGGGCACGGGGCATGCAAAAAGGCCACCAGGGAAGAAGATTCGGGTGGAAGGGGGCCCAGTGTGTGAAGTGTAGACACTGTGTGAGTACGGAGGAGTCATGGAAGGTTCGGGAGCCGGGAGGCCGGGGATGAGCAATCTCCAAACACTGCTAAACATTGGAGTCTCCTGGTGGATTCTGGTTCTGTGCGTGCGGGAGGGACTCACTGGTGAGTTTTGCACCTGTGCAGCCCGGCCAGGGTTCCCCAGCTCTGCAGACACCTGGTGGCCAGTCTGGCACCTGTGCCCTGTGTCCATGGTGTCCCGCAGACACTTGTCTCTGAAACCACCAGCAGCTGCTTGGAGGAGGGGCTGCTGTGCCCTGGTAAGCTCTTCCCACCAGAGAAAACTGGGGTGAGTCAAGACACAGCTCGGGACCCGACAGGGCCTCACTCAGCTCCTGCCTCTTCCACTTCTAGCCCAGGGGAAACGGCCTCTGTAAGCTGGGACCTATTTGCCAGGCAGATTCATCGTGAGAATGAGGCAAGGTGTTCATTTCAGGCCGGTGCGATATGATAGGACAGGGGGGAGGGCGCTTGCCTGGCACGCGGCTGGCCCGGATTCAATCCCCAGCATCCTAGGTGGTCCCCCGAGGGATCCAGGAGTGACCCCTGAGCACAATGCCAGGAGTAAGCACCGAGTGAGCACTGCCGAGTGTGGACGGGAAAAATAAAAATAAAGAAGAAGAAAGCATTCGGGGTACGTGGCAGTGAGACTGGCACTCTGTCGCTGTCCCGTGATAATTGTGGGCGGTTATTATTCAAAATAATAGCACATTGCCTCTGTGTATCAGCCAACAGCAGCCATTATTATTTCTAAATAATTAACATCGTGGTAACAAAGCTTGTTGGATATTTCCTCCCGACAGATGGCAGAGTCAGAGGCCAAAGAGGGGCTGGATGGAGGCGGATGAAGAGGGCTCTGCCAGGGAGGAGGAGGTGCGGGGGCGGGGGGCGCTAGGAGGCTGGTGCAGGGGTCCTGGGCAGGAGATGGCCAGGAAGGGAGGAGGCCTCGCCAGCCACCAGCTCCTGGCGTTTCTTCGCTCCTGGCTGCCACGTTCTCGGCTGTGGCTTAGACCTAGAGCAAGAAAGACCCTGGGTCTGAGTCCCAGCCCTGCCACTTACCAGCTGTGTGCCCTTGGGCCAGTCACTTCCCCTCTCTGAGCCTCGGTTTCCTCACCTCCTTCCTCACAGCATCTTGGTGAAGATTGAAATGAAATAATGTCCATGAAAGGGCTGGGCACAGGCCTGCCTCCCAGAACACCTGCGACGGGCCAGGCACTGGCTTACGTGCGTGGCAGAAACCGGCTCACGTGTCCTTCCGGCCAGCCGGCCCTCGGAGGCCCAGTGGCGCCCGCCTAGTCGTCAACGGGGGCAACGAAAGCCCAAGGAAGTTAAGTGACTCGCCGAGGCAGAGCTGCAGCACGGGGCTCTGCCTGAGAGCCCCGGTTTTCCTCCCCACGTCACCCCCGCCAGGCGCTTAGTGGCACTTCCGCCTCCTCTGAAACTTGGGTGCGCCCTGAGTGTGGTGGCAGCAGCCACTAAGAACAGAGGGGGCTCGGCCAACTGTTGGCTGGGGCAGTTGGGGGGCGGGGGGGGCAGGGCCTTGCTCTGGCCGCCCTTGGGGGCTACCTGGTGCCCGCCCCCCGCCCCAGCCCAGGGCTGCTCACCCCAGGACGATGAGTTCGCCATACTTGATGGGCTCCTCGCCGGGCTGCGCATCTTCGCCTGGGCAGGAGAGGACGCAGGAGCTCTGGTTCCCGGGGTGATGGAGGTCTGAGGTTCGGGGAGACCCCACTTCAGGGTTTCCTTCCAGCACCATTCTGGCCAGGGGGAGAGGGGAGGAAAGCAGCTTTGCGGCCGCCCGCTCCAGCCCCCCGGGACACCAGCCCTGGCCTGCCGCGGGGAGGGCTGGAGGAGGCCTTAGGCTAAGGCCAGTGGCCTGTCACCATCTCAGACACTACGGCCACTGTCTCATCTTCGCCTTCCCCAAACTGGGGCTGCTGGGATAGCGAGAAGGGAGACGGGTGGGCAGGAACCTAGCGGGCAGTGCAGCTGTCAGAGCTCCTGGCATAGGGCAGAGCCACCGGGCTGGGCCACTGGGGTGGCCAGAAGCTTCTTTCTGGCCAGGTTCCCAGTCTGGGGGGTGCTGGGAAGACGTGCTGCGGCCCCTGGTGCCCGGTCTCGGCTCCCGGCCCCGTGAGTAATGCTGCTGTCGGGCGCTGGAAGCCATCTGTCCATCTTCATCTTTCTGTCCCTTGGCGGGTCTGGGCCTCCGTCTGTCTGTCTGTTTCCTCCACGACTCTCCGTCCTCCCAGCTGCTGTCCTCCCCGTCTCGGTCTCTCTGCCCACCTCCACGTCCCCGTCCACCTGCCTCAGTCTCCCCATCCTGCCGACGCCCTGCAGGCAGGCCTGGCCGGGTTCCCGGGGCGCGTGCCCTCCCTCCCTCAGGTGTCCGCCCGCAGTCCCCGGGCCGCCGGTCCCCGCTCGGGCCGGGGCTGCAGCACCGTGACGGCCGGGCGCCTACGCAGATAGATCCACAGCCGGCGGGTCCCGCAGGCCGAGCCCCGCAGCGGCCGCCCGCGCCGCGACCCCCGGACGCGCAAACACGCCCCCAGCGCCCGCCCGCCGGGCCCGCCTCGCGGGGTCCCCGCGCCTTCACCTGTCGGCGCTGCGGGGCCCGCTGGCCGCCGCTCCCTCCCCGCCTCGCCCCTGCTCGGCCCCGGGGCCGCTGCGGCGGGATGGGCCCGGCCGGCGGCCGCTCGGCGCTGCCTCGTCACAGGGACACCCGGGGCCCGGGGAGGGGGACCAGCGCGAGCGCCACGCTCCGCCCCCCGCCGAGGCCCCGCCCCGTGAAGCCCCGCCCACCCGGCTCCGCCCACATGCGGCGAAGCTCGGGCTTGGCGCTCCGCCCCTTCCCGAGGCCACGCCCCGTCCCCGGGCCGCCCCTGGGTCCTGGGGACCCCGCCCATCTCCGGGACATCCTCGCCCACCCGGCCGCTGCTCCGGGACTCCCCCGCAGTCGGAGAGACCCTCCTGGGGACTCCCAGGAGCCTCCTCGCTCCCTGCAGTCAGGGGTCTCCGCAGGGGCGGTAGGACGCTTTTCCCAGGCTCAGGCTGGAATTCCCCTCACGCTCCCAGCTGGAATTCGGGGAGAGAAGAGAGGAGGGGGCGGGAAGGAGCGATGGAAAATACTAGAGTGGGCGGAGAAGGGGGTGTGCGGCAGCCCCTGGGCCCAGGTGAGTCGCAGGCCCCCTGCCTTTGGTGCTCCTGGCCCTGGGCAGTCAGACCATCTCCCCTGGCCCCTTCATCGTGGACACAGCACTCGAGAGGTCACCGGGTGGAGACGCGCCTCCCTCCCAGAGACCCCGCCTTTAATTCCTGCGATGCAGGCATGATAATTGCCCGTTGTGTAGATGGGAAAAAACAGTTTACCAGAGTGACTTGCTGGGGATTATTTTGCTAGAAAGGGGGCAAGCTGTCAGCTAGCTGGCGTTGAACTTCCGACCCGGCCGTAGGAGTGGGCATGGCAGACAGCAGGAGACGCTTGGCATCAACTCCCACCGTTCACTGGGGTCTGTTTAAACTAGACCCAAGAAGGAGCAAAGTCTGAACAGTGGACTCTTATCCTTGGGGTGTGCATTTTTGGAGGAAACCAAGGAGGGCTACCCAGAGGAGGCAGCTCTGGCCCCAGTCATGAAGGATAAGTAGAAATGTATCCAACATTCCTAAGGGGGAGCATTTGTCTCCCTGGCCCTCCAGACTTCTCCTTGTGAAACTACCCAGCTCCCTGGCTCCCCGGGAAGGACCCCACCATACCCACACGCCCTACTCCCTCACTTAAAAATAGTCCGAGCCACCAACTGCTTTGCCAACTGTTCTGGGGCCTGAGCAGCCGCCAGCGTGTCATTCAGGGACAAAGGCGCCCGTGAATCAAAGGGACACCCCTGACGGGCATCCGGCAGGCACGCAGCAGGCTCCATGTCCCACACCACCTCTCCCGGGACAGCAGACACAGGACCCCGGCATGCAGGGCCACCCCCGGCCCCTCGGCACTCTCAGCTTCTGGAACCTCACCTGTTGGGCAGGCTCTCTGAAAACCGTTCCATGACTGAACCCCCAGTTTACGGAGGAGGAAACTGAGGCCTGGGTCAGGCAGGAGATCCAGGCCCCGAGGCCCTGGTGCTGAGGGTTGCCCAGCTCACGCTGACAGGGCCGAGGGAGGGAGGCAGGACACGAGTTCCCCACTGGGGCAGATTTCTCCTGGGCTGGAGCCCGGGAAGCAAAGCTGTTTGCTGGGGCCTCCAAGAACCTGGGTGGGCCTGGTCCCCACATTGTTCGGCTGGGGCAGAAGGAGAGGGGGTGTCTTCCAAGACGTCCCCCGCCACCACCTCAGCAGGCCCAGATGCCCACACACCCTGCCTGGCTCCAGCTCAGAGCGGTGGGTTCTGTGCCAGAGACTCCAGCTTCCGGGACTGGGGAGACAGTGCCAGGGGAAGGCACTTGTATGCAGTTCAGTCGCTGGCACCCCAAGCACAGGGCCAGGTGTCTGCCCCGAGCACTGCTGAGTGTACCCCCCCCCCAAACACACAACAACAACAAAAATGAGTTCCAGGGGCTGGAGCGATAGCACAGCGGGTAGGGCATTTGCCTTGCACGTGGCTGACCCGGGTTCGATCCCCGGCATCCCATATGGTCCCCCAAGCACTGCCAGGAGCAATTCCTGAGTGCAAAGCCAGGAGTAACCCCTGAGCATCGCTGGGTGTAACCCAAAAAGTAAAAAAAAAAAATGAGTTCCAGCTTCTCTCGCCCTGTCTGGCCGCCAGGGTCTGTGTTTGACAGGCTGCTAGGAAACAGTCCTTCTTGAAAATTGCTGACAAGTTCAGCGCATTGCTCTGAAATCCCTCTCCCAGCCCCCAGCTTCTCGGTCTACAGTTAGAAGAAAGGGACCCAGAAACAGATCAAAGTGGAAAGAAACAGAAATCAGGGGCCGGAGCGATAGTACAGCAGGGAGGGTGCTTGCCTTGCACACGGCTGAGCTGGGTTCGATCCCTGGCATCTCATATGATCCCCTGAGTACTGCCAGGAGTGATTCCTGAGTGCAGAGCCAGGAGTCAACTCTGAGCATCGCTGGGTGTGACCCCCAAAAAAAATAATTTTAAAAGAAAAAGCAGAAAGCAAACCTATACTTCCATTCTCGGGTTCAAGTGCCTGAATGCCAGGGTGGGTATCACCAGTGGGAAGATGTTGGATATCATTGGTTTGTCCTTTCCCCCTTGCCACTAGGAGCTTAGGTATATCAGTCACGCCCATCAAAGTGCTCCCGAGTCACTCCCATTCCTTTGTTTATCTGTAACCACTTCTACCAGTTTATCTGCTCTTCCTCTAATCAAACTCTGTTAATTCGTAAGGTCAGACCTTGCTAGGACAAGTGTATTGTAAGTTAATATTGTCTTTCTCCTCTCTTATGTCTTTTGAATAGTTTACCTTAAAACAATATCCTTTTTGTATGGACAAAGAAAGACATTTATTAATATGCTTTGGTAACATGGGATTTAATTGGCTTTAAATATTATTCATTCCCGGGCATCTGCTTTCTTGACTTAAGCCTCAGCTGGCCTTACTTCCTAGCACCCTCAAAAGCAGGGTCCCAACGGGGGACGAGATGGACCCAGGGCAATCGGTGAGTTATGTGCTACCCTGGCATCGAGATGGGCCTGGCCAAAGTGCCTAATGCTTAACTATATGTTAAGAGCTTGGTCATGGGCTATCATGTCATGATCCAAAAGCAACGAGGAGACTAGGCTCTGCTAGGGCTAGGAAAGACTAATCTGGCCTGAGCGAAGTGACCCCCAGAGAGCAATTCTATAAGCTTAATGCATCTCTTGCTATGTCCTTACAAAATGATTTATAATATGAATACTTATACGTTAGTCGTACAAAGAGAGGAGAAACACACCCATGGAATTCCGCTCTTGGGCAGATGTCCCGCTAAGAGAGATTCTGTCCTAGTGAAAGGGATAGAACTTTACCCCCTATGGATTGTAACCACACCTACGTAAACCCGGCCTGCGGCATCCGGCATCCAGGGCTGACGCGGGAGATTTAAGGTAGCTGTATGAGGGGGCTGGGGGCAAGTTCCAGAGAGGCAGAGAGAGAGAGAGAATGAAGTAGGATGAGAGAGGAAGAAGCAGGAGGAGAATCAGAGGAGAATGGAGAAAGAGTTCGGAATAAACTGCGGTGAGACCAACCATCTTGGCTCCGTTCCTTCCTTCGCCTGCCTCGTCATCGCCATTCAGCCTCCCTGGTGCGGCGCCGCCTTTGCGCCTTTCTTTTTATTTTTGTGTTTTACACAGGAAGATTTGTAAGTCAGCTTGAAAAGGGAAGTTTCGAGGTGGCGGTTGTGCAGGGTGCGGCTGCAAGACAGAGACCTGGGAGTGGCCAGGAGCCTGTGCAGACAGAACTGCGTGCCCCCAGCCCAAAGGCCTGTTGAGTCCCTTCTGTTTGCTTCTTTATTTAGGGGTCGCTCTGGGGCGACGCCTGGCTCTGCTCTCAGGGCTTATTCCTTACTCCGAGCATGCACCCGGAGACCATATGGGATGGCGGGGATGGAACCCGGGCAGGCCATGTGCGAGGCAAACGCGCTGTGGTTCCAGCCCCAAGTGTGCAGCCTCGGGACGGTAACCCGCACCGTTCTGGACCCAAGAGGGGCGCTGCTGAGAAAGGCTGCCGGTGCTCGGGGCCTGGGAGCCGACAGGACTGGGGATCGGGGACCTGGCTTGGCAAAGCAGAGCTGGGACCGGGGACAGCAGGCTCCAGGGACACCACTGGCCCTGGGGTCTCAGGGTCCCCACATGTCGGGACCCCAGGAAAGCCACCTCAGAACCGGGAAGCAGTTCCAAGTACAAGAGAGCGAGGGGGCAAAAGACTCAAAGGACAGGCCAGAGTGATAGTACAGCGGGTAGGGCGTTTGCCTTGCACGCGGCAGAACCAGGTTCGATTCCCAGCATCCCATATGGTCCCTCAAGCACCACCGGGAGTAATTCATGAATGTAGAGCCAGGAGTAACCCCTGTGCATTGCCAGGTGTGACCCAAAAAGCAAAAAAAAAAAGAAAAAAAAAACAAGACTCAAAGGACAACGCTGGGAGTGTTGGGGCAGCGGGGAAGGTGCTTGCCTGGCAGCTGAGCTGGGTGCCATCCCAGCACCACACAGGGTCCCCTGTGCCCTGCTAGGAGCTAGCCTCGAGCTCGGAGCCGGGCGCAAACCCTGAAGTAGTGTCAGGTGTGGCTCCAGAACAAACAAGTAAAACATTCAAGGACCGAGTCTGAATCTGAAACGGGAGATGCAGGAGGAGCATATAGGGTCCTCCCTTTGGGGGGGGGGTGCCGAGCATGCACCCGGAGCAGTGCAGCAGACGTGCCCCCTAATAATCCCACCCAGGCATGCCCTGGACATCAGCAAGTGGGGCCAGCTGCGGGGTGGATCCTGTTTCCCTGGGAAGGTGCTGGTGGCCACTATCAATGGACCCAGGGAAGTGAGGGCCAAGGAGCTGCCGGCGCCCTGCCAAGCTCCTGGTGGGCAGGTGGTAGCAGAGGGCACACCGTCCCGGGTCCCAGGAAAGGATGCACGCCAGGAAATGTTTGTTCACAGGCCTTCCAGGCTGAGGCTGGGTCCAGGAAGCAATGATGTGGATCCCGAGTGACCCCTCTTTTTTTTTTTTTTTGCCTTTTTGGTCATACCCGGTGATGCACAGGGGTCACTCCTGGCTCTGCACTCAGGAATCACTCCTGGCGGTGCTCAGGGGGAAACCATAGGAGATGCTGGGAATCGAACATGGGTTGGCCGCGTGCAAGGCAAACACCCTCCCCACTGTGCTATCACTCCAGCCCCGTGGCCCCTCTGTTTCGAGTGCCGCAGGATGTGGAGACATGTAGTGCAGCCCAGCCGAGGTCTCCTGACATCCATGAGGCACTTGCGGTGGAGGGGAGCAAACTGTCAGTCATCCAGATCGGGGTCCCCCACCCTGGCATTGGGACCTTCAGCATGGCCAGGACAAACTTGCTATCCAAGAAATGACCTACGGACAGAAGAATGTGGAGGCTGAGAATGTTCCAGAAGAGAAACAGAGAAAGCTGGAGACAAAAAAAAAAAAAAAAAAAAAAAAAACCACAGGAGTAGGGACTAGAGCGATAGCACAGCGGGGAGGGTGTTTGCCTTGTACGCGGCCGACCTGGGTTCAAATCCCAGCATCCCATATGGTCCCCTGAGCACCGCCAGGAGTAATTCCTGAATGAAGAGCCAGGAGTAACCCCTGAGCATCGCCGGGTGTGACCCAAAAAGAAAAAAAAACACAGGAGTAGCCCACAGGTTCAGGGCACTTGCCCAGGACACATACGACTGTGAGTTCAAATCCCCGGCGTCCCACCTGTGCTGAACCCCACGCTGGGCTCTCTGTGGTCTCTGGTTTCACAAGTGTATACCACAAAAAGGGTGCAGTCTTCTATGCTCATTGCAGCAGTGTTCACAATAACCAGAATCTGGAAACAACTCGAGTGCCTGAGAACAGATGAGTGGATTAAAAACTATGGTGCAGGGGCCGGAGTGATAGTACAGCGAGGAGGGCATGGTTTGTCTTGCACGTGGCTGACCCGGGTTTGATCCCTGACATCCCATATGGTTACCGCCAGAAGTAATTCCTGAGTGCGGAGCCAAGAGTAACCCCTAAGCATGGCCAGGTGTGAACCAAAAAGCCAAAAACCAAAATTATGGTGCATCTACACAATGGAATACTACGCAGCGGTAAGGAAAAGTGAAGTCAGGAAATTTGCTTCTACATGGATGGACATGGAGAGTATTAAGCTGGGTGAAGTGAGTCAGAGGGAGAGGGATAGATATAGAATGGTCGCACTCATTTTCAGGATATAAAAATATATAATATGAGATGAATACTCTATTTTTAGAAATAAGGAAGCTTGGGGCTGGAGTGATAGTACAGCGGGAAGGGCTTTTGCTTTGCAGAAGGCTGACCCCGGTTCAGTCCCCAGCATCCCATATGGTACCCCCAAGCACCGCCAGGAGTAATTCCTGCATGCAGAGCCAGGAGTAACCCCTGTGCATCACCAGGTGGGACCCAAAAATCCACAGAGAAAGAAAGAGAGAGAGAGAGATAAAGAGAGAGAGAGGAAGAGAGAGAGGGAGAGAAAGAGAGAGAGAGAGAGAGAGAGAGAGAGAGAGAGAGAGAGAGAGAGGGATGGAGGGAGAGGGAGAGAGAGTTTAGGGATTGGAGAAATAGTACAGTAGGTAGGATGCTTGCCCACCTGCCCACCTGGTGGTGACCGGGGTTTGATTCCCAGCACCCCACACAGTCCCCCGAGCCCACCAAGTGTAAAATATATAAACGCATGCGCGCGGAAGGGTGATGTGATGATGTGTGTTCGAGGGCTCTCAGAGTGGCTCTCTCTCTTTCTCTCTCCCTCTCTCTCTCTCTCTCTCTCTCTCTCTCTCTCTCTCTCTCTCTCTCTCTCTCTCTCTCTCTCTCTCTCTCTCTCTCTCTCTCTCTCTCTGCTAGCGTTCGGTGCTCTCGAGCCAATGCTATCCTACAACCAAGAGTGCTGAGTGAGTGCAGAGTCAGGAGTCGCCCTGAGCACCGCCTGCGAGGCCCCCAAACAAGACAAAGCACAAAAGGACCTGTCTCGTCTGAGGCTTGTTCTCAGTATGTGGGTGGGGGCTGCAGCCCCCCAAGCCCTGGAAGATCCAGGCTGACCCGCTGCTCACTGAGGGTAGCAGGAGGCTCCTGGTGGTCCCTGGGATGGGAGGACCACCCCTGGCCGCAACAGCGGGGACAAAGCTGTCAGTACTAAGGACCCCCCAGGCCTTGCACACGCAAGGTCGCTCGAGTCAGCCCAGCCCTTCCGGTCATTTTCCAGGATGAGGAACGCAGTGGCGACCAGTGCAGGCCAGCTGGAGCTGCTGTCCGCAGCCTGCGCCCGGGCCCTGCAGGCAGCCAGCAGGTGCCATCCTAAGGGAGCCAGAGGGCAGAGGGCAGAGGGACTGCGCAGTGCCAGCCTTCCCCACACAGCTGCCTTCTCCCCTCACTGCCTCCTCAGCAGGGAGCCCTGTGAGTCGGCTAAGAACCCTGGGAGGCAAAATACCTCTTAAGGGTTTTTTCTCCTCTCCCCATTCCAAACACTCATTAACATCTTAATACTAGTTATTTTTGCATGGACATAGCAAGAGATACATTGAGGTTTGCAAGGCAGCTCTCCTGGCAACATCTTGCCACAAGCTCAGACCACAGCACTCAGGCCAGATTAATCATTCCTCACCCTAGCAGGGTCAGGATCTAGTTATCACTGTTTGGATCATGACAACATTTGTCCATGATCAAGCTCTTAACTTATAGTTAAGCATTAGGCACTTTTGCCAGGCCCATCTCGATGCCAGGGTAGCACACAACTCACCGCTTGCCCTGGGTCCATCTCGTCCCTTGTCGGGACCCTGCTTTGGGGCTGCTAGGAAGTAAGGGCAGCTGAGGCTTAGGTCAAGAGAACAGATGCCCTGGAGGAAAATATCACGTAGAGTCAAATGACTCCCAGGTTACAAAAGCATAACATTTGTTAAGTCTTCCTGTGTCCATACAAAAAGGATTTGCTCTGAATAAACTATGCAAAGGACTCAAGGAGAAGAGAAAAACATTATTTACAAGTCAACAGAACAGGGGGCCGGAGCGATAGCACAGCGGGTAAGATGTTTGCCTTGCACGTGGCCGACCCGGGTTCGATCCCCGGCATCCCATATGGTCCCCCAAGCACTGCCAGGAGTAATTCCTGAGTGCAAAATCAGGAGTAACCCCTGAGCATCGCTGGGTGTGACTCCAAAAAGAAAAAAAAAAAGAAACAAGTCAACAGAACACTAAGAAAGAAGCTACAAATAAACAAAGAGGAATAGGAGCACTGTAACAGGAGTAACCCAATAAACCTAAACTACCTGAGGCTATGTTATCCTACAGAGACGTACCAGACAACAGGTCTCTCGCGGGGGACAGCCGGGCCTGGGAAGAAGCGGCCAGTTGAGGTCGGCCAGGACGGGGTCCACGTCAGCTCTGGGTGTCCTGGACGTGCCCAGCTGTCTCGGCTGCTCCCCTAGCAACTGAGTGATAGGGTCCAGGCCCCTACAGAAACAGTTTCTGGAAGGCAATCAAGACGATCATTTTGTTTGGGGGCCACACCTAGCAGTGCTCAGGAGCTACTTCTGGTTCTCGAGTTTGGGGGGGGCCTCATGTTCCTGGGGGGTCTCGCACAAGCAGAGCATTCACACCAGCCTTCTGAGCTACCTCCCGTCACTTCAAAGACATTTCATTTGGGGGTGAAGTGACAGTACAGCGGGGAGGGTGTTTGCCTTACACACGCCAAACTGGGTTCAATTCCCAGCATCCCCAAGTGCTTCCAGGAGTGACCAGTGAGCACAAAGCTAGGAGTAAGACCTGAACACAGCCGGCTGTGGCCCCCAAAACAAAGTTATTATAGAGCCTTGCATGTGTGGGTCTTTGGGTTCCAGCCCGGCACCAGCAACAAATATAGATAGATCTATAGCCGTCTAACGTTCTGCCACCCCCACTTGTAATTAAAGAACTTACACTTGAGACGCCCCCTCCCCTGCCCTGGGGCAGGGTGAGGATAAAACCATTTCAGAGCCTGCTGATATAAGGTATAAACTGTTCCGCCGAGCATTTTCACCAACACAAGTTTTGTGAGTCTGACTAATAAATGTGATGATCTTTCAGAGTTTCTGAAGATCAGAAATTGGGGAGCAAGAAACAGTGGGTCCAGTTTGAGATTGCCAGAGAAGAGGGTTGGCGCTGGAAGGGATGGGGAGGCAGGGGATGAGCTCACCCAGTGCAGGAGCGCCCCCTTCTGGAACGCTCAATCACTGCAAAGGGTTGAATTTAAAAAAAAAACAACAAAAAAAAACAGAACAGGCCAGTGACTAATTTTGCTCCTTGCTTTGGGAAACAATGAGATGACTCAAAAGGGTGGAATGTACACCCCTCAAACGCACAAGCCCCAGAGTTCATCTCCAGAGCCACACAGGGGCCCCCTCAAACACCACCTGGTGGGCCCCAACACCACCGGACACTGCACTGCTGGGTCCAAGCACCTAATCATCCATCAGGCCTGCGCTGCCAGACTGGGCACCCCCGAGGTGTGACCACCGGGCTTGAAGCAGAGCTGTGGTTGGAGGCCCCCAAAACAAAAATATGTTTCCTCCTTCCCATCCCCCACAAAACATTCAATTCCATCAGCTGAAAGTCCAAATATCACATTCTCTCTCTCTCTCTCTCTCTCTCTCTCTCTCTCTCCCCCCCCCCCCCCCCGCCAAAGTGGGCGCACATCTGCTCAGGCTTACTCTTGGCTCTGTGTTCAGGGTGTGAGGACGAAACTGATGCCATGGCACGCTGCAGCTAATATTAAGTCTCAACTAGGCGTCAGTTTCTATTTTCCCGAGTCAGGACTTGCAGTTTCTGGTAAACTCCCAATTGAGTCATTCACCTAGATAAGAAACTGGGCAGTTGGAGCTGGCCAGTCCTGAGGGTCGCCGCACCCTTCTTGGAAGGAACCCCAAACTATTACTGTCACCTGCTGTCTAATTGCTGACCACTGATGTAATAAGGCCAGTGCTAAAAATAGACCCGTATATAAACTGCTCTTAACTCTGAACCCTACATAAACTGCTTATGATTTGGAGTCAGGGTCCTTGTCAAGACTCTACTGCGCTGGATGAGACTTGGACCCGAACTCAAGCTAGCCAACAAAGACCCTTTGCTTACTGCATTGCAATTTGTCTTCGTGTGATTCCTCTGGGGATATCTCAGCCCAGTTTAACAAGGGGTCACTCCTGGAAAGCTCAGGGGACCATATGTAATGCCAAGGATTGAACCTGGACTGGTCGTGTACATCTTCCCATTGTACTATCTCTCTTGCCCTCAAAATCAATGTCCTCTTAATAAAATTTGATTGCATGAGACTTTCCAGTGTGGGTCTTTGGCAAAAAAGAGTGCAGTCTTCTATGTTCATTGCAGCAGTGTTCACAATAACCAGAATCTGGAAACAACTCAAGTGCCTGAGAACAGATGAGTGGATTAAAAACTATGGTGCAGGGGCTGTCAAGGTTTGGTTCTCACGGCACAGTGGGTAGGGCGTTTGCCTTGCACACAGCTGACGCAGGTTCGAATCCCAGCATCCCATATGGTCCCCCGAGCACCGCCAGGGGTGATTCCTGAGTGCATAAGCCAGGAGTGAGCCCTGTGCATCGCCGGGTGTGATCCAAAAAGCAAAAATAAAATAAAATAAAATAAAATAAAAACTATGGTGCAGGGGCCGGAGTGATAGTACAGCGAGGAGGGCATGGTTTGTCTTGCACGCGGCTGACCCAGGTTTGATTGCATGAGACTTTCCAGTGTGGGTCTTTGGCAAAAAGCCCCCAAATACGGGCCTCTCCATTTGAACACCGGAGCACTGAAGAGTAAGTGGTTTTCTTTGTCTCTAACCCTCACAAGCCTCGGGAGACAGTTACAGAAAGTGGTTATATTATATGCTCTCCTGGTGAACATGCAAGCCCTAAGCATCGCCAGGAGTGATCCTGAGCACAGAGCCAGAAGCCATCCCAGAATACTGCCAAGTGGCCCAACCGCTCCCCCGAGAAACACACAGGGTGCCCTTAAAATGTGCTATAGGCACAGTGCGTGGCACCTAGCAAGTGCCCCCAATTAAAAGTTAAGCTTGACAAGGTTCTGGCTGACTTTACAGGTCTCGCGGTCTATAAATGTATTCCAGCCTTGATAGCCCACTGTCAAGGTTTGGTTCTCACGGCGCGGTGATGGGGCGGGCATTGTTCTACCGCGGCTCTATACGAACGAACTCGGTGGATCCATCTCGAGGGACCGAGAATATAAGATGCAGGGACCGCTACATTGTCTATTCCTCTACTGGGCAGAGGAGAAAACCGAGCATAGCTCAATAACACGATCAAGTTCACAGACAGCAACCACTGGGCGCTTTGCTTCGGATATCCCAGCTGAGTAGGCTTCGAACACCAGGTGAGAGGACGCAAGCTCAGATTTAAGGTCACGACCACCAGCCGATGGCGCCCGAGAGCACAGCGAGCGGCGGGACTCGCGGAAGCGGCCGGACTACGACACCCACAATGCCTTGCGCGCACCACTGCCCACCCCGCCCTGGGCTTAGCTGTCCGAGGCATTGCCTGTGCGCATTCCGGGAGGAATAGGGGTACCCAAGCCATAAGGGTCCTTTTCCTGTCTTCCGGAACGAACATGATTCTTTGTTTTCCTCGTCAATCCTCCCTGTCTTACTAGTTACTTCTTTCAGAAGGTCTGAAAACACGCTGAGATTTGTGGGCTTCACCCGCTCTATCCTCGGGTGAGGGCCTTTGACCTCTGACCCAAGATGGCGGCGCCCAGAGCCGTCGCTCCTGCTGTCGCCCTGGGGTGAACGAAGCCCGGGAACTCGGCGTCATGTCCAAGTTAAGCCGGGCCACTCGGGCTCTCAAGAAGCCCGAGGCCGGCGGCGTAATCCGGACCATCGTGCGGGCGGGCCAGGCCATGTCCGGGCCGCCTCTGGGGCCCATCCTGGGTCAGGTGCGGCCGTCACGGGGACGGGACGCGGGCGGCGCGGGGCGGGGGGCGTGAGCGCGGGGGGCGCGGTTCGGAGCTGGGCTCGGCTCCCTCCACCCTCTCCCGCGGCCGGGACGGGGCGTCCAGAGCAGCCGGCGCCCAGAGCGTGGCCGCGGCTCGGAACCCGCCGGCCCTCCCCGCGCTCACCCCTCCGCTTCCCTCCCAGCGGGGCGTGTCCATCAACCAGTTCTGCAAGGAGTTCAACGAGAAGACCAAGGACATCAAAGAAGGCATCCCTCTGCCCACCAAGATTTTTGTGAAGGTGCAAGACCGAGCCCCTTTTCCCGGGGCTGCTCCCCCGGGCTCTCCGTCCGCCCCTTCTCGGCACGGTGCCGCCTCTGGGGCCCATGTGCTTCCGGTGGGCGACCGGTGCTTCCGGTGGGCGACCCACCCCCCACCCCCGCTGCGCATTCCCCCCCACCCTCCACCCCCGCCGCAGCGCAAGACCTGCCGCACCCTCCATTGTACCGGGGCTCGGGCCAGCCAGCCGGAAGGGGGGCGCGGCGTCTCCTTTACTTTCCCACAGATTTTGTAGACCCTGGAGGAAGGGGAAGTTGCGTGGGGGGCAGGGGGGGCGGAAGCGAGGGGACCCCAGGGAGACATTCCAAGGACAGGTGGTGCAGAGTGAGTTTCACGTTTCTCTCGCCTCCGTAGCCCGACAGGACGTTTGAAATCAAGATTGGCCAGCCCACCGTCTCCTACTTCCTGAAGGCCGCCGCGGGCATTGAGAAGGGGGCCCGGAACACAGGTGAGTGCGGCTGGGACCCCGCCTCCTGGAGGGGCTCCGGAAGGAAAGGACGGGCCCTGATGGCTCGCCACCCCCCAGGGAAGGAGGTGGCAGGCCTGGTGACCCTGAAGCACGTGTATGAGATCGCCCGCGTCAAGGCCCAGGATGACGCCTTCGCTCTGCAGGACGTGCCGCTGGCCTCCGTCGTCCGCTCCATCATCGGCTCTGCGCGCTCGCTGGGCATTCGGGTGGTAAAGGAGTGAGTGGCATGGAGAGGGGCCCGCGGGAGGGGAGAGGGTATGGGTGCTCGGCAGGGGTGCACGGCCTTGTCGTTTGGGGAAGGGCGGGAACCACTGGACTCTGGGCAGATCCCCCCAGCTCCTGTGTCGTTTCCCCACGCAGGAAGCAGGGGACGCCTATTTGTGGGGCGTTGGTTGCTGGGTTGCCTGCGCGGATGAAAGGAATTTACAGGTGTCCTGAGCACCGAGCAGGGGCTCCTGGTTTTCCGGGGGCCAAGGTGGGGGGTGGGGCGGCAGGGCTGTCAGTGACGGCTCCACAGAGTAAGGGACGTCTGAGCAGAGACCTGGCAGAGGGAGGAAGAAGGGGTGGGGCAGGGTGCAGTCTGAACGTTCGGATGGGCGTGGGGGAGGCCAGGCAAATGGGCGCGCATGCAGGGAAGGCACCTGATGGTGACTGAAGGTTGTATTTGGCCCCCAGCCCAGGGGGGGACCTGGGGGAGGGACATTCTCATGGTTCCAGGGGACTCGGGAATTGTTCGCTTCAAATGTGAGGTTGGACGGGGAGGTGTGACCTCTCTCGGGGATCACACCCGGGGCCTCCTGCATGTGAGGTGTGACCTCTTGGGGATCACACCCGGGGCCTCCTGCATGTGAGGTGTGACCTCTCTCGGGGATCACACCCGGGGCCTCCCACACATCCCCTCCCTGGTCCCTTTTCACAAATCTTTCCTTGTTAGGAAATCGGGCTCCCCGCCCCGAGGCCCCTTGGGCCGCCTGGTGACTTCAGAGGGTTTGGGGTTCGGGGTAAAGGCAGTGAGCCTGGACTTGGGGTGTAGCCTGACCTAGAGGGGTGAGCGGGGCTGTGGGAGGGAGGGAGAGGCTGGTGGAGGGGTCGCCTGGCGTCCCTGGCAGAGGGATGGGGGTCAGATTGGGGGGTCTTGAGACAGTGCCGTGGCCGGGGCGAGTGCCCCCAGCCCCCAGCCCCTCTCTCTGCCCCGCAGCCTCAGCGCGGAGGAGCTGGCCGCTTTCCAGAAGGAACGAGCCGTGTTCCTGGCTGCTCAGAAAGAGGCGGATTTGGCAGCTCAGGCAGAAGCCGCCAAGAAGTGACCTCCGTTCCCCGACTGCAGGACCTTAAGGGAGCAGCTGGAAGGGGGGACCCTAAGCTGGGGGGTGGGGAGGGCCCCCCCCAGGCCTCTCCAGGCGCAGACTCTCATGTTTCCCCACGGCCATGGAGCCAGGCGAAATAAACATCTTTGTCACCCTCTCCACTCCTGTCATGGGGCCCGGGGGGACTGGACGGCGCAGCCCCCAGGAGTGGGGCCTTTCTGCCACATTCGGCCACAAAACCGCTTCTGGGGCAGAGGCTGGAGAGAAGCTTCCTCCCTCAAGCTGGGAGGCCTGGGGGCGCGGGGGTAGCTGGTGGGGACAGCGGCAGATCCCCCCACTCAGCCCGGCGCCTGACTCACCTCGCATGTGTGAGGCCTGGGGGTCTTGGTG